>NC_047679.1:36243370-36591456 GCF_011762505.2 Arvicanthis niloticus
GCCTGTCCTGCATCTTGCTCTGTAGATTGACCTTGAACTCAGAAATTAGCATACCTATCTCCTGGGATTAAAGGTGTGTACCACTATGCCTGGATCTAAATTTAGCGGAGCTGTAATCTTGCCACAAAGTCCCACTCCCTTAATTTTTTATCTCCCTGAATACAGGATTCTGCTGCATTTCACTTCCTGGTACCCCTTTAATATTTGAACCATATATTTTATATTTTTCCTTTCTAAGCTTGCTTGTTTAAAGTGTTCTTCATGAAACTTAACCAGAAAACAAAATCTATGATGGGCATTTCCGAGACTTCCTTTGTTAATGCAATTAATCTGAGTCTCTTCACCTTAGTCTCAGGCAGACTCTTCAGACAAAGGCAAAAAGTAGCCACATTATTCACCAAAATACCATAAAAGTTTCTAGGCCACATTCTAAAATTATTCTCCACTGAAACCCCTTGGGCCAGGTTTGCAAGTTCAAATAATACTCAGCAGCAAAGTCTTCCATGTTCCTACTAGGAGAGCCTATTAAGCTCAACTTAAAGCATTTCCAAAGTCCCAAAATTCACATTCCTCCAAACAAAAGCATGATGAGGCCTATCACAGAAATACCCCAGTCCCTGATACCAAGTTCTATCTTATCTTAGGGTTTTACTGCTGTGAACAAACACCATGACCAAGGCTATTCTTATAAGGCCAACATTAAATTGGGGCTGGTTTACAGGTTCAGACATTCAGTCCATTATCCTCAAGGCAGGAACATAGCAGCATCCAGGCAAGTATGGTGCAGGAGAAGCTGAGAGTTTTCCATCTTCATCTGAAGGCTGCTTACAGAATATTCATAATAATATATTAATATAAGCAGAACACCAAATAATTTTTCAAAACATTTCTATGCAAGTTAAATAAAGTATGTATTATATTACATGCAGAATAATTACCCCTAAAAATGTCCTGGTTTCCAGAACCTTTGAATTTCCCTATCTATCTGTCTGTCTGTCTATCTATCTATCTATCTATCTATTTCATTTATACCCTGAAGGTAGCCCTCTCTCTTCAATCCTCTGTCATGGATTTGGTCTAATGTTACGTATATTATGTTAATTTGGTCCTCAAAATTACACAAGAATCTCTGAACATAAGACACTGAAGGACCTTCCTGCAGTTGGCTTCTATTGGTAAATAAAGTTGCAGGTGGCCAGTGGCTGGGCAGGAAGGCAGAAGCAGGACTTTACAATGCCTGAGCAAGGGACTGAGGATGAGGAGGAAAAGACAGCCGCTATGCTAGGGGAGGAGAGGAAACATCATGCCTGAGAGGTACAGGACAGAGAGGTAGCCAACATGTAAGAGCAAGGGAAGAGCAGCCCCAACTGACCCCGCCTTTCTGAGTCTAGGTAAAGAAAAATAAAATATAGATTTTAGTAAGTAATAACTCAGGGATATTGGAGGGGAGTGTATTAGCCACCTGGCGGTTTGGAATGCCCAACCATTGACCTGTTTAAGGTATATTAAAATGTAAAGCTCTGTGTGTGTGTGTGTGTGTGTGTGTGTGTGTGTGTGTGTGTCCCTTTCATTTAAGGACCCAGAACATTGAGTAGAAATATTGGAAACTACAATACTCCTCCATGTCCCCCACCCTCACATACATACTTTCTCCCTTTCACCTCAGAGAATGAAAACTCCCTCATGTGTTCCAACCTGCCCTAGCACATCAAGTACAAGCAGGAGTAAGTGTAGCCTTTTCTCCCACTAAGGACAGACAAAGCAGCCTAGCCAGAGAAAGGAGATCCAAAGGCAACAGAGTGAAAGACAGTCCCCTACTCCAATATTTATGGGATCCACATAAAGACCAAGCTGCACATCTGTTACAAATGTGTAGGGGGCCTAGGTCTAGCCCATGTATGCTCTTTTTTGGTGATTTAGTCTCTGTGAGCCTGCAAAGGCCCCAGGTAAATTGGCTTTGTACAATATCTTGTGGTGTCTATGACCTCTCTGTCTCTCTTAATCCTAATGCTTCCCCCAACTCTTCAACAGTTCTTCCCCCTAAATGTTTGGCTGTGAGTCTCTGAATCTGTTTCCATAGGCTACTGTATGAAGCCTCTTAAACTGCTGTTATGCTAGGCTCCTGTCTGCAAACATAGCAGAGTATCATTAATAATGTTAGATATAGGCTTTGATTTTCAAAACCTACTTTGATAAGCATTCTCAAAAACTTCTATCCCCCTTCTAGTCCACCACCCAAAAGTAGGGGAGAAAAGATAAGTAATAGGATAAAGGAGATATAGACCTGTTTAGAAGTAGTTCTTTGGGGGTGATTCCAATCTTCATTGTCAGGATACAAGCAATCCAGTTCAGTAGTGTCAGGATATCAAGAACGCAGTTAAAAGTATCACCAAACAAGAATCAGCAACAGCAGCAGGACCCAGCAGAAACAGCCAGGCCTCCTCCAAATCAATACAAATCAGCAGAAGTAGCCAGACTCAGTCAGGAATACCAGGAGAAGTTTTCTGCCATGCCTGTCTCAAAGAAATGAAGATCATCAAAGACTCGAAACCAACAAAGCATTGCACAGCTAGCTATGCAAGCATACAGTCACTGTCTGTTAGGGCCTACTTATACTTTTTTCAAGCATCATGCACTGCTTATGAAAAAAACATGAAATAAGTCTACTTCAGCAAACAAACCATGAGTCTGCTTCAGAACAGCATAGCATGACACAACCAGAAATTTCCACTTCTGTCAGGGGTTAATGTTCACCCATGGGATAGTTCTCAAATTGGGCCAATCAGTCATTGGCCATTTCCTCAATCTCTGTTCTATCCTTATCCATGCAGATTTGTAGGCAGGGAAAATTTCGGGTTGAAAATTTTGTGGGTGGTTTGGTGCCTCCTCTCTCAACTGGATGTCTTGCTTAGCTATGAGAGGTTGCCACTTCAATCTTCATATTCCCAGCTGCCAGGAGTCTCAGTTAAGGGTTACCAACATATCCTCCCAAAAGCATCCCCAGTCTCAGGTCACTGACCTCCCCCTGCTCACTGATTTCCATTCTCTCTCCCAGAATTCTCCCCCTCAATTCTCTCAACACTCTCCCCATTACTAATCAATCCTCATTTCTCTCCCCAACTCCATTCCCACCCAGTTCTCAACCTCCAATGTTTATTTTATTTCCCTTTATGAGTGAGATTCAAGCATCCTCTTTTGGGCCCTCCCTGTTTTATAGCTTCAGTGTTTGTGCATTGTAGCATAGTTATTCTGTATTTATGGCTAATATCTGCTTGTAGTGAGTACATAACATGAGTGTATGTCAGAGACTAGGTTAGCTCAATCAGGATAATAGTTATATCCATTTGCCTACAAATTTCAGGATGTCGTTTTTAATAGTTGAATAGTATTGTATTGTATACATGTATGGTGTTTTCTTTATTTATTCTTCAGTTAAAACCATTGAGATCACAGAAGCCTTGGGCAATCCTCTAGGTGTTGGACAAGTCTCTGTTATCTTAATTGATACATGTGGCATTTAGACTATACCTCCTGTTATAATTTATCCTTTTCATATCTCTGATGATATTGACTAACTCTAACTTTGTCAGTTTAACAGCAATAAACATAATAGTTCCTACTCCAAGGTTACAGCTTCCTTCTTTTCACATGTAAAAATCATGTTTCAGGCTTCACTTTCTAAGAGCTATTACTATGTCTCCAGCAGAGAAAGATAAACAGTTTATCTTGCTAAGAGACTAAAAAAAAATATGGATTTCAAAGGAACTTTTTACTATTCCCTTACTTAACATGTCTGTTCTTAGTAATCAACCACAACCTCCCTTAATGGTAAATAATTGGAACATTTTAAAAATGACAATAAAAATGTTAAAGGTTTAAATAAGTTGTGGGGGGTCTAAAACATCCTTTTAAAGTATTGGGATGCAAGTTATAAAAGTCTAAGGATTTGAAAGTTTAAGTAAATCCTGAGGGTTTAAATGTTTTAACGTATGTAAATACAAGTTGTCTGAAAATGTAAAAGCTTAAATACATTGTGAGGGGCTAAAATTGTTAAAATGAAAAAATGTTTCATATTTCTTTCTCTTTGCTACTGTTATATTAAGTCTTCAAAAAAAAGTTCAGAGTTTTAACATTAATCAAGGGAGTTCTGGTAAACTATTAAACTAGCTTTGGTAAGCACTGACTACTATTATCATTGTTACAAGCTTAAGATTTTAAACTACCTTTGTGTTTTTATAAGTATAGACTTAAAGTGCTTCTCATTATGCTGAAAACATTTATTCAATCTACATACACCCAGGTTCCTATATAGAGGAAAGAGTGTTCCTGCTTCTAAGGCCAAATCATTTTGGGTACTCACGCTTTTACTAAGACTCAAAGGTATGAATCTACTTCCTTTTCTACAATGTAGATTTCAGTACAGATTATAAACAGTAGTAATGGTAATATATCTAAAACTTTTACCTCCTTTTGAAACCTTAAAATTATTCTTGTAAGCATCAGGAAATCAAATTGAATTCACCTGTCACAGGTTAAACAGTCACTAGATAAATACTCCTATGTTCCCCCACCTACTTATTCCTGAGAGTGGGGTTGCTTCCCCTTTCTCTGGTCTTGGGACTCCCCTACCCCAAATACCAAGACTGTGGGCCTAAAACTGTCAAATGTATATGCTAGATAAAAGTTTCTCCCTAAACTCTTTAACTTAACCTTCTACCCCTAGTCTGTCTCACCAGATTTCAAATTAACCACAGACTTCTTCAGCAACTTGCCTGGTCCAGGTGTTCCCTTGAAACATGCATTTGGTATGGCTCTAAAGCAGCTAGTCCTAAGTGGTACAGCCTTACAAATTCTTTCAAAGCTGCCTGCACTTCCCTAACCCTAGATGTTCTTGCAGAACCTGGATATGAAGTGAAGTAGCCTGCTGTTCCCACATTTAAACTTGGCCAGTATTCCAGATTTCTGGTGTTCCCAACAATGATGCCCTCATGTCAGAAAAAGATTACAACATCTCTTATCATTTATTTTCAACAGAAATTCTTAGATGTTAGGTCTCAAACTTGGGACAAATGGCTAGCTGAACTTCCCACTGACATTACAAAGAAGATGCTGGTCACCAGTTTCTTGTGGTATTCTTGTGGACAGTTTCTGTCCCTACCTGTTGCAGGGTCCTTCTGGCGACTACAACCTAATCTCTATCATTAATTCTCCACCTCAGATACTGGACTGGGCTTCCCTCCCCAGAGTTCCTCTGGCCTATTTTGGCCCAAGCCACCCTTTTGTTTGGTAGCTCTTATTCCCTCTCCCTTGTCCCCTTTCCTATATGGTTCAGCTCAGGCTCATGTTCACTGTAGACTCTCCAAGATGTCTCTGTCTCTTCCTATGCTCTCCCTTATATCTAAAATAAACTTTCTTCTCCATCATCCCTAGGAGTAATCATGTCCTTCTTTTATATTTATTTTCTTCATCCAAGAATAGATGCATATATAAACTCATAGTGATTTTTTAAGTGCTACAGATACATGAGATTGGTGGAGGCCAAAGAGTATGGTAATGGTTTAAAATGAATTATCATGATTAGCTTATACTGCAACTTGAGCTCTGACATGTGTTTGCAGATCCTTTCTTTTGTGCTGAAAAGTTTAGAAGCAGGAGCCAAAAAGAAAGTGGTTTCATGAAGGAAGCAAATACAGCTCATTCTTGGTTTGAGAGCTAAATAAATTGAATACATTTCTTGTGTTTCCTTGGGAACCTGTGCTTAGGGAAGATTCAAGAGTCATTTGTGACTCATCAAGCCCTCTCATACTTCCCACAGCCATTTGTGCTTTGGGCATTGTGATGTCTCAGAGAAATTAGAACTAAAGCATACCCTTTCAAGAGAATTTAGGAAGTTCCTGGAGTGATTTCTAAGCCATTTATGTTGCTTTCTTCCATTTCTATAGTTTGATTTTCACTCTAAAATGAGTCATAACAGTAATACTCTCTAGACCCAGCATCTTCTGACAGTGTTTGACTCTCATGGTGATTCACTGTGATCCATTCCTCACAGAGCTCACTGTGAAATTTTCCTTCTTGTTAGGAAGAATGGTTCTCCTTTAGTACAGTTTGCATGATTTCAGGGAAAGAGGAAGAGAGGAAGATATTAGCACATAGTACCATGTCAAAAATGCCCCAATTAATTAAGCAATGTCACCTGAAAATCCTCCTCAGTATGCTCTTAAAAGGATGTCATTAGAAATGGCAATTCAAGCTGAAGGCCATTTCAGCATGGCCTTTGACACCATAGCTGCTTTAGCATTCTTGAATCAAGAGATCCAGGCCCAGGCTGGGGATGTCTGGGACCTGAGGGTCCCTGCTTCAGTCACAATGGATAGTTTTTTTCTTCAGTTGTGAGGTCTCCAGCCACACCAGCTCCTTTACTTTCAAGATTGAGAAAGAGGATGATAGGGAACACATGCTGGCATTGAACATCCTGTGCCTTACTGGTTGGGGGGGCAAGAATTAGTGTGGTGGAAGTTGTGGCCATGGTATCATAACAATGAGGACATTGCAGTTCCTGTGGACAACCTCAGGTTGTCTTGCCAGCACAGGCTCAGTCTAGATGATTTCCAGCTTCAACCACCTGTAACCTTCCACCTGAAGTCCAGTTCCAGTTCTGTGAAGATCACTGGTCAACATAAGGTCATTTGTATAAACAATGATCTTTCTGAAGAAGAAAGTGAGGATGTAAGTGAAAAGGCAATTAATTTGTATGGGATCCTTTCTACCAAAAAGCATAGGGTCAGGCCCTAGCCCTTTGGTCAGGTAGCTGCTTGCTATAGGCACCATGCTCCATATGTTCCTGGACAAGTTCAAGAATGGTTTTCTTGCTGATGAATATAGTTTGGGAAGGGGTTGGGTAGGAGGGACTTGGGCTGGTGCTAAGTCAGCAGATATTCTCTATAGGGTTCCATGTTTGGTCCTGTGTTTCCTGAAGCTTTCCTTTTCTATTGGTGTTGGACAATTTTGAACACCTCCTGACCCACTTACCCAGATTAAAAGTTCTGTAAACCCCTAGATTCAGTCCCTAGCACTGAAAAAAAACAATGTAAATATCAGAACACATTTTTAGCACTTTTTACATTTTGAGATAAATATCTAAATAAAGTGGTGCACGTTTTATTGCAATAACAAAAGAAAGAAAAAGAGAAAGAAAGAAAGAAAAGAAAAAAATAGAAATTCAAGGTGACATAAACCACAGGGGATACACTGCTTAACATCAAGAGCTGTTAGGAAATGGCATTCCTAGATAAAATTAAAAAGTGAATGCACAAACTTCAATTTTCTGGGCATTATTAATGTGAACTTGATAATTGCTGACAGCCAGTCATGACACTATATACAGGTTTTATTTTGTTTTCTTTGCTCTCTGAAATTTTATTACTTTCTTTTATCATATACTTAAAACTAGTAAATTATCCAAAAGAGCTTCATGGTTGTATTAAGCATTCTTCTAGGTAGCTCCCATGAGTCATTTCTAATGTCCTCACTTGTTGCTCTTCTCAGATAACTTTAGGAACCCAAGGGGTAAATGCCTTGTCCCCTAGCACCAAAACGCACACATTATTCAAGTTTTTGGAAATTAAGAATTATGAGTGACTCATATTCATTTGTATAGGTGTGATATCATCCATTCACTAGCCAGTATCACTCTTAGATTACCACCAGCAGATACTGCAAAATCCACAGTGAGCATTTGCTTCCTATAGATTTTAATCCAACAACATGGCTACTGTGGCTAGAATACAAACATACATTTAGTATACACCTTTAATCCCAAACAATGTAGGTAAGGAAGCAGCCATGTTTGGAAGTGTTGTCTAATCAAAGGGCAGAACCAGAGATACATTTGACAGCCTGAAAGGGCACACCAAACTCTCATGAGAACAGACAAGTGAGAGAGAGATCAGCTGACTTCAGGCAATGAAGTTCTGTCTAGTTCATGAAGTCAGTACGGTCAATGCAGTCACTGCAGTTCAGTTCTGGGAATTCAGAGGCAGTTTTTCCAAGCAGAGCAATTCAGCAAGAAGCTGAAGAAGCCAGATTGAATCAATCAATTTGGAGAGGCATTTGAGCCAGAATAGCTGAATTGAACCAGACAGCCAGAATTCAGAAAGAACTAGACATGGTAAGCTTATTCAGCAGTAAGACTATGAGATAG
Organism: Arvicanthis niloticus; assembly: GCF_011762505.2. NCBI lineage: Eukaryota > Metazoa > Chordata > Mammalia > Rodentia > Muridae > Arvicanthis > Arvicanthis niloticus. The sequence continues at coordinate 36,251,571 of NC_047679.1, forward strand.
CAATTATATAAGGAGAATAAATGATACTCTTACAGCCTCCTATTTCAAAGCTGCAATGAATAGATTGCTTGCTACCTGCAAAGGTTGCCTGACAAACACATCTCATTTCAGCCACCAAGATTTCAATGTATTTACATACCATAATCCTAAAGAAAAAATTTCATAATAATAAAGTTATCAACAATGTGCTGAAAAAATAAAAGCTACTATTATTTTTATATGGAGAAACTATCAACCTATATTTCTGGCTAAAAACTTATTTTTCTGATAGTTTCCCCCTGTTCTTTCTCTCCTTCTTCATTTTCTCCTTTCCTTCCTAAATTTTATCTGACTATTTTTAAGTTATAAGTATCAAAATAGAGTTACCAATACAAAACCTGGAAGTAGAAGAACCCCCATACATATATTTCTATGACAAGAATTATTCAAATAATTCCTCAACAGAGCTGCTACACTCCAATTAGGCTGCTTGTACAAGGACGTTTTTGTAATAATGGTTGTCTTCAAAAATTACTTGAAGCCCACTTATGCAACAATTGCCTGTTAGAAATAAGTGACAGGTCCCAAACAAGCCACAGGATATAGCAGGTGTCTAAACGAAAAGGTTCTGGTAAGATGTGGTGAAACAAAGAGCATTGGTTATAGGTATGTGAACCTTTTAGTTTTGCCTTATAACACTTTCCCTTTGCACTAATGTGTTTATGTTTCCCATAGCATGCATGTTTCCAAATATAATTCCTTATTACTCTCCTATCAACTGATTGTTTGAAAGTGACAATCTTTTTGTTGCTTATTTTATGATGATATATTTTCACTTGATTTTGTGCTCCTATAACACATATTCGTCGAACATATTGCTTTGCTAGGATAGATAATAGGTCATATTTCTGGAAATATTACTGAAGAGAGGGAGTATGGAAAGCAAATATATAGTTCATTTAAATTTTCCATTTTTAATATTTAAAAATTATGTGTATCACTACTGTTGGAGACACACCTTCCTTCTGTTCTTCAACTCTACCCAGGGCAGATCTGGCACTCCAGACCTCCCACACCCAGAGATAGCTTGACTCTTAGGAGGTCCATTAGAACCAAGCTCACAGGTGAGATCCGAGCTGCCCAAATACCTTGTTGTGTTTACCTTCTCAATAGAGCTCAATTGAGTCACCTCGAAATAAAAAACACCAGACAATACTAGTTTAGAATCAACAGATAACACAAACTGCTAAGGGTGGAATCTATCATCCACAACTCATAAACTACTGGATGTTAGAAATCTTCCAGTGGTAGATTCTAATGGACTCTGCCACCAGATCTAACAATCCACGTTGCCTGCTTCACTCCTGCCTCTCCATCAAAAAAGGGGCATTCCTTTCTCTCGTGTTCCCTCTTTCTTTCTCAGACTAGGAAGACCCACCTTCTCCTCACCCAGTGATTGGATTCTTGTCATCTTTATCATCCAATCATTAATTAGGGAAAAATTCTCCTACAATACCTGACATAACTGGGACCACCAGGGGCCCAGTAGTCACAGGAGCTACCTGATGGAGACAAAACATCCTTCTGGTCCACAACTGTACATGGTAGGAGGTGGGCAGATTAGGTGCTCCAGCCCCCTCCCCTAGCCCACACCCACAGAAAGCTTGACTACCAGGATGGCCTTTACAACAAGGCTCACAGGCTCACAGATTGGGTGTCCCAGACACCCTCTGACACTAAGAGACAGCACAACTCAAAGAGGTCCATCATAACCAGGCTTACAAGAAGGACAAGCTCCAGTCAGAGAAAGCAAGGCCAGTTAACACTGAAAGACCCCCGCAAGGGGACCCTCACCCAAGTCCGGACCTGCATGCCTCAAGGACACATGAGAGACCTTCTTGATGCAATTGCAGAGGAGGTTTAATGATGAGGGCCCTCGGGACGGAACATATCTCACACAGGAGATACAGGTTCCGACCCAGAACCCAGGAAACTTGGGATATTTATGGGTAGGGGTTGGGGAAGGTGGGGAATTCCAGCCATGGTTACATGTGATTGGATACTTCAAACATCAGTAACTTGCAGAAGCAGCTACGTGTGAGCTGGCAGGTGACTAGTTACTTTTGACCATGAAACCTTGGACTTCTCAGAAAGGGGAGGGAAAAGTAAACACCAGATGGCCCATTACTCGCTTGGGCTTATCTGGGCACGTCTTAGCATGCCTTTTCATTTGGGTCACCCTGTCCCTGCAGGGGCTTAATATTTTTATTATGACTATATTTAAGAAATTGTTGGTGGTCTTTGCTGACCATGAATTTTTGTTATTGTTACAATGTTGCTTTCAAATTTTGTCCTCACAACACCAGAGATAACCAGATGGCAAAGAGGCAAGAACAAAAACATAACAAACAGGAAAAAAGTCCATATGGTACCATCAGAAACCAATTCTCCCAACATAGCAAGTCCTGGATAGCCTAACATATCTGAAAAGCAAGACTGTGACCTAAAATCCCATCTCATGAAGATGATATAGAACCTTAAGGAGGCCATAAATAACTCTCTTAAAGTAATACAAGAAAAGACTAGCAAATAGGTAGAAGAGAAAACACATAAATACCTTAAAGAAATACAGGAAAACACAAACAGGTGAAAGAATTGAACAAACCCATCCAAGATGTAAAAATGTGTAGCCACCTGCAGCTAAGGGTAACCAGGTTCACCTGAAAGGAAGGCTGGGAATGAAAGGGAAATGCAGGGCGAGAGAAAACATGGGGCCAAGACAACGTATTCTGATCAAGGCCTAAAGTTTAATATTTTGCTTTCATTTATATAGGGGAAGCCCCACCCCAGAGTCTCTTCTCATTTCAGCCCAGCAGCTGGGTGAGGGGATAGCAGCCCAGAGGGCTCAAGGCAAGCACTGGGGGTCAAGGCAAGCTCAGCAGGTGGTCCATTCTTCTAGCTCCTATAGCAGACTGCAGGTCTGCAGGAGGCAATGCCTCCTAGGTCCTATTGTTTGTTTGGTCTGTAGTGGTAACCTGCTCAAGGCTGGGGAGAGGGCACAAAATGGAACTAGAAACAATAAAGAAATCACAGAGAGAGGCAACCCTGGAGATGGAAACCTAGGAAAGAGATCAGGAGTTATAGATGCAAGCATCACCAACATAATACAAGACAGAAGAGAGAATCTCAGGAATAGAAGATACCATAGAAGTTACTGACACAATAGTCAAAGAAAGTACAAAGTGCAAAAAGCTCTTAACCCAAAGCATCCAAGAATATCAGGACAAAATCAAAATTCCAAACCTAAAAGTAATACAAATAGAAGACAATGAAGATTCCCAATTCAAAGGGCCAGAAAACATCTTCAACAAAATCATAAAAAAACTTCCATAACCTAAAAAAAGATGACCATAACCATACAATAAGCTCACAAAACACCAAACAGATTGTACCAGAAAAGAAACTCTTCCCACCACATGATGAGGAAAACACTAAATATGCAAAACAAAGAAAGAATACAAAAAGCAGTAAAGAAGAAAAGGCCAAATAACATATAAAGGCAAACTTATCAGAATTACAACAAACTTCTCAACAGAGACTATAAAGCTAGATCGTGGACAGATGTCATGCAGACCCCAAGAGAACACAAATGCCAGCCCAGCAAAATTCTTAATCACCATAGATGGAGAAACCAAGATATTGTACAACAAAACCAAATTTAAGCAATGTCTTTCCACTAATCCAGCTCTACAGAGGATACTAGAAGGAAAACTCCAATACAAAGAGGGAAACTACACTGAAAAAATTCCAGGAAATTAATCATCTCACAGCAAACCCAAAAGAAGAGAACCAAGCAAAGATAACACTGGCACAGCAGAAAAATTCCGGAACAGAACACTAGTGGCTCAAGATCTAAAATCAAAAATTGACAAATGGGGCCTCTTGAAATTGAAAAGTTCTATAAGGCAAAGAACATTGTCAGTAGGACAAAATGGCCACCTAAAGATTGGGAAAAAATCTTTACCAACCTTATATCCGATAGAAGACTGATATTCAAAATCTACAAAGAACTCAAGAATTTAGACTCCAGAAAAACCAAATAACCTAATTAAAAATGGGGTGCAGAGCTATACAAAGAATTCTCAACTGAGAAGTCTTAAATGACCTAGAAGCACTTACAGAAATAGTCAACATCAGTAATCATTAGGGAAATGCAAATCAAAATGACCATGAAATTCCACCTTACAACCTATCAGAATGGCTAAGATCGAAAATTCAGGGGAGAGCAAAGGCTGGTCTGGATGTGGAGAAAGAGGAACACTCTTCCATTGCTGGTGGGATTCGAAGCTGATACAACCACTTTGGAAATCAATCTGGTGTTTCCTCAGAAAACTGAAAATAGTTCTACCTGAAGACCCAGCTATACCACTAATAGGCATAAACCCAAAAGATGCTCCAACATATAATAAGGACATAGGCTCCACTGTGTTCATAGCAGCCTTATTTATAATATCTAGAAGCTGGAAACAACCCAGGTGTCCCTCAATAGAAGAATGGATACAGAATATATGATGCATTTTAACAAGGAAATACTGCTCAGGTATTAAAACTGACAACTTCACAAAGTTTTTATTTGGCTTATTTGGTTTTCTGAAGTCTAACTTCTTAAGTTCTTCATATATTTTGAATATCAGCAAATAAGCAGAACTAGAAAATATCACCCTGAGTGAAGTAACACAGACCCACACTTTGATCTTCCTTCTTCATGAGCTTCATGTTGTCTGTGAGTTGAATCTTGGCTATTTCAAGCTTTTGGGCTAATATCCACTTATCAGTGAGTAAATATGTATGTTCTTTTTGTGATTGGGTTACCTCTCTCAGAATGATATTTTCTAGTTCCATCCATTTACCTAAGAATTTCTCAAATTCATTGTTTTTAATAGCTGAGTAATAATCCATTGTGTAAATGTACCACATTTTTTTTGTATCCATTCCTTTGTTGAAGGACATCTGGGTTCTTTCCAGCTTCTGGCTAATATAAATAGGCTGCTATTGAAGGCCCCCAAACTCGGGAAACCCTTACTCAAGTCTCGGGAAGTCGCAACCACCCACAAACTCCAAGACACCGGACCTGGATGCAATCAGCAGAGGTTTATTAGGGAAGAAAGCTGGCAGCCAGTGGTCAAACTGCACACTCACACAGGAGTAGAGTTTGACAAAGCCAGTCAGTCTGAGGAGGGTTTTTAAAGGGGTACACCACAAACCAGGGGAGTGGGAAGGGGGGTGAGGGGTTGTCAAGGATACATAACATAAGAATAGCGAAACATTCCAGAGAAACCCACCCTGAATGGTTAATAACCATGGAAATTACTCAGTACACTCATTCTTCTCAAAATGTGGTTTTACCATGTCACTGTGCCCTATCCTGTCATTACCAACTATTTCTCACTTGTCATAGCCCCACCTAGATGACTTGTATCTTTTTCTGTGGTCAGGAATGTGTCTTCTTGCTTTGGGCCTTTCCCACCCTGAGGCTTGAGGAATGTTAATCTAGCAAGTGTCCTCTGATTCAGGGATAATGCCCTCTACCTGGAATGTGTCCCAAGGCAGTGACTGAAATCTTACATCCAGTTCCGTCTGAAATCTTACATCCAGTTCCGCATTCTGGAACCTGCACTCTTTCTGCTCAGGTCTAAGGGCAAAGAAAAAGCCTGCATATATTTCACAAAATGGTCTTTATAAATTTTCACTTTAAACTATGAACATGTGTCCTTGTAATATGTTGGAGCATCTTCTGGCTATATGCCCAGGAGTGCTATAGCTGGGTCCTCAGGTAATGCTATGTCCAATTTTCTGAGGAACAGCCAGACTGATTTCCAGAGTGGTTGTACCACAATGAAGGAGTGTTCCTCTTTCTCCACATCCTCACCAGCATGTACTGTCACCAGTGTTTTCTATCTTAGCCATTCTGAGTGGTGTGAGGTGGTATATCAGGGTTTTTTTTTTTTTTGATTTCCATTTCCCTGATGACTAAGAATGTTGAGCATTTCTTAGCATGCTTCTTAGCCATTCGAGTTTCCTCAGTTGAGAATTCTTGTTTAGCTCTGCTACTTATTTTTTTTTTTAATAGAGTTATTTGGTTGTCTGGAGTCTAATTTGAGTTCTTTGTATATATTGGATATTAGCCCTCTATTGGATGTAGGATTGGTAATGATCTTTTTCCCAATCTGTTGGTTGCCTTTTTAAACTATTGATAGTGTACTTTGCCTTACAGAAAAGGTTGCAATTTTATGAGGTCCCAGTTGTCAATTCTTGATCTTAGAGCATAAGCCATTGGTGTTCTATTCAGGAACGTTCCCCCTGTGCCTAGACATTTGAGGGCCTTCCCCACCTTCTCTTCTAATAGTTTCAGTGTATCTGGTTTTATGTGAAGGTCCTTTATCCACTTGGAGTTGAGCTTTGTACAAGGAGATAAGAATGGATTGATTTGCATTCTTCTACATGTAGACCTTCAGTTGAACCTGTACATTTGTTGAAAATGCTATCCTTTATCCAGTGGATAGTTTTAGCTCCTTTTTCAAAGATCAAGTGACCATAGGTGTGTGGGTTCATTTCTGGATCTTCAATTCTATTCCATTGATCTTCCTGCCTGTCTCTATACCAATATCATGCCGTTTTTATCACTATTGCTCTGTAGTCCAGCGTGAGTTCAGGGATGGTGAGTCCCCCAGAATTTCTTTTATTGTTGAGAATAGTTCTCGCTATCCGAAAACCATATGCCCCTGGGCTTTTTTTGGTTGGGAAACTTTTAATGCCTGCTTCTATTTCCTTAGGATTTACAGGGTTATTTAAATAGTTTACCTGATCTTGATTTAACTGTTGTGAGTGGTACTGGTCTACAAAATTATCCATTTCATTTAGATTTTCCAATTTTGTGATATACAGGCTTTTTGAAGTAATAACTAGTGATTCTTTGAATTTCCTTCTTCTCTGATGTTATGGCTCCATGTTCAGTTCTGATTTTGTTTATTTGGATACTGTCTGTTTGTCTTTTGGTTAGCTTGGCTAATGGTTTGTCTACCTTGTTGATTCTCTCAAAGAACCAACTCTTTGTTTTTGTTGACTTTTTGGATTGTTTTCTTTGTTTCTAATTGAATGATTTCAGGACTGACTTTGGCTATTTCCTGCGTTCTACTCTTCTTTAGTATGTTTGCTTCTTCTCTTTTTTTTCTAAAGCTTTCAGGAGTACTTTTAGGTTGCAGGTATGAGAACATTCTAATTTCTTCATGGAGGCACTTAGTGCTATGAAATTTCCTAGTAGCACTGCTGTCATTGTGCCTCATGAGTTTTGGTATGTAGTGCCTTCATTTTCATTGTATTCCAGAGGTCGTTAATTTTATTATTTTTTCCCTGACCAAGAGATCATTGAGTTAGTTTCATTATTTTTCTGTTTAATATTTGTCTGAATAGCCTGTCAATTGGTGGGAATTAGGTTTTGATGTTTTTCACTATTAATGTGTCTGGCTTGATGTATGATTTAGCAATATTTCTTTAACAAATGTGGGATGCCCTTGTGTTTGTGGCATAGATGTTCCAAATTGAGATATCATCTTGGTAGAATTTTTTCTTTGATAAATATGAAATGTCCTTCCTCGTCTCTTTTGATTACTTTTGGTTGAAAATCCATTTTATTAGATATTATAATGGCTACCCCAGCTTGTTCCTTGTGGGGTTTTTTTTTTTTTTTTTTTTTGTGGAAAACATTTTTTGAGCCCTTTACTCTGATGTAATGTGTATCTTTATTGCTGAAGTGTGTTTCTTGTATGCAGAAGAATGATGAATCCTGTTTTACCATCCATTCTGTCAGCCTGTGTCTTTTAATTGAGGAATTGAGGCCCTTAATTTTGAGAGATTTTTCTGATATCTAGTTGGTGTTTTTGTTGATGTTGTTGTTGTTGGTGGTGGTGGTGGTGTGTGTGTGTTTCACTTGTTTTTTCTTGGAATAGAATTGTGTTTGACTGATGTATCAATTTTTTCTATTGCATTTTCTATGCCTGATATTCTCTCTTCCACCCTTCCACCTTCTGTATTCTGGCGGTAATACTAGCATCTGTTTTTCCTTCTCTCTTCCTTAGGCTTTCCATCTCTAGGATCCCTGCCTCTGTTTTTGCCAGGCACTGGGAGAGTCTCTCAGGAGACTGGTATGTCAGGCTCCTGTCAGCATGCACTTCCTGGCATCTACAACAGTGCCTGCATTTGGTGACTGCACATGGAATGGATGCCCAGGTGGGGCCATTTCCAGACAGTCCCTCCTCCAGTCTCTGCTTCACACTTTGACTTAGTACTTGCTCCTGTGAGTATTTTGTTTCTTCTTCTAAGAAGGACTAAAGCACCCACAATTTGGTCTTCCTTCTTTTTGAGATTGATGTGGTTTGTGAGTTGTATCTTAGGTATTGTGAGCTTTGGGCTAACATCCACTTAGCAGTGAGTGCATACCATGTGCATTCTTATAAGATTGTGTTACCTCACTCAGGATGATATTCTCCAGTTCCATCCATTTGCCTAAAAGTTTTATTAATACATTGTTTTTAATAGCTGAGTAGTACTCCACTGTGTAAATGTTCCACATTTTCTATATCCATTCCTCTGTTGAAGGGCATCTCTGTTCTTTCCAGCTTCTGGCTATTATAAAAAAGGCTGCTATGAACATAGTGGAACATGTCCCCTTGTTATATGTTGGAGCATCTTTTGGGTATATGCCCAGAAATAGTATAGCTCAGTCTTCAGGTAGAATTATGTCCAATTTCCTGAGGAACTGACAGACTGCTTTCCATAGTGGTTATGGCAGCTTGCAATCCCACCAACAATGCAGGAGTGTTCCTCTTTCTCCACATCCATGCAGCATCTGCTATCACCTGAGTTTTTGATCTTAGCCATTCTAACTGGTTTGAAGTGAAGTCTGAGGCGTGTTTTGATTTTCATTTCCATGATGACTATGGATGTTCAACATTTTTTAGGTTCTTCTCGGCCATTCAGGTTTCCTCAATTGAGAATTCTTGGTTTAGATCTATCTGTACCTCATTTTAATAGGGGTCTTTGGTTGTTTGGAGGCTAAATTCTTGAGTTCTTTGTATATATTGTATATTATCCTTCTATCAGATGTTGGATTGGTAAAGATCTTTTTCCAATCTGTTGGTTGCCACTTTGTCCTGTTGACAGTTTTCTTTGCTTTACAGAAGCATTGCAATTTTAAGAGTTCCCATTTGTCAATTCTTGATCTTAGAGCATAAGCCATTGGTGTTCTGTGCAGGAACATTTCCCCTGTGCCCATGTGTTCTAGGCTTTTTTCCATTTTCTCATCTATTAGTTTCAGTGTATCTGATTTTATGTGGAAGTCCTTGATCCACTTGAACTTGAGGTTTGTACAAAGAGATAAGAATATATCAATTTGCATTCTTATACATGCTGACTTCCAGTTGAACCAGCATCATTTGTTGAAAATACTGTCCTTTTCCCACTGGACAGTTTTAATTCCTTTGTCAAAGATCAAATGACCAAAGTTATGTACGTTAAATTCTGGATCTTCAACAATATTCCATTTATCTCCCTGCCTTTCTGTGTATTAATACCATCCAGTTTTTATCACTTTAGCTCTGTAGTACAGCTTGAGGTCAGAGATGGTGATTCCCCCAGAAGTTCTTTTATTGTTGAGAATAGTTCTCACTATCCTGGCTTGTTGTTATTCCAAATGTATTTGAGAATGCCTCTTTCTAACTCTGTGAAGAATTGAGTTGGGATATTAATGGAGATTTCATTGAATCTGTAGACTGCTTTAAAAAAGATGGCCTTTTTTACTATATTAATCCTACCAATCCATGAGCATGGGAGATCTTTCCATCTTTTGAGAACTTCTTTCATTTATTTCTTCAGAGGCTTGAAGTTTTTGTCATACAGATCTTTCAGTCTCTTGGTAAGATTCACACCAAGGTAGTTTATATTTTTTGTGACTATTGTGAAGCATACCATTTCTGTAATTTCTTTCTCAGTTTGTTTACCCTTCAAGTACAGGAAGGGTACTGATTTGTTTGAGTTGATTTTACATTCAGCCACTATGCTGAAGTTGTTTATCTTCTTAAGGATTTCTCTGGTGGAACTTTTGGGGTAACTTAAGCATATTATCATATCATCTGCAAATAGTGAAATTTTGACTTCTTCTTTTCCAATATGTATCCCTTTGACCTTCTTTTGTTGCCTAATTGCTCTAGCTAGGACTTCTAGTATTATATTGAATAGGTAGGGAGAGAGTGGGCATCGTTTTCTAGTCCCTGATTTTAGTGGGATTGCTTCAAGTTTCTTTTCATTTAGTTTGATGTTGGCTACTGATTTGCTATATATTGCTTTTACTATGTTTAGATATGGGACTTGGATTTCTGATCTTCCCAAGACTTTTACCAAGAAGGGATGTTGAATTTCGTAAAATGCTTTCTCAGCATCTAGCGAAATGTTCATATGGGTTTTATTCTTTGAGTTTTTTTTTTTTTTTTTTTATATAGTGGATTACATTGATGGATTTCCTAATATTGAACCATCCCTGCATTCCTGGGATAAAACCTACTTGATCATGATGGATGATTGTTTTGATGTGTTCGTGGATTCGGTTTGTGAAAATTTTATTGAGTAATTTTGCATCGATATTCATAAGGGAGATTGGTCTGAAGTTCTCTTTCTTTGTTGTGACTTTGTGTGGCTTAGGTATGAGCATAATTGCTGCTTCATATAATGAATTGGGTATTGTTCCCTTCATTTCTATTTTGTGGAATAGTTTACAGAGAATTGTTATTAGGTCTTCTATGAAGATCTGATAGAACTCTGAACTAAAACCATCTGAACCCTGGCTTTTTTTTTTTTTTTTTTTTTTTTTTTTTTTTTTTTTTTTTTGGTGGGGAGACTTTTAATGATTGCTTTTATTTCATTAGAAGTTACGGGACTGTTTAGATGGTCTATCTGGTCTTGGTTTAACGTTGGTAACTTTTATCTGTCTAGAAAATTGTCCATTTCTTCTAGATTTTCAAATTTTGTTGAGTATAGGCTTTTGTAGTAAGATCTGATGATTTTATTGAATTTCCACAGTTTCTGTTGTTATGTCTCCCTTTTCAGTTTTGATTTTCTTAATTTGGATACTGTCTCTCTGCCTTCTGATTAGTCTGGCTAAGGGTTTATCTATCTTGTTGATATTCTCAAAGAACCAGCTCCTAGTTTTGTTGATACTTTGTATAGATATTTTTTTCTAGTTGGTTGATTTCAGCCCTGAGTTTGATTATTTCCTGCCATCTATTCCTCTTTGGTGTATTTGCTTCTATTTGTTCTAGAGCTTTCAGATGTGCTGTCAAGTTGGTTGTGTATGATCTCTATAGCCTCTTTTTGTAATCACTTAGAACTACGAGTTTCCCTCTTAGCACTGCTTTCATTGTGTCCCATAAGTTTTGGTATGATATGTCTTTATTTTCATTCAATTCTTAAAAATTCTTTAATTTCTTTATTACTTCCCTGACCAAGTTATTTTTGAGTATTGTGTTCAGTTTCCACGTGTATGTGGGCTCTTGATCGTTTTTGTTATTATTGAAGTCCACTTTTAGTCCATGGTGGTCTGATAGGCTACAAGGGATTATTTCAATTTTTTTTGTATCTGTTGAGGCCTGTTTTATGACCAATTATATGGTCTATTTTGGAGAAGGTAACATGAGGTGCTGAGAAAAAGGTATATTCTTTTGTTTTATGATGAAATGTTCTATAGATATCAGTTGAATCCATTTGATTCATAACTTCTGTTAGTTTCATTGTGTCTCTAATTAGTTTCTGTTTCCATGATCTGTCCATTGCTGAGAGTGGGGTGTTGAAATCTCCCACTATTATTGTGTGAGGTACAATGTGTGCTTTGAACTTTAGTAAGGTTTCTCTTATTAAAGTTGGTGCCCTTGCATTCGAAGTATAGATGTTCAAAATTGAGATCTCTTCTTAGTTGACTTTTCCTTTGATGAATATGAAGTGTCCTTCCTTATCTTTTTTGATAGCTTTAAGTTGAAGGCCATTTTATTTGATATTAGAATGTCTACTCCAGCTTGTTTTATAGGACCATGTGTTAGAAAATTGTTTTCCAACCTCTTACTCTAAGGTAGTGTCTTTCTATGTAACTGAGGTGCATTCCCTGTATGCAGCAAAAATACTGGGTCCTGTTTACATTTCCAGTCTGTTATTCTATGTCTTTTTATTTGAGAGTTGAGTCTATTGATGTTGAGATATTAAGGAAAAGTGATTGTTGCTTCCTGTTACTTTTGTTATTAGAGTTGAAATAATGTTTGTGTGGCTATCTTCTTTTGGATTTGTTGGAAGACAATTACTTTCTTGCTCTTTATATTGTATAATTTTCCTTCTTGTATTGAAGTTTTTCCTCTATTATCCTTTGTAGTACTTGACTTGTGGAAAGATATTGTGTAAATTAGGTTTTGTCATGGAATATCTTGGTTTCTCCATCTATCATAATTGAGAGTTTTGCTGGGTATAGTAGCCTGGACTGGCATTTGTGTATTCTTAGGGTGTGTATGACATCAGTCTAGGATATTCTGGCTTTTATATTTTCTAGTGAGAAATGTGGTGTAATTCTGCTAAGTTTGCCTTTATAAATTACTTGACCTTTTCCCTTACTGCTTTTAATATTTTTCCTTTGTTTTGTGCATTTGGTGTTTTGATTATTATGTGATAGGAGGAATTTCTTTTCTTGTCTAGTCTATTTGGAGTTCTTTAGGATCCTTGTATGTTCATAGGCGTCTCTTTCATAAGGATAGGGAAGTTTTCCTCTATTATTTTGTTGAAGATATTTACTGTCACTTTAATTTGGGAATTTTCACTCTCTTCTATACCTATTATCTTTAAGTTTGGTATTCTCTTTATGTCCTGGATTTCCTGGATGTTTTGGGTTAGGAGCTTTTTGCATTTTTAATTGTCTCTGAAAATTGTGTCAATATTTCCTATGGTATCTTCTGCACCTGAGATTCTCTCTTCCATCTCTTATATTCTGTTGGTGATGCTTGCATCTGTGTCTCCTGATCGATTTCCTAGCCTTTTAATCTCCAGGGTAGTCCCCTTTTTAATTTTTTTATTGTTTCTTCTTTTATTTTTATGTCCTGGATGGTTTTGTTTAATTCCTTCACCTGTTTGTCTTTTCTTGCAGTTGTTTATCTGTGTTCTCCAGTATTTCCTTAATGAAGTTATTTATGTCATTTTTAAATTCCTCTATCTTCATCAAGAGAAGTGATTTTAAATCTGAATCTTGCTTTTTTGTTGTGATGGAGTATTCATGACTTGCTATGGTGGGGGGAACTAGGTTCTGATGATGCCGAATAGCCTTGGTTTCTGTTGATTATTTTCCTGTGCTTGCCTTTCACCATCTTGTTATCTCTAGTGATACTTGTACTCACTGTCTCTTACTACAGAGTGTCTGTCCTGTTATCTTGGTTGTGTCAGAACTCCTCAGAGTCCAGCTTTCTCTGTGATCCTTTGACCCTGATATCCTGGGTATAACTGTTCCTGAGAGTCAGGCTGCCTCTGGGATCCGGAAATTCTGGTGTGACTAATCTCCTGATATCCTGTGATACTATGATCCTATGTTCTTGAGTGTGTTAGAGCTCCTGGGAGTCCAGCCTCCTCTGGATTTGGTGGGATTGGGTGCCAAGCTGATGCTCAAGATCTTCTTAGTACTCAGGCACAGACTGGAAGACATAAATTTGTTTTTAATTGTCAATCTTCTTAAGTTTGATCTAACCAAGTATCAGCTTTAATCTTTCTGCTTATGGTTTATACAAATTTAGTTAATGTATCAAATATAGCATTTATGCACATTCAAGAACAAATTGGCATGCATTTTGTTATCAGAAATTTCCAGAACCAATCTTAGTCTTCACTAATTTTCTTTCATTTTTCCAAATTATTCTTAGAACTAAAATGTTCTGTTGTTGAGTTCAGGAAAATGAGCATTTGAGCAGAAGATGATAAACTCCTATATAGAAGTAAGAGTTTTGGTATGGTAAAAAAAAAAAAAAAAAGGCCTCTTATGTAGATGCTCTAGTGAAATGAGGGTTTGGGTAACTAACCATTTCAGAAGGTACTTCTCAGCAAGGCAATGTAAATAAAGTAGGTAATCAAATTTCCTCATTTTTCTGACAAAAAGGAATATACAAATTCTCAATCTGTAGCATTGTGTTACTGTTAATATTTAAAAATGGCAGCACCCAATCTGGCTTGTTCTTATATTGCCACCATGACCCCAACTAAGCAAAGCCTGATGCCATGAGCATCAACAGGAGCATGCCATAGCTCGGCTCAGGTGGCAGTCTCAGGTAGGCCAGAAGCACTGGCCCTGCTACCCACAATATGCCAGCATGGGAGATGGCTCTGCCAGTCTATCATGCTGTTACCACAATGTTTGGCTGAGTTCAGACCATCTCGCCATCCATGTTTTACCTAGTAGAAATGAGACTCTAATGCTTAAATATTATCCAAAGTCTTTATATGTTTGGTAATGCTCAATCTAAAAGATACCCATACAATTAGAAGTGTTACCCAATTCATAATCTAGATATTATAACTACCTTAGACTACTAGAGAGACGGGTACATCCACTGCCATCTTTTCCTCTCTCCAGTCCTCCTCTTCTTCCTAGCTTCTTCTCTTCCTTCTTTTTTCTTTCTTCATTCCTCCCAACTCCTCCTACATTACTGAGTTTATTGTACAATATCCACCTACAACACTGATTTAGAGATTTTATCAAAAGCCATCTGAAACTATGTAAAGTAGAAGTGACAAACATATTTTTCCCATATTCCAGTCTTCTACTTCAGAGGCAAGCACCTATATATAACTAAAAATAAGTGCATTTATGTACACTCTATTTAAGCATAAATTGTGACTGCACTTTTACCTGTAAGACTCCAACAAATAAGTCAAAATCCTATTTTACACATAATTTTAAGTTAATGAACTCTAAAACTGTAACTAGCCAAAATAGTCCCATCTAAAAGATAAAAGAAACCTTTACTCTTTTACTTTCTAAAAGATAAATATCTAAGTAGGAAATGTATAGAATATTAGATTAATACAATGGTCAAGAATGTTTACAGTGAGCCTCATCTCAGAAACCACTAATATGGAGACATATATAGTGAGCTTATTTCAGTTTTAGAACTTTAGTTTGGCTCCTATGGACCAGTCATTAGTTCTGGTGATATATATGGAAGAATAATACATGTCAGAAGAAATTGCTTTCTCAGTGATATCAGACCATATACTCTTAATTTAAACTCAATCCACCAAGTGTCATTACAGCACTGGTTTATGAATTGAGGCCAGACTAGATGAAGGAAGATTTTTTTAGAAGAGATTATGTTTAACTGCCTTTTACTTAGATTCAAACTTACTACCAGTTAGTTTTATGGCACATTCCCTTTGAGAACAATTTCTAATCTTTGATTTTTTCCCCATTATTTATAAAGCTATGTATTGATATATTTATTAAATAAGTTTATTTTAGTGAGCTCACAAATAAAACACCATGCATCTATGTGAAGGTAGCTTTTTTTTTAATATAAATGACTTATTGAAAAATATCTTTATTGATCTTTTAAAGTATAAACTAATGGGCTTCATTATAACATCCAGGAAGAAACATAAACTTTTGTCTACCTCTATGAGGACACCCTATATAGCAACAACCATACTCATTTTTATCTTTTTCTTGACAAAGACTAGCTGAATGAAATAGAGTATTTCTATTCTTTTGAAATAATGTCTACTGAGTCTGGGATACTGATTTCTTGAAGTGGTCAGCCTATGAGATCACCTTGTGTACACTGATGAAAAAAGATGGAGGATTTAGTTGTTTAACATTGAAGATGTTCACTTTTATCACCATGACCATATTCATCATTACACACATACACATGCACACGCACACGCACACACATCATGAATACCCATTTAAAGTATAATGACATCAACAATTTGATCACTTATAATAATACAATTTCTTTGTTATCTTTGTGTGATTAGAAGCTCTCATTCAGTCTCTGGGTCAAATTCATATTTCTTATTCTGGAACTCTTGATAAAGGATCTGTCTCTACCTAGGGAATATTGTTGTCACAACAAAATCTATTTTTTTCTGAAATGGGTGGAAATAGAAGTGTATGATGTCTCTTAGGACCTCAATTTAAAGCTGGCCAACTGTTATTCTCACCCATTTCCATGGAGTAAAATTACAAACTCTGTGTGCAACTTTTGGTGGATTACATAAGCAAAACCACTGATATTTGGAAACAGTTTCCTTAGATTTTTATGCAGCCTTCAGTGATGGTTGTGACTGCTCAAGTTCAATTTGCCTTTCAGCTCCTGGTATGATGAGTTCCTACAAAATACAGAATTTATGTGAGTTTCCTTCTATCAATATATAAGAAATAGGATGATCCTGGTCATGTGCCTGCTAGAAAGTTGTTGAAAAGTTTACAGTGTTGATAAAAGGTTCATATAAATATTTACACAATTACTATGATTGTTGATAACTTATTTGTAGCCACAGTAGTAGACCAGGGCTTTTTCTGTCATAGCTAAATTTAAACTAGAATACATGTGTATCTATTATGTGAAGGAAAAAATAATCTTTATAAAGTGTTACTCAATCTTATCTCCATAGAATTGAGGTTTTGAACTTCTACATTTTGCTTGTCTGCTTGGCAGGGCAGTGATTCTCTTATAACACATAAGTCCTCTAAAGCAGCAAACAGATATCTATCTATAGGAGATAACTTTGCTTCACTCAGAGAGTATCTGTCCCTGAATAGTGACATCTGTTGGCAACATAATGATCTGATTTTCTGTCAAAATTATATATTTATTTGCTCAGAAAATGCTTTAAAATAGAAATAAAACAAAAATAATAAACTGTTGTGAAGAAACAAGGCCTAAGTTAACAACAACAACAAAACCATAATATGTAAGTTACATATTATAGGTATTATTTCAAGCTATCCCTTCATGTCTTGATTGTCTTACAATGCTGTGAAGGCATAATGGTATAAATGTAGTGGGCCAATGATTTCCCAGTGGAGTCAAGGGGCAAAGTAGTTGAAGGAAGATTCCTTATTCTCTTCGTTTTTATACTATAATATTCTATTTGTGTTTTAGTGGAGTAATTGTAAGATGTTCTATTTTTGCTCATTGTATGGCTTACAATGGTTCCTTCAACTTTGATGTACAACTTTCTACAGAAACTTAGAAGAATAGACTGCCCACTGAGCTTGCCTTGTGACATAATCCAGCTGAAACAAAGGATGGGTTCCAAGGGGCTTTCCCTATATATACAAGTGTTGAATATTAAACTTTGAGCCTTGATCAGAGAACTTTGTCTTGGCTTTATGCTTCTTTGACCCCTTCATCTCTTTTTCATTTCCTGCCCTCCTTTCAGGTGAACCCTGTTCATCCATGGCCACTGGAAGCTACATGAGGGCAAGTCTCTTTTATTTCTGCTGCAGGGCTGCAGTTGTGAGCTTCTTGTTGCAGGATATTTGATCATACTGTGAACCCTGACACTATACCTAAAAAAATACCTGTCTTGATGTGTTGTGTAGCTCATCTCTAGCACACACCTTTAATCCAAGAATGCTGCAGGATATTTGATCACACTGTGAGATTGTGTACCCGAAAACTGTCTATTTATGGTGTGGCTCAGCCATAGCACACACCTTTAATCTAAGAGTTTTCTATTAATTGTAAAGGAGCATGAATAAAGTCAATTATAGGTCAAGAAGCAGAGCAAGCAACCAGTTGACAGGAAGTGAACATGGGAAAATACTATAGAACCTGGGAGGAAGTCAAGAGGACAGATAGAGAGATATACAGGAAGTAGAAAGAGGGGACATTTAGGCTGAATGGTTTTTAAGACAGTGTGGGGAAGGAAAATATGTTTTCTCCCCTTTGAGAGGTCCATTGAGGAAGAAGATCAGCTGGATGCTTTTTCTGCCTCTGTGAGTTAGCAGGCTTTCACTATGGTGTCTAGCTCCTGAGTCTTCATTTGGTAAAAATCAAATCTTAGGAATTTTGTTTTAAAAAGAAGAACCTCTGTCTTATTCTCTTCTATCTCTCCACAAGAATACTGGGCTACAAATATAAGCCACTATGCCTTTTTACATGGGTTCTGTGGATCACTTTAATGTCATCAGGCTTACAAAACCAGTGCCTTTACCTGCTGAGCCATCTCTCTAACTTCTTTAATGTATTTTATTGGCACATGCTAATTATAATGTAACAATAGATTTTATATTAGTATTTTCAGACACACATACACATGCACACACACACACACACACACACACACACACACACACACACACACACACACACATATATATATATATATATATATATATATATATATATATATATATATATATTACATTTTTATTATGCTCACCCGTTCTTATTTTTTGTCTCTATTACTTTGGACTATATTCCAAGTCCTTATTTGGTATTTTAAGTCAGAAGAGTGTTATTCCACCTCAGCTTTTATTAAAAAAAAAATCACTCAGTAACCAATAAGGGACATAGTTCAAATTTCTACTCTTTCTTTAATACATTCAAAACCAAGCTTACACTTTGTTGAAAACATAAGATAGTGAGTAGAATTGCAACTAAATTCTCAAAAGCACAAAACACCTTACAACTCTGTAAAGAAGTAACAGGGAACTAGCATGAGTAATTATTTTTCTATCCAACTGACTGGGTGTTAACTAACAGAAATTCAGAAGAGGTTATAAAAGAATAATTGGTTGAAAAAGACAGCCACACACCCACATATACCACATACAGGTAAATACATGAGGGACACATAACCACATGTGGAGAGAGATAAAAAGAAAGAATAAATATCCCAATTTTCACAATCAGAAATGGATGATTTAAGAGACCTAAAATCCAATGTGGACCTTAAAATAAAAATGACTTTAGATATTTCAGACCACAATAGCAGTAGTATTATTGTAGGAAAATAATAATGACAGTTTCACTCATGATTTGTAGTTCTCTATCTAGTCTTCAGAACTCATTATCATGAAGTATATTTTGTATACAAGTTCTTACCTCTGAAATGGTATTAAAGGGCTTTTAAGTGCAGTCATTAAATAAGTAAATTTCTTGTTGACAGCAACTAAATGGTGTTTGTAGCATTTTTATCACACAGTAGACACTATTCATTCAGTATACTTTTCTAACTGAGTTGCCCTATATGCAAATACGTTTTTAATGTTGTCTGTCTTCTGTGCTGTTCCTCTAAGGTTGCTATTAAGATATATCACACAATAAAAATCTTACTGGACATCTTCCAGTCCACAGCTCTACCTGCAATCAAGGATCTGCACTCCACTCACAGGGCCACAACTCTTTCTGCTTCCCTGAAAGCATGCTGCTAACAAAGGCAACCAGAGGCCTGCTTTCATCAGGGACTACCAGCTCTAGCTGTAGTACCAGAGGACTACTATAGCCAGGGACTACCAGGCCAGCTAATACCAGAGACAATCTGATGGCTAAAAGCCAGTGCAAAAACACATTCAAGAGAAGACAGGGCAATAAGTCACCATCAGAACCCAGTTTTACTAACACAGAAAGCTCTGGTTATCCAAACACACCAGAAGAGCAAGACAATGATCTTAAATTGTAAAGGCCTTTAAAGAGGAAATAAATATATCCCCTAGAGCAATACAGGGAAATACAATCAGAAGCCTTTAAAAAGATAATGAATTAATATAAAGAAATACAGGAAAACATGATCAAACTGCTCACAATCTAAAAATAGAAATAGAAGCAATAAAGAAAATACAAACAGAGGTAACTATGGAGACAGAAAACCTAGGAAAGTGAACAGGAACTACATATTCAAACATGACCAACAGAGTGTAAGAGATAGAAGAGAGAATCTTAGGCATAGAAGATAACAAAAGAAGAAATCAATTCAGCCCATAAATAAACTGCAAAATATAAAAAGTTTCTAAGACAAAACATCCAAGATATTTGGGTCACTATGAAAAGACCAATCCTAAAATTAATAGGAATAGAAAAAGCAGAAGATTCCCAGATAAAAGACCCAGAAAATATCTTCAACAAAATCACAGAAGAAAGTTTCTCTATACTAAAGAAAGAAATGGCTATAAATGTACAAGAAGCTTACAGAACACCAAATAGATTAGACCAAAAAAGAAAATCCTTCAGCCACATAATAATCAAAACAATAAATTTACAGAACAAAGAAAGAATATTAAAAGCTTCCAGTAAAAAAGGCAAAGTAACATATAAAAGCAGAGCTATCAGAATGACGTGTGACTTCTTAACATAGAGTCTAAAATCCAGTAGGTCTGGACAGATGTTTTGCAGACTCTAGAAGACCATAGTTGTCAGCTCAAACACAGTGAAATACACAGTGAAACTTTAAATTACCGTAAATATAGAAACCAAGATATTTAATGACAAAACCAAGATATGCTATGATAAAACCTAATAAAATTTTTCCATTAATCCAGCCCTATAGAGAATATTAGAAGGGAAACTCCAATACAATGAGGATAACTACACTCATGAAAACATAAGAAATTAATTTTACAGCAAATCTAAAAGAAGAGAAATACACACATGCACTATCATACCACCAACATCAAAATAACAAGAATTAACCATCATTGGTAATTGATATTTCTCAACATGAATGAATTCAGTTCACCAATAAAAAGACACAGGTTAACAGCATAAACAGAATCCAGAATCCGTCATTTTGCTTTATACTAGAAACACACCTCACAATAAATATAGGCATTACCTAATTGTAAAGGGCTGGAAAAAGGTTTTCCAAACAAATGGACCCAAGAAACAAGTTGGAGTAGCCATTATAATATCTAACAAAATAAGCTTTCAAACAAAAGTAATCCAAAGAGACCTGGATTGAATATGGATTGAGTATGAAGTAAGGATATGAAGTATCCTTACTTCATACTCATTAAAGAAAAAAATTCACCAAAAGGATCCCTCAATTCTGAGTATCTGTGCTCCAAATCCAAGAGTACCCACATTCCTAGAAGAAATATTACTAAAGCTTAAATCACACATCAATCCTCATATATTAAGAGTAGGAGACTTCAACACCTTACCCTTACCAGTGGACAGAAACTAAACAGAGAAAAATAAAACAAACAGGCTATGAGTCAAATTGATATAACAGATAATCTACATTTACCCAAACACAAAAAGAATATGCTTTCTTCTCAGCACCCCATTGAGCCTTCTCCAAAATTGACCGTGTACCTGGCCAAAAAGGAAGCCTCAACAGATACAAGAAAATCTGATATGTATCTTAGCAGTATCTTACCATGTATCTTAGCAGACCACCGTGAGTTAAAACTGAACTTCAACAACAACAGCAACAACAGAAAGCCTACATACTTATGGAAAGTGAACAACCCCCTACTCAATGATCACTGGGTCAAAGAAGAAAGAATTCAAAGATTTTATAGAATTCAATGAAAATGGAGGTACAACATATCCAAACTTATGGAATACAATAAAAGCAGTGCTAAGAGGAAAGTTCAGAGCACTAAGTGCATTCATAAAAAAAATGGAAAGTTGTCCTACTAACAGCTTAATAGTATACCTGAAATCTCTGGAACAGAAAGAAGCAAACACAGCCAAGAGGAGTAGTCATCTAGTCATCAGGAAATAATCAAAATCAGAGTTGAAATCAATCAATTAGAAACAAAGGAAGCAATGCAAAGAATCAAATGGAAGAAAAACAAAAAAAATAACCCATATTGCACCCCCATAGAGACAAAGGGGAGGAGTGAGAGAGGGAATAGGATGGGGATTGGTGAAGGGGTAACCAGGAAAGGGAGATATCATTTGAAATAAAAATGAATAAAATTGTTAATTAAAAAATTGAGCTGGGCAGTGAGTGGTGTCACACGCCTTTAATCTCAGCACTTGGGAGGCAGAGGCAGGCAGATTTCTGAGTTCAAGGCCAGCCTGGTCTACAGAGTGAGTTCCAGGACAGCCAGGGCTACACAAAGAAACCCTGTCTCAAACAACAACAACAACAACAACAACAACAACAACAACAACAACAACAGAGTATATTTAGGATTAACCAACTGCTTCCAGGTATGGGACCTTTCCTAGAATATGGTTGATATACCCAATAACACTGCACCATAGAGAATTGATTTGCCCTTTGCTAGTAGGTATCAATGGCCAATGGCTTCTTGGTTAGATGAGGAACTCCATGGAGGCTACCCTGACTAATTGATGGGAATCTGTCCATATCTGATGCATGCTGCCACAGTCTTTGTGATTTTCTTAGTTTGTTACATTTTAAATATAAATTGAGAGAATCATATCTTGGCTGGAAAGAGCTGTGCTGGCTAGTTTTATGACAATCTCATATAAGCTATAGTCACCTAAGAGAAGAAAACTTTGGTTGAGAAGATATCTCCATAAAATCAGGTTGTAGACAAGCCTGTAGGGCATTTTTTAAAAATGAATTAATTAATTTTAAACTCCAGATTTTATTCCCCACTCGGTCCACCTTCCAACTGTTCTGCATCCCATACGTCCTCCCTGTCTCCTTGTCTCCATGAGGATGTCCCTATTTTCCACCCTCCATCGCACTAGACCTCTCAAATCCCTAGAGCCTCCAGTCTCAATATTTTTTAAGTGAGTTTTTTAATAGTCATATAGTAAATTATGGGGTTTTTTTTGATATTTTATTTAGATTTCAGATGTGATCCCCTTTCCCCATTTCCCCCAACCCAGGAATCTCCTATCCCATTCTCCCTCCTCCTGCTTCTATGAGAATGTGCCCCCAACCACCCACCCACTCCCACCTCCCCAACCTCAAATTCCCCCACACTGGGGCATCCAGCATCACTGGACCAAGTACCTCCTTTCCCACCTCTGCCCAACAAGGCCATCCTCCACTACATATACAACTAGAGCTATGGGTCCCTCCCTATGTGCTCCCAGGCTGGCGGTTTAGACCCTGGGGAGCTATGGTTGGTTAGTATTGTTGCTTTCCCCATGGGGCCACAAACACTTTCAGCTCTTTCAGTCTTCTCTTTCACTCCTCCAGTGGGAACCATATGATCAGTTCAATAGCTAAGCTGTGAGCATCCACCTCTGTATATGTCAGGCTCTGGCAGACCTTTAAGATGACAGCTATATCAGGCTCCTGTCAGCATGCACTTCCTGGCATCCAAATCAGCCTCTATCTTTGTTGACTGCACATGGGATGAATACCCAGGTGGAGCAGTTTCCAGATAGCCCCTCCTCCAGTCTCTGTTCCACAGTTTGTCTCTGTATTTGCTCCCACAAGTATTTTGTTACTCCTTCTAAGAAAGACTGAAGCACCGACTCTTGGTCCTCCTTCTTCATGAGCTTCATGTGGTCTGTGAGTTGTATCTTGGGTATTTTGAGCTTTTGGGTTAATTTCCAATTATCAGTGAGTGCATACCATGTGTGTTCTTTTGTGATTGGGTTACCACAATCAGGATGATATTTTCTAGTCCTATCCATTTACCTAAGAATTTCATGAATTCATTGTTTTTAATAGCTGAGTAATAATCCATTCATTTTATAAATGTACCACATTTTTTGTATCTATTTCTCTGTTGAAGGACATCTGGATTATTTCCAGATTTTGTCTATTGTACATAAGGCTGCTATTAACATAGTGGAACATATGTCCTTGTTATATGTTGGAGCATCTTCTGAGTATATGTCCAGGAGTGGTATAGCTGGGTCTTCAGGTAATGCTATCTCCAATCTTCTGAGAAACTGCCAGACTGGTTTCCAGAGTGTTTTGCAATCCCACCAACAATGGAGGAGTGTTCCTCTTTCTCCACATCCTTGCAGCATCTGCTATCAGCTAAGATTTTGATCTTAGCCATTCTGACTCATGTGAGGTGAAACTCAGGGTTGTTTTGATTTTCATTTCCCTGATGACTAAGCACATTCAACATTTCGTTTCAACCATTCAAGTCTCATCAGTTGAGAATTCTTTGTTTGGCTCTGTACCCCATTTTTAATAGGGTTATTTGGTTGCCTGGAGTCTAAAACAAGTTCTTTGTATACACTGGATACTAGCCCTCTATCAGATGTAGAATTGATAAAGATCTTTTCCCAATCTGTTGGATGCCATTTTGTCTTATTGACAGTGTCATTTGCTTTATGGAAGCTTTGCAGTTTTATGAGTTCCCATTTGTCAATTCTTGATCTAAGAGCATAGGCCATTAGTGTTCTGTTCAGGAACTTTCCCCCTGTACCCAGTTATTTGAGGTTCTTCCCTACCTTTTCTTCTATTAGTTTCAGTGTATCTGATTTTATGTGGAAGTCCTTGATCCACTTGAACTTGAGGTTTCTACAAGGAGATAAGAATGGATTGATTTGCATTCTTCTACATGCTGACCTCCAGTTGAACCAGAACCATTTGTTGAAAATGCTGTCCTTTTTCCATTGGACAGTTTTAGCTCCTCTGTCAAAGATCAAGTGACCATTGGTGTGTGGGGTCATTTCTGTGTCTTCAATTCTATTCCATTGATCTTCCTGCCTGTCTCTGTACCAATACCATGCAGTTTTTAATCACTATTGCTCTGTAGTACAGCTTGAGATCTCTGAAATGGTGATTCCTCTAGAAGTTATTTTATTGTTGAGAATAGTTTTCCCGGTCCTGGGTTTTTGTTATTTTAAATGAATTTGCAAATTGCTCTTTCCATCTCTATTAAAAAATGAGTTGGAATTTTGATGGAGATTGCAGAGAATCTGTAGATTGCTATTGGCAAGATGGCCATTTTTACTATATTAATTTTACCAATCCATGAGCATGGGAGATCTTTTCATCTTCTGAGAACTTTGATTTATTTCTTCAGAGACTTGAAGTTCTTGTCATACAGATTTTTCACTTGCTTGACTAGATTCACACCAAGGTATTTTATATTATTTGTGAATATTGTGAAGGGTATCATTTCTCTAATTTCTTTCTCAGCTTGTTTATCCTTTGAGTAGAGGAAGGCTTCTGATTTGAGTTAGTTTTCTATCCTGTCACTTTGCTGAAGATTTCTCAGCTATAGAAGTTCTCTGGTGGAAGTTTTGGGGTCACTTTAGTATACTATCATATCATCTGCAAATAGTGAAATTTTGACTTCTTCCTTTCCTATTTATATCCCTTTGACTTCCTTTTGTTGTCAATTGCTCTGGCTAGGACTTCCAGTACTATATTGAATAGTTATCGAGAGAGTATGCATCCTTGTCTAGTCACTGATTTTAGTAGTATTGCTTCAAGTTTCTCTCCATTTAGTTTGATGTTGACTACTGGCTTGCTGTATATTGCTTGTACTATGTTTAAGTATGGGCCTTGAATTCCTGATCTTTCCAAGACTTTTACCATGAAGGGATGTGGAATTCTGTCAAATGCCTTCTCAATATCTAGTGAAATGATCCGGTGGGTTTTTTTTTTTTCTTTTTGAGTTCATTTATATAGTGGATCATATTTCTGAATTTCCCTATATTGAGTCATTCTTGCATTCCTGAGATAAAGTCTACTTGATCATGATGGATGATTGTTTTAATGTGTTTGTGGATTCGTTTTTCAAGAATTTTATTTAGTATCTTTGCATTGATATTCATAAAGGAGTTTGATCTGAAGTTCTCTTTCTTTTTTCTGTCTTTGTGTGGTTTAGGAATGAGTGTAATTGTGGCTTCATAGAACAAATTTCATAGTGTTCTTTCTGTTTCTATTTTGTGGAATAGTTTGAAGAGGTTTGGTATTGGGTCTTCCTTGTAGGTCTGATAGAATTCTGCACTAAAATCATCTGGTCCAGGGCTTTTTTCTTGGGGGGCGGGGGGATTGTTAATGACAATATTTTCCATGGTATCTTCTACACATGAGATTCTCTCTTCTGTCTTTTGTATTCTGTTGGTGATGCTTGCATCTATGACTCCTGATCTGTTTCTTAGGTTTTCTATCACCAGGGTAGTCCCCCTTTCAGATTTCTTTATTGTTTCTACTTCCATTTTTAGATCCTGGATGGTTTCGTTTAATTCCTTCACCTGTTTGGTTGTGTTTTCTTGCAATTTTTTAAAGAATTTTTGTGTTTCCTCTTTATGGGCTTCTACCTGTTTACCTGTGTTCTGTATTTTTTTTAAGGGAGTTACTTGTGTCTTTCTTAAAGTCTTCTATCATCATCATGAGAAATGATTTTAATTCTGAATTTTGCTTTTCCATTTTGATGGTGTATACAGGACTTGCTATGGTGGGAGGACTGGGTTCTGATGATGCCAAGTAACTTTGGTTTCTGTTGCCTATGTTCTTGTGCTTGCCTTTTGCTACCTGGTTAACTCTAGTGCTACCTGCACTCACTGTCTCTGACTGGTGCCTGTCTTTCCAGTTATCTTGTTTGTGTCAGAACTTTTCAGAGTCCTGATATCTCTGTGATTCTGTGATCCTGAGCTCCTGTGTGACACAGATGCTTGGGCTCAGGCTGCTTCTGTGATCCTGAAATCCTGCTGCTCTGAGTACAGTGGTTCCTCTAGGACGGCTCAGGATATGGTGTCTTCACAGGAGCAGACCTGCTAGGTGTCCGCTGCTCTGAGTGCAGTGGTTCCTCTAGGTTTGTTCAGGGTATGGTGTCTTCTAAAGAGGAGACCAGCTAATTGTCTGGCGTGGAAGGAGAGTGGTATTCTGGAGGGGTGGGTTTGGGTGGCTGAGTGCCCCAGGCTCACAGTTGCAGCTCTGGGGTGTAGGATTGTGAGAGAGGGTTCTTACCTGCTGCTTTGAGTGCAGTGGCTCCTCTAGGATGGCTCAGGATATGGTGTCTTCACTGGAGGAGACCAGCTAGGTGTCTGCCCCAGCCTAAAGTACCAAGCAGGAGGCACCTCCAGTCTCTTGAGGGTTAGGTACATCTTCTCTGACTGAACCCAGCAGTCCTCTACTCTATAGTGTTGGGGGCTTCACATCAGCTGGTGTATGCTGCCTGGTTGGTGGTCCAGTGTTTGAGATATCTCAAGGGTCCAGGTAAATTGAGACTGCTGGTCCTCCTACAGGGTCACCCTCTGCCTCAGCTTCTTTCAGCTTTTCTCTAATTCAACTACAGGGCTAAGCAGCTTCTGTTCATTGGTTGGGAGCAAATATCTACACCTGACTTTTTTATCTGCTTTTTGGGTGTTTTGAAGCCCAGCCAAGATAGGTCCCTTTTTGTGAGCACTCCATAACTTCAGTAATAGTGTCAGGCCTTGGTTCCTCCTCTTGACCTGGATCCCACTTTGGGCCTGTCACTGGACCTTCTCTTCTTCAAGCTCTTCTCCATTTCCATCCCTACAGTTCCTTCAGACAGGAACAATTATGGGTCAGAATATTGACTGACAGATGGCAACTCCCTCCTTTGCTTGATGCCCTGTCTTCCTGTTGGAGGTGGACTCTACAATTTTACTCTCCCTACTGTAGGACATTTCATCTAAGTTCCTTCCCTTTGAGTCTTGAGAGTCTCTCACCTCCTAGGTCTCTGTTGCATTCTGGAGGGTACCCCTAACCTTTTACCCCCTGAAGTTGCCTGTTTCCATTCTTTCTGCTGGCCCTCAGAGCTTCAGTCCTTTTCCCTCACCCAATACCAGATTAAGTTCTTTTCTTCCCCTCAAGCCCCCAGGCACTTTCCCTACCTGCTCCTTCCCTCTCTCCTCACTTGTGATTGCTTTCTTCTCCCTGCCAAGTGGGACTAAGGTATCATCATTTGGGTCCTTCACCTTGCTGACCTTTCTGAGTTCTATGGATTGTATCTTGTGTATTCTATACTTTTTTAAATTGGCTAATATCCACTTATTAGTGAGTACATTCCATGCATGTCCTTTTGGATCTGAGTTACCTCACTCAATATGATATTTTCTAGTTCTATCCATTTGCCTGCAAAACCCAGGATGTCCTCGTTCTTGATCGCTGAGTAGTATTCCATTGTGCATTCCAGCATCTGGTTGTCACAAACAAAGCCACTATGAACACAGTGGAACAAATTGGACAGGTCATAAATACCTATAATTCCAGGTCCAAAGTATCTAATTCCTCTTTATTTTTCTTCTGTTGGTACTCATGCACATACAGTCACATAACGCACACACACACACACACACACACACACACACACACACACACACAGAGTCTTAAAACAGAATCTTAATATTGCTATCTATATTATTTCATTTTATCTTTCTTCTCTCCTTGGTTTTCTATTTCTTTCATTCAGACCAACATCTGAGTAAATTTTCATCATATTTATTTTTATCAAACAAAGAAATGGTACTTAAACATGACTGTCAAAGCTTCTCAAAGAAGAAAATAACAAAATGGTAGACATGGATAAAGCAAGAGACTTTTGTTAGGGGAATCTATGTATATTCATATTGGAAAGTTGTCATTTTAATTGTTCTAGCTGCTGCAAAATGGTACTTTATATTTTTGTCTGGAGCTAGGAGGAAATTACCTTCAAAGATAGACTGAAATAAATACTTATTACAACTGAAATTAATGAAAGCAAGCTTCTTTAGCTAATCTCAGCCATATAACCAACAATGATTAATTTGAGATCATTATTCTATACATGTTCAAAATGGCAGACAGGAATGAGTCACTGGTGGATGTAGAAACTAATGTGCAATGTTTACTTTGGGTCTTCTGAAAGGAATGAGGTAGAATAGCTTAGTGATTTGGGCTGGTTGTATTAAAATTCCTCTTTAATGTCTTTTCTCAAACAATCAACTATGCTTATCTTCCTAATCTTTTGTTTCTTCATTCAATGTTGATCCTGGCAATGCCAAGCCACACATATATAGATTTACTCTTTAAGAAAAACTAGTCATGGGGTAAAAGCTTGTGTCCATAGAAAATGACTATTGTGATGATTAATTTTATGGGTAAATTAATTAGACCACAGAATACCCAAAGAACTCTTTAAACTCAATTTCTGGGCATGCTTTTATGAATCTTTCTAGAAAAAATTAGCACTTGAATTGGAGTACTGAGTAGAGAAAACTGCCCTGTCCAATATGGATGGGCATCTTGGATCTACTGAGACTCTGAAGAGAGCAAAAGGTCAGATAAAGGGTAGATCTGAACATGCTATATTTAAATACTGCTGAGCTGCAGTATTCACATTCTTTTTCTCTCAGTGATCTTCTACTGGGCTCTAAATCACAATGAATCCATTTTCTATTTGTCATACTACACCATTGCCTTTCCAGAATCTCCAAGTTGCAGAGAAGAAACATTTCAGTTTCCATAATCATGACTAAATATCTTCTCCTAGTCACATTTACAAACCACTCAACAATTTGTTTCTCTACAGAAGTTTGGTTAACAAAACTATGAATACCTACAAATAGGAAGAACCCTTATTTACCTCAAGTTAAGAGGTGAATAGGAAATTAGCAACTAATAATAAATGAATATACTTTAAAATTTACCAATTTTAGATGAAACCAATAACTTGCTATATAATGAATTATGAAAATTAGTCATACTGCTTTTCTCCACAGATATTATTTATATGTATTATAGTTGATCAATAAAAACACTGACAAAATTTAGGCATACTTATTATGAGATGTTTTAGTGAAATTTATATATTCTATATTCAATTTTCTGTTACTATCTATTCAGAGGAGAATGATAGCTTTAATACTAGAAGATGGTATGTCTTGATCTCTGAAATTATTTCTTCAAAAAATGATAAGTAGGACATTCATGGAAATTATAAGCATTTGTCCCAATTCCTGATTTTAGATATTCTCTATCATAAATTACACAGATGGAGAATATAAATACATTCTAGCTTGATGAGATAAAATGTTAATCAGAGCTTTTTAATGCTAGAAATTATAGATGTTACCACATCCCTTGTGTGTGAGAAAAATATGATGCACATATAAAATTCAAGGACCAGATGGACTATAAGTAATATTGGATATAGTATTTTAATATCCTTATTTTCTTTGTGTGGTACCATAAACCATTCTAAAGTTTAATTTAAAAAAATAAGATAGTTGTTAATATTTTTCAGTGTTTTATGAGTCACCTGAGTTCAATTATCTTATTAGTTTTATTTTAGGCTTCTCATGCTATTAGAGTCCATCATTCAAGGTACTTACAAGCAGGTAGACTCAGCTATTATATCAAGATTGACAATTTTTTTTTCTTTTGCAATTCAAGAGAAAATAAGAATACATCTTTTTACTACATTCCAAAGTAAAAGTTCAAAAAATAGTCTTCTTTAATTTTAATTTATTTAAAAAGAAATAAGTTTTCTCTGAGACAGAGCTGTTTCTCAGTATATAGTGTTATAATTTTGGATCATTTTTTCTATCAACCTCTTGTTGAATAGAATGTTGGCTTTAAAAACACAGCAATTCATTTTAAATTACTACATTTCAGTTTTATGTCATTACAGCAAGTGCTTGTAGCAGAATTTTCTGCTAATCAATTGATTGGATAATAAGGAAAGCAAGGAGCCAATCTCTGGGCAAGGAGGAGGTGGCCTTCCAGGTCTGAGAGATGAAGAGGGAACTCAGGAGGAAGGAAGTGGGCTTTTTGGACAGAGGCAGGAGTGAAAGGAGGCACTTTGTAGACCTGGAACTGTCAGATCTGATGATGAAATCCCCTGGATGATTTCTAACATGGAATAGTTGATGGTTTATGATGATAGATTCCATGCCCAGTGGTTGTGTCATCTGTTGATTCGTAAGTAAGATTGTCTAGGGTTTTACATCCTTGACAACTGAGGTTGGCTCTAGCAGAGAGGTAACCACAGCAGAGCTTGGGCTGGAGAGGGTGGCCAGCAAGTGTGAGTGGTTCAGTGGATAGCAAACTGCTGGAAACTGGGCAGACCACCAATTAGGGATAGCCATAAGGTCAGGGAGACCGCTGCAAGTGCTAAAGCGTCTCTTTTTTAGTGTGTTTATTATATGAAGGTTCTTTTATTTATTTTAGTTTTTATTTTTTAAAATTGGACATATTAATTATTTACAATTCAGATGTTATCCCCTTTCCAAATTCCCCACCCCTCAGAAACCCTTCATACAATCCCCCCTCCTCTTGATTCCATGAGGGTGTGCCTCCACCTAACAACTCCCACCTCTATGCCTTCGAATTCCTCCACACTGGGGCATCCAGCCTTCACATGACCAAGGGCCTCCTCTCCTACCTATGCCCAACAAGACCATCCTCCCCTACATATACAGCTGGAGCCAGGAGTCCCTCCCTATGTGGTCCTAGGCTGGTGGTTTAGACATTAGGAGCTCTGGTTAGTTGGTATTGTTGCTCTCCTCATGGGGTCTCAAACCCCTTCAGCTCCTTCAGTCTTCTTTCTAACTCCTCAATTTGGAACCATATGATCAGTGCAATGGTTAGCTTTGAGCATCCTCATCTGTATAAGTCAGTCTCTGGCAGACACTCTAAGGAGACATCTGTATCAGGCTCATATCATGCACTTCCTGGAATCCATAACAGTGTCTGCATTTGGTGACAGAAGATGGGATGGATACCCAGGTGAAACAGTCACCAGTCAGCCCCTCCTCCAGTATCTGCTTCACACTTTGTCTCTGTATTTGCTCCCATAAGTATTTTGTTATTCCTTCTTAGAAGGACCGAAGCACCCACACTTTGATCTTCCTTCTTCATGTAGTCTGTGAGTTGTATCTTGGGTATTGCGAGCTTTTGGGCTAATATCCAATTATCAGTGAGTGCATACCATGTGTGTCCTTTTGTGATTGGGTTACGTCACTCAGGACGATATTTTCTAGTCCTATCCATTTGCCAAAGAATTTCATGAATTCATTGTGTTTAATAGTTTATTAATACTTCATTGTGTAAATGTACCACATTTTCTGTATCCATTCCTCTGTTGAAAAACATCTGGGTTCTTTCCAGCTTCTGGTTATTATAAATAAGGCTGCTATGAACATAGTACAGCAAGTGTCATTGTTATATGTTGAGGCACCAATTGGGTATATGCCCAGGAGTGGTATAGCTGGGTCCTCAGGTAGAACTATGTCCAATTTTCTGAGGAACCAACAGACCGATTTCCAGAGTGGTTGTATCAGGTTGCAATCCCACCAACAATGAAGGAGTGTTCCTCTTTCTCTACACCCTTGCCAGCATCTGCAATCACTTGAGTGTTTGATTTTAGCCATTCTGATAGGTGTAAGGTGGAATCTCAGGGTTGTTTTGATTATAATTTCCCTGATAACTAAGGATGTTGAACATCTTTAGGTGCATCTTTAGGTACTTCTTTAGGTATTTCTTTAGGTGCTTCTCAGCAATTTGAGTTTCCTCCGTTGAGAATTCTTTGTTTAGTTCTGTACACCATTTTGTAATAAGATTATTGGGTTGTCTGGAGTCTAATTTCTTAAGTTCTTTGTATATATTGGATATTAGCCCTCTATCAGATGTAGGATTGGTAAAGACTTTTTCCCAATCTGTTGTTGCCATTTTGTCCTATTGACAGTGTCCCTTGCCTTATAGAAGCTTTGCAACATTATGAGGTCCCATTTGTCAATTCTTGATCTTAGAGTATAAGCCACTGGTGTTCTGTACAGGAACATTTCTTCTGTGCCCAAGTATTCGAGGCTCTTCTCCACTTTCTCTACTACTAGTTTTGATGTATCTGGTTTTATGTGAAGATCTTGAGCTTTATACAAGGAGATGAGTATACCAATTTGCATTCTTCTACATTCTCACCTCCAGTTGAACCAACACCATTTGTTGAAAATGCTGTCCTTTTTCCCACTGGATGGTTTTAGTTTCTTTTTCAAGATCAAGTGACCATAGGTGTGTGGGTTTCTTTTCTGGGTCTTCAATTCTATTCCATTGATCTTCCTGCCTGTTTCTGTACAAGTACCTGAAGTTTTTATCACTATTGCTCTGTAGTACAGCTTGTGGTCAGGGATGGTGATGCCCCCAAAATTTCTTTTATTGTTAAGAATAGTTCTCGCTATCCTGTTTTTTTTTTTTTTTTTTGTTATTCCAAATGAATTTGCAAATATGAAGGTTCACATTATTTAAAACAAGTGATGGCTATTTTTTCAATGTCTTTGATTAGATACAAAACCTACAAGTTTAGATCTTTAACTGGTAATTTACAAGGAGATGGAATACAAGTAACAATAACATCATTCATAGTTTTTCATGAGTCTCCTCATATTTTGTAACAGTTTTTGGGTAAAGATTCTATGTATTTCTGTTCTATGTCATGTTTTCAAACATGTGTATAAAAAACAACTTTGGAAGATAAATTAGTATTTATTTGTGTAACAAAGAGCAAGTTTACTTATTAGAGAATACAACAAACATATTTTTTGCTGTGTATCAAATGACAAGAAGCATTTTATAAAATGATTGGGGTTCTCTAAGGTCTGGATTGCTATTCAAAATTATTGCCCAGTTTTTGTGAAAATGTCCCACATCCTTTATTCATTTGTTTGTTTATTTTGTGAATGTTTCTCTGTGGAACATGGGTGGTGATAACTGATGCAAATATTCTGATTAAACTGTGTTTCATATTGAGTATAATAATTTTACTTACCTCTGACATGTTTTCTTACAGAATCTTTGAAACTGACTGAACTATTAGGTTTTAAGTTACCATTATTCTAAATTAGTTCTTTATACATTTGTGAACAAGGATTGGCTCACCCGGCCTTTTTCCCAGTTAATTTGGAATGTTCATTGGTGATGTCTTTGTTTGGCTCATATTGGGCAGTTGTATTTGATAAGGCATCATAGTTGTAGCTTCTGACAGTACTAGGAGACACAATCTCACAGACAACTCCCTGATCCTCTGGCTCTTACAATGTTTTTTTATCTCCTCTTCTGAAAAGTTCCCTGAGTCTTCAGTGTTAGAGTGTTTTGATGCTTCCATTGGGACTGGCCTCTGCCACTCTACAGTATGATTGGTTATGGTTTTCATGTTTGTTGTACAGAGAAGTTGGAACTTCCATCCTTATCTTGCCTTCTACTTTGCTACTGAATTTCTCTGGGAGAAATGTCAGCGTGCAGTATTAAACTCCATCATTACTAGTAGATTTTTAATTAATTCATATTTCAAATAATTTAAGTATTTTATATTTGTCATTGATATCTAATATTTTAATCATCATTACAGATATAAAATCCTCTGGCTTTCTGTGGATGTTTAAATTTCCTTCTTATCAGTGATTACAACAAATACAGTACATAAATATCATGAACTGAAAAAATGTTTATTCATCTAGAAAATTTACTGTGTCCATTAATTCTCACACTTAAAATATGCTTTTGTTATGTGATGTTTGGGACTGAAAGATATTTGAATATTACTTTAATCAAGTTGTGCAATGTTTAATATGAAATTTTGTTACAATAATGTGGCTTTTATAATTAAAAATTGTCATATTTTAATAAACATTGAAAATTTCACAACCTCTTACTACCTCATGCCTGGACATTTACATAGGATTGAACAAGTTAAATGGGTAAAAATGAAATGAAGAGATTGTAACATAATTAATCACATGATCGATGAGTTTATATTTGTGCCAGTACCAAGTATTTACTGAGTTTATTATATTAAATTGGTCAGATAATGGATGGAAAATAACTTCATGTATGTTTGCCAAGTATATAGAAAAGTTGTTTAGTTCCTGCCTTCTAATCCAGAGTCATTTTATCTTTTCATTAAAATTATGCATGCAGGGAGTTTATAAGGAGGAATGGTGCTGAGTGAAACACAGCCCTGCTTTTGTCAGTATATTCTCCCCTTGCATAGATGTTTAAAACAATGTAAAATATGTATCTTCAATTGTGGGACCCAATGGCTGGAAGGCAGAGAAGGTCCCCAAAAGAGACATAGAATCTATGGGTATAAGAGATTTATTTTCATGACAGATGGTAGTTGAATCTGGATGCGCACCCCCCTGAAACTCAAGGCAGACCTGAGTTAAATAGGGAGGGAGAAAGGAGGAGGGTCTGGGGAAGAATACCTAATTGGCTCCGCTGTCTGGCCTTTAGGTATCTCATTAGTATGTAAATCTCTTGAGGCTGAAGCCTATAGTCATACCTTCTTCCTGTGCCCTTTGGGAGGGGTTGCATCCTACACGACTGAACAGTGCAGGTCAATGGAGTTCAATGCCATGTGCCTAGATTCTGGGAGCATGGCGGAATAGATGCCCCTCCCTTGCAGGTTCTCCAGGCTACTTCCAGGCAGTGCTTCTACCAAAAATGAAGACCCTTTTCAAGGCCCTACATTCAATATAATTGAGAATATTAGTATTTGATTACCTTTGGCATCCTGTATCTCTAGATAATCTCATGAAAACAAAATTGGTAGTACAGATTTAGCCATAATTAAAAACAAAATTTAAACAGTTCTTCAGAGATGCATGACATTGCATTTCTCTTAGGCGCTTTGGAAAATCCATAAGCTCAGATGAAGCCTTACTCTCTGGGGAAAAAAGGGTAGGAACTAGGTGAATGAAACAAATGTACCACTGTCACACACTGATATGAGCCAGGCAGTGTGCTATACTCCCTTTGTACTTGAGGGGCAGATGCAAGCAAATGTTTTTGACTTTGAGGCCAGTTTGGTCTACATTGTGAGTTTCAGGACTGCCAGAGTTGCATAGTGCAACTCTGTTTCCAAATGAACAACAACAGTGACAACAGAAACTCAAAAAAGTATTTAGATAAAGAAAAACAAAATAGACACAGCCAACAGGATACTTGCAATAATTAAAATATTCAAGGGAAGAATACTGCTAATCACGGAGATAGGCATATTTGGCAATGACATTGTAAATAATATCATTACAAAGAGCAAAGTGTGGCTAACAAGTCAAAGAACAAAAATATAGCTATTATAACATTATAACATTCCACTAGGGACAGGTTCCCTAATGTTAGCATTTGAAGAGTTCACATGTTAACTTATTTGATCTGCTTGCCACTTTAAATTACATGATACCAGACACTACTCTCTCTCTCTTCTCTCATTGCTCACTTAATTGCTCATCTTTTCAGTTTGTTAAGTCAGCCTACCTTTTTGTTGCATCTTCTGTGATTTGAATTTTATCTTCTTCCATATAAATATCAAAATTATAAACACTAGAATCTGAGAATGTGACCTGAATTAGAAATAGGGTCTCTGCAGGTAATGAGAAGGAAGTGGTCATTTTACATTAGGGAAGTTTTTAAATTTTTAGCCATTAAACAGGCATCATACTAGAAAAGAGTGAGTCATTTTTTTGTATCTATTCCTCTGTTGAAGGACATCTGGGTTCTTTCCAGCTTCTGGCTATTATAAATAAGGCTGCTATGAACATAGTGGAGCATGTATCCTTGTTATATGTTGGAGCATGTTCTGGGTATATGCCCAGGAGTGGTATAGCTGGATCCTCAGGTAATGCTATGTCCAATTTTCTGAGGAACTGCCAGACTAATTTCCAGAGTGGTTGTACCAGCTTGCAATCCCACCAACAATGGAGGAGTGTTCCTCTTTCTCCACATCTACTATCACCTGAATTTTTTATCTTAGCCATTCTGACTGGTGTAAGGTGGTATCTTAGGGTTGTTTTGATTTGCATTTCCCTTATGACTAAAGATGTTGAGCATTTCTTAAGGTGCTTCTCTGTCATTCGAGTTTCCTCAGTTGAGAATTCTTTGTTTAGCTCTGTACCCCATTTTGTCCTTCAACAGAGAAATGGATAAAAACATGTGGTACATTTACACAATAGAGTATTACTCAACTATTAAAAATAATGAATTTGAGAAATTCTTAAGTAAATGGATGGAACTAGCAAATATCATCCTGAGTGAGTTAACCCAATCACAAAAGAACTCACACAGTATTTACTCACTGATAAGTGGATGTTAGCCCAAAAGCTTGGAATAGCCAAGACTCAACTCACAGACCACATGAAGCTCATGAAGAAGGAAGATCAAGTGTGGATGCCTCAGTCCTACTTAGAAGGAGTAACAAAAATACTCAAGGGAGCAAATATGGAGACAAAGTATGGAACAGAAACTGAAGGAAGGGCCGTCTGGAGACTATTCCA
Organism: Arvicanthis niloticus; assembly: GCF_011762505.2. Taxonomy (NCBI): domain Eukaryota; kingdom Metazoa; phylum Chordata; class Mammalia; order Rodentia; family Muridae; genus Arvicanthis; species Arvicanthis niloticus. Next base: position 36,288,749 of record NC_047679.1, read on the forward strand.
CCTGGGTATCCATCCCATGTGCAGTCACCAAAGGTAGAAGCTGATGTGGATGTCAGAAAGAGTATGCTGATAGGATCCTGATATAGCTGTCTCCTTAGATGTCTACCAGATTCTGACATATTCAGATGCAGATGCTCACAGCTAACCACTGATCTGATCAAGGGGTTCCCAATGGAGTAGTTAGAGAGAAGACTGAAGGAGCTGAAAGTGTTTGTGGCCCCATGAGGAGAGCAACAATACCAACCAACAAGAGCTCCCCAAGGTCTAAACCACCAGGCTGGGAACACATGGAGGGACCCATGACTCCATCTGTACATGAAGGGGAGGATGGCCATGTCTGGCATAGGTGGGAGAGGAGATTCTTGGTCCCATGAAGGATGAACACCGAGTGGGGGGAATTCAAGGGTGGGGAGGTGGGAGTGGGGGTATGGGGGGCACATACTCATAGAAGCATGAGGAGGGGGGATGGGATAGGAGGTTCCTGGGTGGTGGGGAGAATGGGGTTGAGAGGATAAAATCTGAAATGTAAATATAATATTCAATAAAAATAAATAAATAAATAAAAGAGAGAGTCATGAATAGAACGCCATATGATTCATAGTGGAGGTGGAAATTAGATATCAAAATGTTTTTACTGAAAGAAAACAAATGCAGACACATACACATATATGCCAGTGAAATTTTATTCAGAAAGTGAAGTAGAGCAGATACTAGTAGATGAAATTTGGGATGGTTGTACTGCATGGAGTTTGAGTAAACTTTCTTCACTAACAATAAAAAATAATATTTTAGAATACTAATTAAATTATACCTCAAAACTTCTTACACATTACCATAAAAATAAATGTAAATATAGAATGCAAATAATGTTATGGTACTTTATTTTATGAAAAAAGTAGAGGTGTAAAAATCACATCAACGCTTAAAACAGAAAAGGTAGAAACATTGAAAGAATAGATATGCATTCATTTGTTCTAGCTGCTATAACCAAGTAGATTTGAGTGGATTAAATAAAAGCAATGCATTATTGTCTAATTTGGGGTCTAGAATCTGAATAAAGTTACCATAGAACATGGTTCCTACAAAAGTATTAGGAAACATTCTGTTCCAGGTGTTTCTCCTTATTTCTGTAAAACTCATTCATTGTAGCAACATATTCTCATGATAGTCTCATTGTGTATGCACATACATACTTCTCCATTCAGCATTTTAAAACTAAGTATACCAGTCATTATTAACTTCCCTGGTATAAACTTGTGTTAACTAGCTATGTCTGCAAAGCCAAATTTATAAATAACAATAAAATCCAAGATACAGGGATGAGGAATTCCACACATGAATTTACTCTCTTGAGAAATTTAATTTCTATGCTAATTTAATTTTATGGTTTATGTGTAAGTCAGAATAATACTCAGCTTTTATAAATTATGTCAATAATTTTAATGAAGGATGGTAAAAAATATTGTTATGTTGTTTAATAAAATAAGGTTATGTTGTTTAATAAAATAAGGTGTATGTATACATTTACAAATATGTATAATATTTACATTTTAAAATCAGAATTTTAAGTATATATCTATATAGATATATAGATATAGTTATTTGGCTGGAGCAGACACCATATCCTGAGCCATCCTGGAGACACCATTGGACTCAGATAAATGGGCCTACTACCCTAGGCCCCAGAGCTACAACTGAGAGCCTGAGACACTCAGGACATCAGCAACCCAAAGCCCACCCCTAAGGAATACCACTCCCCTTCCTCCCTTGCTTGGTCCTTTTGGCTGGGGCAGACACCTAGCTTGTCTACTCCAGTGAAGACACCATATCCTGATCAATACTAGAGGAACCACTGCACTCAGAGCAGAGAAGGAACTATTGCACTGAGAGCAGCAGGAATTCAGGATCCCAGAGGCAGCCTGAGTCCCAGCAGTTCTTCCACCCAGGAGCTCAGGATCACAGAGACATCAGGACTCTGAGAAGTTCTGACACAAGCAAGATAACTAGAAAGACAGGCTCCAGTCAGAGACAGTGAGTGCAGGTAGCACTAGAGTTAACCAGATGGCAAAAGGCAAGCACAAGAACATAAGCAACAGAAATCAAAGTTACTTGGCATCATAAGAACCCAGTTCTCCCACCATAACAAGCCTTGGACACCCCATCACACCAGAAAAGCAGGGCTCAGAATTAAAATCTCTTCTCATGATGATGATAGAGGACTTTAAGAGGGACATAAATAACTCCCTTAAAAAGTACAGGAGAACACAGGTAAACAGGTAAAAGCCCTTCAAGAGGCAACACAAAAATCCCTTAAAGAATTGCAAGAAAACACAACCAAACAGGTGAAGGAATTAAACAAAACCATTCCGAATCTAAGAATGGAAGTAGAAACAATAAAGAAATCTCAAAGGGAGACGACCCTGGAGATAGAAGACAGAATCTCATGTTCGGAAGATATCATGGAAAACATTGACACAACTGTCAAAGAAAATGCAAAATGCAAAAAGCTCCTAACCCAAAACATCCAGGAAATCCAGCACACAATGAGAAGACCAAACCTAAAAACAATAGGTAGAGATGAAAGTGAAGATTCCCAACTTAAAGGGCCAGTACACATCTTCAACAAAATTATACAGGAAAACTTTCTTAACCTAAAGAAAAAGATGTCCATAAACATACAAGAAGCCAACATAACTCCAAATAGACTAGACCAAAAAAGAAATTCCTCCTGTCACATAATAATCAAAACATCAAATGCACAAAACAAAGAAAAACTACTAAAAGCAGTAAGGGAAACATGTAAAGTAATATATAAAGGCAGACCTATAAGAATTACACCAGACTTCTTTCTCACCAGAAACTATAAAATCCAGAACATCCTCCGGAGAGATATCATACAGACTGTAAGAGAACATAAATGCAAGCCCAGACTACTATTCCTATTCCCAGAAAAACTCTTAATCACTATTGATGGAAAAACCAAGATATTCCATGACAAAACCAAATTTACACAATATCTTCCCAAAAATCAAGCACTTCAAAGAATAATTGATGGTAAACTCCAACACAAGGAGGGAAACTACAACATAGAAAAAGCAAAAAAGTAATCTTCCAATAACCCTAAAAGAAGATAGCTACACAAACACAATTCCACCTCTAATAACAAAAATAACAGGAAGCAACAATCATTTTCCTTAATATCTCTTAACATCAATGGACTCAACTCCCCAATTAAAAGACTTAGACTACCAGACTGGATACATAAACAGGACCCAGAATTTTGCTGCATACAGGAAACACACTTCAGTTACAAAGACAGACACTATCTCAAAGTAAAATGATGGAAAACAATTTTCCAAGCAAATGGTCCTTAGAAACAAGCTGAAGTAGCCATTCTAATATCAAATAAAATCAATATTCAACCAAAAGTAATCAAAAATAATAAGGAAGGACACTTCATTTTTATCAAAGATAAAATGTACCGAGATGATCTCTTAATTCCGAACATCTATGCTCCAAATGCAAAGGCACCCACATACATAAAACAAACTTTACTAAAGCTCAAAGTACATGTTGCACGTCACACAATAATAGTGGGGGATTTCAACACCCCACTATCAGCAATGGACAGATCATGGAAACAGAAACTAATCAGAAACACAGTGAAACTAAGAGAATTTATGAACCAAATGGACTTAAGAGATACCTCTAGAAAATTTCATCCTAAAAGAAAAGAATATACCTTCTCAGGACCTTATGGTACCTCCTCCAAACCTGACCATATAATTGGTCACAAAACAGGCCTCAAGAGATACAAGAAAATTGAAATAATCCCTTGCACCCTATCACTACATCATGGACTAAGGTTGGTCTGTAATAATGATAAAACAATTGAGAGCCCATATACACATGGAAACTGAACAATGCTCTACTCTGTAATAACTTGGTCAAAGAAGAAATAAAGAAAGAAATTAAAGACTTTTTAAAATTTAATGAAAATGAGGACACATCATACCAAATGTTGTGGGACTCCATAAAAGCAGTGCTAAGAGAAAAACTCACAGCTCTAAGTGCCAAAAAAAAAAAAAAAAAAAAAAAAACTGGAGACAGCATACATTAACAACTTGACATCACACCTGAAAGCTCTAGAAGAAAAAGATAAAAATACACCAAAGAGGAGTAGCTGGCAGGAAATAATCAAACTCAGGGCTGAAATCAACCAATTAGGAAAAAAAAGAACTATACAAAGAATCAATAAAACCAGGAGCTCGTTCTTTGAGAAAATCAACAAGATAGATAAACCCTTAGCTAGACTAACCAAGGGGCGCAGAGACAGTATCCAAATTAATAAAATAAGAACTGAAAAGGGAGACATAACAACAGAAACCGAGGAAATTCAAAAAATCATCAGATCCTACTACAAAAGCCTACACTCAATAAAACTGGAAAATTTAGATGAAATGGATAACTTTCTAGACAGATACCAGGTACCAAAGTTAAATCAGGAGCAGATCAACCATCTAAACAGTCCCATAACCCCTAAAGAAATAGCAGCAGTCAATAAAAGTCTCCCCACCAAAAAAAAAAAAAAAAAAAAAAAGTCCCAGGACCATATGGTTTTAGTGCAGAATTCTGTCAGACCTTCAAGGAAGACCTAATACCAATTGTCTTCAAACTATCCCACAAAATAGAAACAGAAGGAACACTACCCAATTCGTTCTATGAAGACACAATTACGCTCATACCTAAACGGCACAAAGACCCATCAAAGAAAGAGAACTTCATCTGACAGATCTTAGTGCTGCAGAATTATTAAGGGCTGATCAGTGGTCTCTATAAATTGGCCAAGTTTTAGAAGCTATGCTTTGTGCTTTCCATAATTTCAGTTAACTCAGTCATTCTGGATTTCTGACGGGGTTGAAAACTTATAGTCTCATAGCCAGTCCTGGCTATTTACCTTGAGAGAAAAGATTTGAGTGGATGGTTTTCAGCTGACATTCATTCTAAAGCCAAGAAAAAAGCCAGGTTCAGAACTAAGTGTTTTAGTTAGGAGAGATGACAGAGGTTCTGGTTAGTCAACAAAATGATGAACTGGGTATTAGGACTATCTTGTACCTCACTGGTACAAATTGGCATAATTATGCTCTAATTGTATTTTGAGAGAAAAGTTTTATTTTAATAGGAAGAGTGATATGTAGGAGGAGCTAAGGTGGGAGGAGTACTGAGAGGAAGAGAAGGAGTGAGGGGAGGAGGAGAAAGAAGGAGAGGAGAAGCTAGGTGATAAGAGAGAGAAAGAGGGGGGGATATGGAGGCAGATGTTCACATGTCTCCACCAGTCAAAGATAGTTGATATATCTAGGTTGGGTAATGGTTTACACTTCTGATTGAGCATTACTAAACTTATAAAGCCTTTGATTAACATTTTTAAAAAGTGTATAAAAGCAAAAAGGAAAGGGGGCATGGGATAGAAGTTTTCTGGGGGGGGGATGGGGAAATGGGATGACATCTGAAATGTAAATAAAATATCCAATAATAATAATACAAAAAAGAATGAGAACATCAGACCAATCTCCTTTATCAATATCAACACAAAAATACTCAATAAAATTCTGGCAAACAGAATTCAAGAATACATCAAAACAATCATCCATCATGATCAAGTAGGCTTTATCCCAGGAATGCAGGGATGGTTCAGTATTCGGAAATCAATCAACATCATCCACTACATAAACAAACTGAAAGAAAAAAAAAAAACCCATGATCATCTCACGAGACGCTGAGAAAGTATTTGAAAAAATTCAACACCCCTTCATGTTAAGTCTTGGAAAGATCAGGTGTTTAAGGGCCATACCTAAACATAGTAAAAGGAATATACAGCAAGCCAGTAGCCAACATCAAACTAAATGGAGAGAAACTTGAAGCATTATCACGAAAATCAAGTACTTGACAAGGCTGCCCAGTCTCTCCCTACCTATTCAATATAATACTGGAAGTTTTAGTCAGAGCAATTAGACAACAAAGAAAGTGAAAGAGATAAAATTAGGAAAGGAAGAAGTCAAAATTTCACTATTTGCAGATGATATGATAGTATACTTAAGTGACCCCAAAACTTCCACCAAAGAACTCCTAAACTTGATTAAAAAAAAAAAAAAAACTTCAGCAAATGGGTGGGATATAAAATCAACTCAAATAAATCAGTAGCCTTCCTCTACTTGAAGGATAAACAGGCTGAGAAAGAAATTAGAGAAATGACACCCATCACAATAATCACAAATAATATAAAATACCTTGGTGTGAATCTAACCAAGGAAGTGAAAGATCTATATGACAAGAGCTTCAAGTCTCTGAATAAAGAAATCGAAGAAGATCTCAGAAGATGGAAAGATCTCCCATACTTGTGGATTGGCAGGGTTAATATAGTAAAATGGCCATCTAGCCAAAAGCAATCTACAGATGCAATGCAATCCCCATCAAAATTCCAACTTAATTCTTCATAGAGATAGAAAGAGCAATTTGCAAATTCACTTGAAATAACAACAACAACAACAACAACAAAAAACAGGATAGTGAGAACTATTCGCAACAGTAAATAACTTCTGGGGAAATCACTGTTCCTGACCACAAGCTGTACTACAGAGCAATAGTGATAAAAACTCCATGTTATTGGTACAGAGGCAGGCAGGAAGATCAATGGAATAGAACTGAAGAACCAGAAATGAACTCACACACTTGATCTTTGACAAAGGAGCTAAAACTGTCCAGTGGAAAAAGGACAGCATTTTCAACAAATGGTTCTGGTTCAACTGGAGGTCAGCATGTAGAAGAATGCAAATTGAAACATTCTTATCTCCTATTATAAAGCTCAAGTCCAAGTGGATAAAAGAACTTCACATAAAACTAGATACACAGAAAATGCCAGGCGATGGTGGCACACGTCTTTAATCCCAGCACTTGGGAGGCAGAGGCAGGTGGATTTCTGAGTTCGAGGCCAGCCTGTTCTACAGAGTGAGTTCCAGGACAGCCAGGGCTATACAGAGAAACCCTGTCTTGAAAAACCAAAAAAAAAAAAAAGATACACAGAAACTAATAGAAGAGAAGGTGGAGATCACCCTCGAATACTTAGACACAGGGAAAAAGTTCCTGAACAGAACACCAGTGGCTTATACTCTAAGATCAAGAATTGACAAATAGGACCTCATAAAATTTCAAAGCTTCTATAAGGCAAGGGACACTGTCAATAGGACAAAATGTCAACCAACATATTGGGAAAAGATCATTACTAATCGTACATCCAATAGAGAGCTAATATTCAATATATACAAAGAACTCAGAAAATTAGACTCCAGACAACCAAATAACTCTATTAAAAATGGGGTACAGAGCTAAACAAATAATTCTCAACTGAGGAAACTCAAATGGTCGAGAAGCACCTAAGTAAATGTTCAATATCTTTAGTCATCCGGGAAATGCAAATCAAAACAACCCTTAGATACCACCTCACACCAGTCAGAATGGCCACGATAAAAAACTCAGGTGATAGCAGATGCTGGCAAGGGTGTGGAGAAAGAGAAAGACTCTTCCATTGTTGGTTGGGTACAACCACTCTGGAAATCAGTCTGGTGCTTCCTCAGAAAATTGGATATAGCATTACCTGAGGATGCAGCTATACCACTCCTGGGCATATACCCAGAACATGCTCCAACATATTACAAGGACACATGTTCCACTATGTCCATAGCAGCCTTATTTATAATAGTCAGAAGCTTGGAAGAACCCAGATGTCCTTCAACCGAGGAATGGATACAGAAGATATAGTATATTTACATAACAGAGTATTACTCGGCTATTAAAAACAATGAATTCGAGAAATCCTTAGGTAAATGGATGGAACTAGAAAATATCATCCTGAGTGAGGTAACCCAAAATCACAAAAGAACACACATAGTATGTACTCACTGATAATTGGATATTAGCCCATAAGGTCGAAATATCTAAGATACAACTCACAGACACATGAAGCTCATGAACAAGGAAGACCAAAGAGTGAGTGCTTTGGCCCTTCTTAGAAGGGGTAACAAAACACTCATGGGAGCAAATATGAAAACAAAGTATGGGACAGAAACTGAAGTAGGGGCCATCCAGAGATTGTTCCACCTGTGTATCCATCCCTTGTGCATTCACCAAATGTAGACACTGATTTGGATGCCAGGATTTGCATGCTGACAGGAGCCTGATATAGCTGTCTCCTTAGAGGTCTGCCAGAGCCCGAAATAGACAGAGGCAGAAGCTCACAGCTAACCATTGAGCTGATCATGGGGTTCCCAATGGATGAGTGACAGAGAAGACTAAAGGAGTTGAAACGGTTTGTGGCCCCATAGGGAAAGCAACAATACCAACCAACCAGAGCTTTCAGGGTCTAAACAACTAGCCTGGGAACACATAGGGAGGGACCCATGGCTCCAGCTATATATGTAGGGGAGGATGGCAGTGTCAGGCATAAGTGGTTGAAGAAGTCCTTGGTCCAGTGAAGGCTGCATGCCCCATTGTAGGGGAAATCATGGGTGGGGAGGTGTGAGTGGGAGGGTGGGTGGGGGAATATCCCCATAGAACAGGAGGAGGGGGATTGAATAGGGGGTTCCTGGGTGGAAGGGGGAAAGGAGATTACATCTGAAGCATAAATTAAAAATCCAATAAAAGAAAAGAACTTCAGTGATTATGAGACTCAAATGATGCAGTTAGAATTCTGTAGCTCCAGAACCTAATTAAAAACAATCTGGGCTATCTTGGCCCTTTGAAAAGCCATTATCCTCCTCTATGTGTGACCTAATGATCTTGTGACAGGCAACCTTTTGGGAAACATTAATTTAACAAATCACTAGTTTCTACCAGCCTAAAAGCTGAGAATGTGTCACAATGCATCTGAGGCCTGTAGCACAGATTTCCCTATCCTGCTAGAACTGGCCTACCTGGTGTGTCTACCAGTGTATTTGGAAAGTGTCTTGATTTATGGTGTTCATTGTTTTGTTACCATTAAACTGTTTGGAATGGTATTTGGGAAAATCTGAACATGTGTTCCTGGACCACAGTCTCTCATGTTTGGATTCAGAATAAACTGTATGGTTTTCTCCCCTTGGGGGAAATTATATATATATATATATATATATATATATATATATATATAATGTATATATATACATATTATATATATGTATACATGTATATATACACATATATGTACACATATGTATACATATATGTATATGTATACGTGTATATATACATGTATATATACACATATGTATACACACATATATATATGTATACACACACACATATATGTATAGCCATAGGCATAGTCATATGTAATGTATGTATGTATATGTATATAGTGATAGACAATTTTATACTTGCTTTTCTTATTTTATGAAGTTCTTCAATAATAATCCCATAAGGATGAATTTATATTTCTGAGACCTACTTCTTATTTTTACACCTTCACATGGAATAACAACAGATCTAAATGATAGCTAAAAGTCTTTCTTTTATGTGAAAATAATCTGTACTGAGAGGAATATTGCACCATTGCTTGAGAGAAAGCTCTTTATGTATCTGTAGATTTTAGGAGTATAATAGGATCATGTGATTTTAGACATAGCTAATCAACCAATGTCAGTTTGCATGACTGTTTCACCAGTCTAGAGATTCAGATCTTATAAATGAGTCATAAAATTGCCTTAAGATCAATTTAGATGAGCTACCTCTTATTCATAACATTATTTTCACACAGAGCAAATATTATCTGAGTTTGACAGGAGCACAGCATGTGAGACAAAAACATTAAAATATAAAGTTTTCAGAGAATGCCAATAGCAATTATTTGATCATGAATATACTTCACCTATTCAGTATTCACAGTTTGATGTGCGATAAGAAAATGTAGGAAATAAAACTCTGGGATAAAAATAGATTCAATAAAATAAGAGTCTCTTCTTTTACTGTATAAAGAGCTCTAAGTAGATTTTGTATAGAAGATCAGCTAGTATGCTTTCTCAGTTACCTTAACAAAATTAGAAAGATAGAAAATTAATGATTCCTGAGAAAATGCAGAAAAAATTAACATTATTTCCCCACACAATGATGTCCAATCCTATCCCTCATACTTGCATTCCTATTCATCATAAATAATACTGATTTGATACCTTTATTATTTTGTTTTAAGTTATAACAAACACATATGCACACTTTCTTCTGCAAAAAAATTTATATTACAAATGCATGTGTTGGAAGAGGTCATGAAACTAGAGAGGGGACAATGAGAAGACATCAAGCCATCTTAAGTGTGGAGGAGGGTAACAGAATGTTTGTAAGATGTTAATAGCGAGGAAAACTATTTACTGGGGAAAAGAAGGTAAGCATGAGGCAAGAAAGGAGTGACAGAGAAGGACAGTAAGGAAGAAGAATGAAGTAGAACAAAGCATATTGATGTATATACACAAAAATATAATGAAGGAACATTACTTTGTATTAATAAAAACAAACACAATCACTATTTTACATAGACATATGTGGTATTTTTGTGCAGACATGCTTGTATATCTCCAAGTTTGAATTTGTTTGACCAGAAACCAAAGAAATATCTGGGGGAGGGACCCCTATGAGTTAAAGAGAAAGGTTCCTATAATCCAACTAATAAAGTATCAGAAGAGTTATAAAAAACAGAAATTTATTCCTCATTCTTCAAGGCTTATCTTAAGATAAATGTTCTTAAATATTAGCTTTCTTCTGTGAGCCCACTTTCTGATTCCTATGTTAAAATCTCTGTGTCCATATATGATAAAACAGGCAAGAGCCCTCTTTTATAAGGGCCTCTTCTGTAATCCTAAAATTATAAGCTTGGAGAATAATATTTCAACACAGAAATTTTGTGAACAAGATCATTTTTTAAAAAGCAAAAGGTAAAGGTTTCTTTAATAACCCATGAGGTAATGAGTTTATAGTCTATGTCAGCTGAGAGACATTCAAGACACATGCCTATAAGCACAGAACTCAGAAGACTAGGGCAGGAAAATCACAAGTTTGGGAACAGAATGGGACACATTGTGAGGCTGTGTTAGCCACTGTTACTGCTATTAAGAGACATCATTGTAAGCAAGAACGCAGAGAAGCCACTGAACTGACTGATGAATGGGTGGAAAGAAGATTATTTTACTATTAATTTCAAAGAGACTATCTGGAATTCTTTGGTGAACTTCAAATCAGCTATGGCTACTTCTCTGGGACTGAGTGGAAAGGGGTAGACAGCCAAGGGCCAAGGCTATCTCTCTCAGTAGCAGAGAGAAGAAATAAATGAGGAAAAATCCTCCTGTATTATAAAGAAAATTGGGTAGCTGTGGGGTGGGGGAAGGGAGTCCTGTGAACTGGATTAGTTTGGAATTTTGGCAGGCAGGGGGAGTGCTTGTTCAGGCCAGTGGCCTTGGCATGTACCATAGGCACCTGTTAACAGAGAAATGGCTTCCCCTAGCAGACCAAAATCCATTTTACCCTAGCAGACCAAAATCCATTTTACAGGTACCTGGGGAATGAGAGCAAGCTTTTATCCCCCAGCCAGTAATCCTACAAGCCAGGTTTGGTCTGTCATTTTGAACTAAATCAATGTCCCTGCACTTTTTGAGGGTGCATGCCCTGCCTCCCACCTTCGAACAAAGAACTTTCATAAATGAAATTATTTAATTAGAAATTTGCTTACAGAGGGTCAGTTATTATTACGGTGGTGAGCATGGCAATAGGCAGGCAGGAATATTGCTGGAGAAGTAGCTGAAAGCTAAATCCTGATTTTCAGACAGAGACAGACACTGGGCCTGTTGTGGGATTTTGTAAACCTCAAAATCAATCTCAGCAGCACACCTTCTCCTAATCCTTTCCAAACAGTTTATCAACTGGGGACTAAGCATGCAAACATGTGAACCTATGGATGCCATTCTCATTCAAATCACCACAGAGACCTAACTTCAAAATAAGAAAAGTGGATTTGAACAGTCCTTCAAATTCCTAGATCTAAAATGCACTGCAATTTCCTGAATGAGAAAGGCTTATCTCTTATATTTTTAATTTTAATGTTCACCCTTTCCCCATGTTTGTTCCCTTTTTCTTCTATTGTGGAGTCACATTCTTTAATTCATTTGAATATTCTCTTACATCCATGGAACCCTGTTAAAAGTATTAGTATATATTTATGTTTATGTGTGAGTGTGAGTGACTCTGTGTGTGTGTGTGTGTGTGTGTGTGTGTGTGTGTGTGTGTGTGTGTGTGTTTAATTACAAGTTGAATTCTGGGTACAAAGAATTTGAAATCTTAGTGTAGACAGATGAAATTAAACCAAGTAAGTAAATGAATATGAAAAGTTGTTGGAGGAGGTTGCCAGTCATGTTCAGAGGTGTTATATTGCAAGGGGGTTACACAAACCCAATGGGACAATAAATGGCATTACACCGAGATCCTGATTTTAATATTTTGAATTTGTTTTCTTATAAATAGGACTGCTTCCTCTTAAAGCATTAAGCCTATCCTGAAGTCCTCTGTCAATATTCTCCTGGATCATGAGCGCTATTGACACATTTTTGGATAACTGATCTATATGATGTGCTGTATAATTATCTTTGACTAGAGATATTATAGTGGATAAGTCAAAATTAGAAATCATACCTGTAAAGGTTGTGATCCTCAATATCAAGGCTACAGCAAATCTTTTATCCAAAGTAGGCTTACGCAATGCCTCTCTAATCTGGCTGAGAAGGGCAATCTCCCCCAAGAAAATGTGGCTCCATGATGGGTGAGAACTTAGCCTAGAGTATACCAGGCTCTGTCTGCCTTTTTAGATACTGCAAGCAGAGTGGGTCTCTCCTGGTCAGCCAGTTCGGAATGATTGAGTGCTTCTAGAACCTTCTCTGCACCATCAAAAGAGCCAAGGATCTTTATCTGCATCCCCTTTGATGACTGATCATGACTTCCTTTCCTCATAGTAATAGACCTGTGGAATAGTCACTACAGGGGTGGAAAGAGGGGATAATGCACATGTTAAACCTATAACCTTTTGACTGTCAGCATATTGGTGGTCTATTGGTATAGTCCTAGAGAAGAAGCAAGGGTGTTAAGTGAATCTTGGTCCCAGAAAGAATTCTTTAAGTGGAAAGTCACTGTTGCATTAAGGAATACAGAGGGAAAAGTTGGGAATTATGTATTTCATCTGCTGAAGGAAGATGAAATAGCTGAGGAAAAAGATACCATGTTAATCACATATCTGGGATAGACACTAACAGCTTATCTGTGAAAAAGAAACTGGTTTAAGTAGATAGATAGCATTATTTTATGAATTAAGGATTAAATGATGTTTATAAAGGTAGTCAGTTTGGCCTGTGGGAGGTAGATTTGAGTGGATTCCTTGAAGCTTATAAGAATCTTATTTTAAGTTTAGGAAAGGATAAATCCCTTTCCTATCACCCTCTAAAAAATTTTTTTCACATTCTCTTTCCTTCATAACTTGAATTACCAGCCTCAATCACTTTCTTCCACCTTAACACACTTTCTCCAACCCTCACACACTTTCTCAGACCCCCACATTCTCCCAATATGATTTTCTGAAGTTCAAAAGGATTTTTAAATTGAAAAAAATTTTAAATAATTTTTTGTTAAAAAGCATGGACATTGTTCCAGGCGTTCCTATTATGAGGGAAGAACAGCATTTAACCAAATTTTAGAAAAGGAAGCATGAAATATATGATTTGTTGAGGTTTGTTATTCCAAGCTGTCAACAGCAAGATTCCACCCATCATTTTTCTGCTTGACAGGTCCTTGTTGCATGGGTGTCATCATGTCTAGGCTAGGAAAGTAGGAGGCACCCACTCTGCCATAGCCTGCTCCAGCCACTTGCTTCAGCCTTTTGCATGTCTGTGTTGGGCAGGCCGGGCAGGCCAGGTAGGCCTCTCTTGCCAGAATGTGTGTCCTTTTGGTACATGTCACTACAGCTTGGTGGGTGGCAAGTTGTGCCCCCATCAGTAAACCCTGGAAAGTAGAACTGGAAGAAAAAAGGCAGACATGCCTGGTGGCATTTTGCTGGTAGGGCTATAGGTGGCTCAGTGGGCATAAGCATACCCTTTAGCCAAGGCCTCTGTGAAGAGTAGTCTCAACTGTTTCTTCACCCTTGTGGGCCTGCATCCAGTTGTCAAGGTCTTTACAGACCTTCAGCAAGGTATTAGGGCTCAATGACCTTCCTTCAGAGAACCATAAACTAACTTTCTGTGTGAACTCAAAGAAATCTTGCAAACTAATTGTGTGCATTTTGACACCTTTCTTACTAATGAAGTGTTTGGAGACTTTAATATCCATTTCTCTACCTTCTGAATTTGTTTGACACATTTTTATCTTCCAAAATCTTCACCTCTTTTCCCATTTCTAGCTCACACCCTGAATGAAATCTGTCTACTACCGAACTTGCCCAATATACTTACCTACCCTCATCTCATTTCCAGTTCTAGGTGCCACCTGCCAAGAACCAGACTTGACTTGGAATCCTGACAGAAGTGGTGTCTGAGAGCAGAGAAAAGAATGACTCAGAGTCAAAACATGGATCCAAGCTGGTGGCTTCTCTCTCTCTCTCTCTCTCTCTCTCTCTCTCTCTCTCTCTCTCTCTCTCTCTCTAAACTTCTTTCCCTCCTTCCCTTCTTCTCTCCCTATTTTCCTCCCTCCCTTTCTTCCTCTCTCTCTCTCTCTCTCTCTCTCTCTCTCTTTTTTTTTTTTAGTAATTCTAGCTTGGGATCCACTTCTTTTGAGAAAAGCCTTTGCCTCTACTGTTCTTGGATTCACTTCATCTTCCTGGACAACTTTGCTGATAAATAGAGGAATTATAGTTAGTTTATGCATCCTGGTTTTGTTTCTCCTTCCAGTCTGCATCAAGTAAGTTAAAGACTCAGTAACCACAGTCACCATCAATGTTCACATCCTTGAATTAGGACAGAAAAAGGAAGATGCCAGCCTGACATGACCCTGGTGGGGACAGAGTGTCATGGTTCCTGCCCCTGAAATAGGGCCCTGATGTGAGCCTCCATGAGTGTTGATGGCTGGTGTGACCATAAGGCTTGTTTGCATAATAATGTATGTATTTTCACATTCCTCAAGAAACATCCTTTCTGGTTATGTTAATGACGTCATGAGAATTAAAAACAGCAGGAGTCCAGGAATCCAGGGTATGGCTATGTCTCAGCAAAAAAGGAGATGGAACCTTTAGGACAGCCCTTAAGGCTATGGAAAAAGCTCTAGATACATGAGTTCAAATTAGCCCTCTGTGTGATGTGGTATTGTTGAAAACCCTTTTTTTTTATTCTGTAGGCTGCCATTTTGTCCTATTCATTATATCCTTTGCCTTACAGAAGACTTTCAGTCTTATGAAGTCCTATTTATTAAGTTCTAATCTTAGTGTCTCTGGGCCATATGTGTTCTGTTTAGGAAGTTCTTACTTGTGCCAATGTGGTCAAGGCTATTCCCCAATTTCTCTTCTTTAGGTTCAGTATGTCTGGTTTAACATTAATGTGCTTGATCCACTTTGACTTGAGTTTTGTGCAGGATGATGACTATGGGTCTATTTGCATTCTTCTACATACAGACATCTCATTTAACCACTTCCATTTTTTTTAAGATACTGTTTTATTTTCCAGGATATATTTATGGATTCCTTAGCAATAACCAGGTGTCCATAGTGTGTGGACTTATATATGGGTCTTCAATTTGATAACAACGATTAGCATGTCTATTTTTATGACAGTTGTAGGATTCAGACTTGGGATAAACAGCGGAGGTGAATATTTAAAATACCAAAGTGGACCTGGCCTCCAGGCTCTTCCAGTATAAGTTAGTCCCTAACTGCATATTCTGCTCTGGGCTTCCCTTCTCCCAGAGGCATCTCCCCCTGTACAGTTCAGAGATTTTGGGCCTTTCCTTTTTTAGTCCCTAACTGTGCACTTTTTCTCTCTCCTTGCATGTCCAAATATATTCTCTCTTTTCCACCTCCCTTCTGTCTACCTTCCCATGGCAATGTTACTGGCCTCATTCTTTGGGAATAGTGGACCCTCCTGAGAGTGGCTTCCCAATAAGCCTGCCTTTATATACTTTAATTTTGCTTGAATTGTTTCATTTTACCAGTAGAGAAATAACTTATCAATAATACCATGAGGATTTTATTACTATACCTCTGTTGTACAGCTTGGAACCAGAACAGTGATGCATCTAGTTATTTTATTGTTCAGCATTGTTTTAGCTATTCTGGGCTTTTTTTTTTTTTTTTTATGAAATTATATATTGTCCTTTCAAGGTCTATAAAGAATTGTGTTGGGCTTTTGATGGGGACTGCATTGAATCTGTAGATTTCTTCTGGTAAGTTGTCTATTTTATTATGTTAATTTTATTGATCCATGCATATGAGAGATCATTACATTTTGTAGTAGTATCTTTTTCAATTTCTTTCTTAAAAGACTTGAAGTTTTTTTTATACAAGTCTTTCACTTGCTTAAGGTTACCCCATATTTTGTATTGTTTGTGGTTACTGATTTTTTGAGTTAATCTTGTATCCAGCCAATTACTGAAGTTGGTCTTTTTTAATCAGCTATACAATTTTTCTCATAGAATTTTGTGGGTCACTTATGTATATTATCATATCATCTGCAAATATGGATGGTTTGATTTCTTCTTTTCCAATTTCTATTCCTTTGATCTTCAGTTCTTAGTACTATATCAAATAGTTATGGAGTGGAAAACTGTTGTTCCTGATTTTAGTGGACTTGCTTTGAGATTCTCTCCATTTAATTTGATGTTGGCTATAGGCTTGCTAATAATTGAAAAATTATGTTTAGGTATGTCCTTTTTTTCTTTAATCTTTCCCAGACTTTTATAATAAAGAGAAGTTGTGTTTTGTCAATGACTTTTTTTGGCATCTAATGTGATGATCATGTGGATTTTTTTCTTTCTTTTTTCTTTCACTTTGTTCATATGGTAGATTCCACTGTCTGATTTTTGTATGTTGAACCATGCCTGTATCTCTCCATTGTAGCCTATTTGATCAGTGTAGAAGATCTTTTTTGTTTGTTTGTTTTGTTTTTAATGTCTTTTTTGATCTGATTTTTGAGTATTTTGTTGAATATTTTTATATCTATGTTCACAAGAAAATTGATCTTTTGTTATTGAATCTTGGTATAGTTTGGGTATCAGGGTGACTGTGGCCTCATAAAATGAATTTGGCAATGGTCTTTCTGTTTCTATTTTATGGAATAATTTAAGAAGTATCGACTTTAGCTCTTGTTTGAAAGTCTGGTATAATTTTGCACTAAAACTTGTTTTTGATTGTTTTTCTTTTAGGCTAGGATATTTTTTGTGATTACTATTTCCTTAGGGGTTGATTTAACATTAGTAAGTAGTATATGTCAATGATAAAATTATTCATTTCATTTTTTGTGTGTGGAGTACAGTTTTCTAAAGTATGACCTAAAGATTCTTTGAATTTCCTAAGTGTCCCCCTTTTCATTTCTGATTACTTTAATTTCAATGTTATCTCTGTATAACTTAATTTTGGATAAGGGTTTGTCTATCTTGTTGATCTTCTTAAATAATTAATTCTTGTTTCCTTGATTCTTTGTATTGTTCTCTTTGTTTCTATGTTATTAATTTCAGCTCTCAGTTTGATTATTTCCTAACATCTCTGCCTCTTGGCTGTGGTTGTTTGTTTTGTTTTAGAGTTCTCAGGTGTGCTGTTAAGTTGCTAGTATGAAATTTTGTGGGGCAGTGGACCACAAGAAGTAGCCTGGTCCTCAGTTGAGCTCAGGCTTTGAAGTCCCAGAGATGCTAAAAGGACCTTAGGAGCTTTGCCTGTTCCTGGAAACTAGGACCCTGTCACTAGCCACAGCCCCCATAGATTCGTGGCCATCAGTCACATAGTTGGGGCAATGCCCCAAGCCTTTCCACATGTGGATGAAGCATCCCTAATATCTCAGACTAAGATAGTAGGAAAAGAGATGTGACCTATGGTCCCATAGGCTCAAGACAAAGATCTCCATGTTAATAAGACCTGGAAGGCATAGCAAATGAGTTTTCCTTCCCAGACATTCCTCCCTGCAAAAGGTATTGAACCTCAGGACCACCCTAAGAAGAGGGGTATGGTTTTATGCACCCACTTTCCACCATGGATATTAAAGATTCAGAACCATGGATTGACTCTTTTCATCAAGGTGGGGAGCCATGGAAAAAGCCTTTGCCTACAGAGCTTAATCGTCCCTACAAGGCCTCTCTGCACTCCCAGCCACAACCACCATCAAGCCAGCTGCCAGTCAAGCCAAGGATTCTTCCTATGGGGTCAGCCAGTCAGATCCCTTCCCCTTCCCCACCCCACCCTGGCTAGACCCAGCATGTGGGTTCCCAGACTTTGTTATCTTCTGAAACTTCCAGTAGCACTTCAATGTCCAAGAGTTTTAGAACCCCATGGCCCCAGCCTTGTCGAATGCCTGGGGACCCTAGAAACAGCTCTGGCTATCCCATGGCTCAGATTGCACTTTATCACCCTGGAGTGGTGCCCCTGTAACTTCCCTAGGACCCAGCACCTACCCAGCTATGCAAGGGACAAGCATAGTCAAACTCCCCAAGGTCTGCCTCCCCAAGTGACCATGCCCCGTGGCAGAGCAGATATGGGACACAGAACCCTACAAAAATCTCTCAAATTTTTTGTTTAGGCACCTAGTGCAATAATAAACTTTCATCTTAGCACATTTTTCATTGTGTTCCATAATTCTGGATAAGTTGTGAATTCATTTTAATTGAACTTTAAGAAGTCTTTATTTTTCCATTTCTTCTTTGATCCAGTATGCATACAGTAGAAAGTTGTTCAATTTCCATGAGTTTGTAGTCTTTCTGTTGTTTCTGTTGTTGTTGATTACCAGGAGCCAAACCCATGAAATTACCTGCTGTTCTGGAAAGACTAGTCAGTTAAAGTACAAGATCGAGAAAGGACATTTGCCGTCTCAGGTCTCAGTAATTACAATAATGTCTGGTATTTCCCAGAAGCCGTTTAAGATAGTGGGACAGTCTTGGGCAATGAGGATATGATAGTAGGATGGCTTGAAGCAATGATCCTTGCCTAACCTTTCCATTTTGCTATGCCTTCATAACCTGGTGCCCGATAATAAAATTTAAGAGCTTGATCACAACCTTAGACTTGTTCTCCTTCTTGGTGTCTCTTGTCCCTTCATTCTTTCGCTCTTTCCCTAGGTCCTCATTGTATCCCCACCCCCAGGTCAGGGCAGTTGATATCTAACTTTAATCTGTGGTGGATGCAAGGATGTTATTTAGGTTTTTTTTTTTTTTTTTTTTTTTTTTTTTTTTTTTTTTTTTTTTTTTTTTTTTGTGTCTGTTGAGACTTTCTTTGTGATAAAGTCCAGGTTTGGGGTTAATAAAAAAGACATAGAGACATCTATATAGTATATTGGGGATTGGTTCTAATGCTTTGGATTAATCCAGCCTCCCAAATAGAAAATCTAAGTGTCAAAACAAATAGCCACCTGAGCTGTTTCCAGCTTCTGTCTATCACAAATAAGGCTGCTATGAACATAGTGGAACCCGTGCCCCTGTGGCATAGTGGGGCATCTTTTGCATATATGCCTAAGAATGATATAGCTGGGTCTTTAGGAAGATCTATTTCCAATTTTCTGAGGAACCTCCAGATTGATTTCCAGAGTAGTTGTACCAGTTTGCAATCCCACCAGCAATGGAGGAGTGTTCCTCTTCTCCACATCCTCACCAATATGAACTGTCACCTGAGATTTTGATCTTAGTCATTTGAATTGGTGTAAGGTGGAATCTCAGGGTCATTTTGATTTGCATTTCCCTGATCACTAAGGACTTTGAACACTTTTTAAGTGTTTCTGAGCCATTCGAGATTCCTCTGTTGTGAATTCTCTGTTTAGTTCGTTCTATACCCCATTTTTGATTTTGTTGTTTGATATTTTTGGTGGATAGCTTCTTGAGTTCTTTATATATTGTGGATATTAGCCCTCTATTGGATGTGGGATTTTTTTTCACAATTTTTCCTATTGACTATGTCTTTTGCCTTACAGAAGCTTTTCTGTTTTTATGAGGTCCCATGTGGGTTGGTGGGCTGTGAGAGGCAGCTGGGTACATGGTCGAGCATGCTTTGAACCCTGGAGACCCTCAAGGATGGTAGGAGTTTGGCCTTATTCCTGTGCCCCCTGGTTCCTTTTATATAACCATAGCCCTCTACAGCCCCTCCCAAAGAGAGGTTTGTGGCCGTTGGTCATGTAGTACAGGTAGAGGGCATGAAATAGGCCACAGAGCCTCAAGACATCTCCATATTGATGAGATACCTAAAGGCCAGAGGGCCTAGCCATTTAAGCATTCCTTCCTAGACTCTCCTCCTTATAAAAGGTATTTAACCTCAGTCCTGCCCTGAGAACATGGGGTATAACTTTATCCATTTTCTGCCATGACAATCAACATTTTAAGACCATGGACTCCCTCTCTTCTTTGGGGCTCTCAAGTAGGGAACCATGGAGCAGGTCTAACTATTGAGCTGAGCCACCTTCTAATCTCCCACCGATGACCTCTCTAAGTTCCAGCCACGGAGGCCACCAACTCAACCAAGCTAGCCGAGCCAGCTGTGAGCTTGTATGTCATTATTTTGGGTTTTCTGAGGCTTCTCAGCAGTGCCTGAGACCCAAGGGCTTGAGACCAGTCGGTTCCCAGTAGCCTTCTGGCCCCAGGATCCCCAACCCAATAGCTCTATTCCCTGCAGGAGGTCTCAGACTCTGTTTTCCCCACCCAAGGAGTAGAGCCCTGAGGCTTCTCACAGCCTGACATCCACCCAGTGCTGCATGGAGTGAACTCAGTCAACTTCCTGCACCACTGTCTCCCTGAGCCTCAACCCAAGCCCCTTGGGGCCGCAGACACTTGGGACCCACAACTCAACCCACAGGATCCACACCTGTACACGAGTGCCACAGCCCAACAGTCCCATTTATCAATTCTTGATCTTAGAGCCTGAGCCACTGGAGTTCTGTTTAGGAAATTTCCCTTGTATCAATAGGAATGAATAGAGAAAATGTGGTTCATTTACACAATGGAATACTACTCAGCTATTAAGAACAAGGACATCATGACTTTAGCACACAAATGGATGGAACTAGAAAATATTATCCTCAATGAGGTAACTCAGACCCAAAAGGACATGCATTGCATATACTCACTAACAAGTGGATATTAGCCAGAAAAGTACAGAATACCCAGGATATAATCCACATAACTCAAGAAGGTTAACAAGATGAAGGGCTCTCAAGTGAGGATGCTTTAATCCCACTTGGGAGGAAGAAAAAAGCAATCACAGGGGCCAGAGGGAGGTAGGGATGGACCTATGAGGGAGAAAGGATAAGAAGAAGAAAAGGGGAACATGATCAGGTATTGGAGGGAACAGGACTGAAAACCTGAGGGCCAGCAGAAAAAATGGAAACAGGCAGCCTTAGGAGGTTGGAGGTGAGGGGACCCTCTAGAATGTACCAGAGACCTTGAATGTGAGAGGCTCTCAGGACTCAAAGAGAGGAACCTTAGATGATATGTCTTACAGGAGGGAAAGGGAACTTATACAGTCCACCTCCAGTAGAAAGACAGGACATCAAGTGAGAGATGGGATTGCCATCTCACAGTCAAAACATCTGACCCAGAATTGTTCTTGTCTGAATGTGAACTGCAGGGACAAAAATAGAGAAGAGTCTGAGAGAAAGGAGGTCCATTGGCAAGCCTAAATTAGGATCCAGCTCAAGGGGAGATTCTAAGGCCTGACACTATTACTGATGTTATGGTGTACTTACAGACAGGAGTATGACATGGCTGTCCTCTGAGAGGCCCAACAAGCAGCTGAAAGAGTCAGATGCAGATATTTAGACCCAACCAATAGACAGAAGCCAGGAACCCCTGTGGTTGAATTAGGGAAAAGCTGGAAGAAGCTGAGGAGGAGGGAGATACCTTACAAAGACCAACAGTCTCAACTAACCTGCACCCTGTGATATCTTAGAAATGAGCAATCACCCAGGCAGTATACACTATCTGATATAAGGCCTCCAACACATATACAGCAGAGGACTCTCTGGTCTGGCTTCAGTGAGAAAAGATGCACCTAATGCTCAAGAGACTAGAGGCCCCAGGGAGTGGGGAGGTCTCATGGGGTGGGTCTGGGGGTCTGGGGATATCCTCTTGGAGATGGGGGAGGAGATATGGGATGAGGAACAGTCAGGGCAAACTGGAATGAGGATAATGACTGGACTGTAAAAACGATTAAGGAATAATAATAATAAGAAAAAAGTAAAAAGAAATACAAATGGACACTATTTTAAAAGCTTCAATATGCCTAGCCATCAAGGAAATGTCACCCCAACCTTGTCAGAATGGTTCAAAGGAAACAATGATGGCAACTGTAGGAGAGGATGTATAGAAAAAGGAATACTTGTGCACCTTGACTGTTGTGTAAATACATATAGCTATTGTGGAAATCACTTTCTCAATGAATTAAAAAGAGAACTGTCATATGACCCAGTGATTTCATTCCTGGCTACATGCTCAGAGAACTCCGTGTGATACCAGACATGCTTGCAGCACAGTATTTATTGCTGCTTTTTTCCCTATAGCAAGAAAATGGAGAGAATGGAGAGAACTTAGTTGCTTATCAAGAGATGAAAAATGACAACTTTATAACTCTATCTCTCTCTATCTATCTATCTATCTATCTATCTACATGCATGTATAATGGAATACTACTCAGCTCTAAGGAAAAATGATGTTAAAATATGGATGGACATAGAATTTATAATAATAAGCAAGGTCATATAATCTCAAAAAGAAAATAAACAACATGCTCTCTCTCATATGCAGAACCTAGCCAAATACACACACAAACATACACACACACATACACACATACAAATGCAGTGCCTTTATTTATACATATATGTGAACAATTGTGCAGTGCGTACAATATAATATGATAAAAGAAAACAAGGATGAGTAAATCGGGCAAGAAAGGGCTGAATTCAAGAAATGAAGACAGGTTATGAAAAAGAATATAAAGCTAGATGTCTTCCCATTATGTAAGAGATTTTATTTATTTTTGGTGGTAGATAGTGTATAACATATATTTGATGCTGACTACATACAATTTAATGTGAAGTTTCATGGCTTCAGTTCTGAATGCCTCTTCTAATTGTTTAGAAGTTCACTACGTTCTATAGACTTTGGGTCTAGTTATTTTTGCTGTGTGATATATAGACTTATTTCAATATTAAAGTGCTTTAGTCCCATTAAAATTGTAAATAAATAAAGTGATTAATAATAATGACGTATATGACAATTATCAAATGTCAAAAAATAGTGGGAGACTTCAACGCTCTACTCTCAACAAAAATTAAACAGAGAAATATTGAAAAGAGGTTATAATTTAAATGAACCTAACAGATATCCATAGTACAAGTTCCCCAAACCCAAAAGAAAATATCTTCTCAGCACCTCATGGAACCTTCTCCAAAATTGACCACATAATCGGTCACAAAACAAGTCATATCAGATAGAAGAAGACTGAAATAATCCTATGCATCCTATCAGATCACCACCATGGACTGGACTAAGGCTAGACTTCAATAACAACAAAAACAACAGAAAACCCACATACCCATGGACAACTGAACAACTCTCTATTCAATGATAACTTAGTCAGGGAAGAAATAAGGAAATGAAAACCTTTTTAGGATGCAATGAAAATGAAGGCACAACATACCTAAACTTATGGGACACAATAAAAGCAGTGCTAAGAGAAAAGTTAATAGCACTAATTGCCTTCATATAAAACTTAGAGAGTTGTCATACTAACAAATTAAATTTATACCTGAAAGCTCTAATACAAAAAGAAGGAAATATACACAAGAGGGATAGATGGCAGGAAATAATCAACTCAGGGCTATACTCAATCAATTAGAAACAATGAGAACAATGCAAAGAATCAATAAAATCATGTGGACTGTGAAAGTATAGCATGGTTTCTGGTCAAAGCACCGGCTAGAAATCACCAGAGTCACCAGGTGATCCTAAAGGACAGCATGCATTTTGCCATGCTCCCAGACTCCAGGTTCCTGACATGAGGCCACATACCTCCATCGATCTGCACCTTTCAGGCGCATAGGACAATGCCCACTAGACCCTGCACAGGTAGAGGGTATGAATCTAGGCCCAGGATCCTCAAGACAGATCTCCATATTAATGAGGTACTTAAAGGCCATAGGGGCATAGAAAATTAAACATTCCTTTTCAGCCCCTCCTCCTTGCAAAAGGTATTTAATTTTAGGCCTGCCCTGAAAGTAACAGGGTATAGATTTCAACAATTTTCTGCCATGACAATAAATATCTTAAGACTGTATTTCTCTTCTTTGGGACCCGCTGTGGGGAACAGTAGAGAAGGTTTTCAAGCTGCCTAGTCTCCCGCTGACAATCTCTCTATGTTCTTAGCCACAGAGACCACCAACCCAAGCAAGCAAGCCAAGCCGGCCGTGACCCAGCCAAGTGAGCCACCAAGAACTCTCATCCCCACTGGACCTCAGACTGTGCTCCCCACCCTTAAGTGGACTTCTGAGGCTTCTCATAGCCTCAATGTCTGCCTGGAGCCAGTGTCTGCCTCAATGTCTGCCCGGAGCCAGTGTGGAGTGAACACAGTTAAATTCCCATGCCTCTGTCTCCATGAGAGGCCCTAGCCACTGGCGAGATAGAGGCGGGACCCACACATCAACACAACAGGTCCCATACACATTACAACCCAACAAAACCAAGAGCTGGTTCTTTGAAAAAATTAACAAGATAGACAAATCCTTAGCCAAACTAACTAAAAGGCTGACACACAGTATCCAAATTAACAAAATCAGAAATGAAATGGGAGACATAATCACAGATAGTGAAGAAATTGAAATAATATTTAGGTCTTATTTCTTTATTAATTAGTTAATTAATTAATTAACTTTATGTCTTGATTGCTACTCCCTCCTGGTCACCCCTCACAGAGTCCCTCCCCACATCACCTTTTCCTCTGAGCAGGTGGAAGCTGCCCTCATAGGTATCTATACCCCAACAGCAGGACTAGCACATCTCCCACTGAGGCTAGACAAGGCAGCCCACTTTGGGGAGAATATTCAACAGACAGTCAACAGCTTTAGGGATAGCCTCTGATCCAGTTGTTGGTGGATCCACATGAAGACCAAGCTGCACATCTGCTACATATGTATAGTGTGTGTAGTTCTAGCTCTTATATGCTCTTTGGTTGGTGGTTTAGTCTTTGATAGCCCCTAACGGTTCATGTTAGTTGACTGTGTTGGTCTTCCTGTGGAGTTCTTATCCCCTTCCAGACCCTTAATTCTTCCCCTAACTCTTGCATAGGAATACACAGGCTCTACACAATGTTTCAGTCTACTGCTGGGTGAAGCCTCTCAGAGGACAGTCATAATAGTCTCCTGTCTGTATGTACAACAGAGTATTATTAATAGTGTCAGGGATTGGTGCTTGCCCATGGGATAGGTCTCAAGTTGGGGCAGTCATTGGTTAACCATTCCTTCAGGCTCTGCTCCATCCTCTGCCCCTGAATTTCTTGTAGACAGGATACATTTTGGGTTAAAAGTTTTGTGTATGGGTTGATATCCCTATTTATCCACTGGGGTTTCTGCCTGGCTACAGGAAGTGCCCTCTTCAGGTTCCATATCCCCAAGGTAGTGGGTCTCAGCTGTTACCTGCATTGATTCCTGGGAAGCCCCTACCCTGCCAGGTATCTGGCATTTGGAGATGCCCCCCCCATCCTCAACTCCATTCATTCTAATGACCCTTACTCTTGTCTCTCCCCACACCTCATCCTCAATCCTCTCTTCCTTCCCAGTCTTCTCTCCTATCCAGTTCCTTCCCTCCATCTATCTCCTATGACTACTTCATTTCCCCTTTTAAGTGAGTTTCAAGCATTTTTTCTTGGGCTTTACCTCGTTTAGCTTCTTTGAGTCTGTGGAATGTAGAGTGTATATCATGTACTTTATGGCTAATACCCATTTATAAGTGAGAACATACTATGCATGTCTTTTTGGGTCTGGGTTACCTCATTCAGGACGACATTCTCAAGTTCCAGCTATTTGCCTGCAAAATTCACGATGTCTTTGTTTCTAATACCCAAATATTATTCCATTGTGTAGGTTCACCACATTTTCTTTATTCATTCTTTGGTTTAGGGGCATCTAGGTTGCTTCCAGTTTCTGGCTAAGAACAGAGTTAAATAAGTTTCCCAGAAGCTGGGACTTGAGGTATAACTATTCCCAGTTTCCTGAGAAACCAAAAATTTATTTCCGAAGGCATACAAGTTTGTACTCCTACTAGCAGTGGAGAAGTGTTTTCCTTGCTCCAAGTCCTTGCCAGGATGTGCTATCCAATTACCAATTACCAATGTTAAATCAAGATCAGATAATCTAAATAGTCCTGTAAACCCTAAGGAAATAGCAGTCATTACAAGTCTCCTAACAACAACAAAAAAAGCAACGACAAAAAGCCCAGGGCCAGATTATTTTAGCTCCAAATTTTTTGAGACTTTCAAACAATAACTTACACCAATATTCCTGAAAATATTCCAAAAAATAGAAACAAAAAGAACATTGCCAAACTGATTCTGAGGCCACAGTTACCCTGATACCAAAACTACACAAAGACTCAACAAAAAATGGAATTTCAGACCAATGACCCTTATGAACATTGATGCAAAAAATCTTGATAAAATAATTGCAATCTAAATCCAGGAACACATGAAATATATTATCCAACATAATCAAGTAGGCTTTAGCCCAGGAGGGCAGGGCTACTTCAATATATAACAGTCCATCAACATAATCTACCATATACAAAAACTGAAAGAAAAAAAACCCACATGATGATCTCATTAGATGCTGAAAACCCTTTGACAAAATTTAACACACCATTACATTAAAAAGATGGAGGTAAGTTGGAAAGATCAACAATACAAGGTACATAACACAATAAAGTCAATAAATAGCAAGCCAATAGCTAACATCAAATTAAAAGGAGAGAAACTGAAAGCATTTTCACTAAAACCATGGACAAGACAAAGCTGTTTACTCTCTCCCTTTATCGTCAATAAAGTACTTGATGTTCTAGCCAGCAATAAGACAACTAACGGAGATCAAGGCAATATAAATTGGAAAGGAAGAAATCAAAGTATTCCTATTAGAAGATGCCATGATAATATTTATAAGTGATGCCAAAACTTCTATGGAGAACTCCTATAGCTAATAAGCAGGTTTATCAAAGTTAACTCAAAGAAATCAGTAGCCCTCCTTTATACAAATGATAGTGAGCTGAGAAAAAAGTAAAGGAGACGATATCCTTCATACTAGCCACAAATAATATAAAATATCTTGATGTAACTCTTACCAAGCAATTGAAAGACATGTATGACAAGAAGTTCAAGTCCTTGAAGAAATAAATTGAGGAAGATTATCAGAAGATGGAAAGATCTCCCATGCTCATGAATCTGTAGGATTAATATAGTGAAAATGTCCATCTTACCAAAAGCAATATACAGAGTCAATGCCATTCCCAATAAAATTCCAAAACAATTCTTTATAGATCCTTAAAGAACAATCCTCAACTTCATATGAAAAACAAACAAACAAACAAAAAAACCCCAGGATAGCTAAAACAATCTTGAACAATAAAAAAAACTTTTGGACAAATCATTTTCCTTGATTATACTTCAGAGTAATAGTAATAAATATTCCATGGTATTGGTATAGAAACAGATAGGTTGATCAATGGAATTTAATCAAAGACCCAGAAATAAACACACACACACCTACAGGCACTTGATTTTTGACAAAAAAAAAGCCAAAACCATAAAATGGAAAATTATTTTCAGCAAATGGTACTGGACTAACTGGTTGTCTATATGTAGAAGAATGCAAGGCAACAGTAATGGCTATAGAGTGAGACCCCTCTACCTCACTCTCTCCCTCCCCCCTCTCTCTATATATAGTGCTAAATTCCAGTAAAAGTTTTTCATAGTGAATTAAATGTGTATTCTTTATCATTTCTTGTGCCCTTCCCCCAGGCCTGAGCAGGCCTGTGAGCCATTTACCACAACAGACCAAACAACAGTAGGACCTAGGAAGGAAGCATTGCATTGCTGGCCCTGGAGACTGCTACCTGAGCTAAGAAGAATGGACTGCCTGCTGAGCTAGCCTTGACACCTTCTGGACTGCTATCTCCTCACCTAGCCCCTGGGCTGAAGAGACCCTGGGGGGTGAGGCTTCATCTTTATATGTGAAAGCAAATTATTAAACTTCGGGCCTTGATCAGAATACTTTGCCTTGGCCCCACGTTTCTCTTGCCCTCCATTCCCAGGCTTCCTCTCAGGAAATCCCGGTTAATCGTGGCTGCAGGCAGCTACAATTTCTGTCAACCATATAGTCTTATATTGATTTTTCCATCCACTGATATGCAAAACTTAATCTTAATTAGTGCTTGGGTATGACTAAAACAAGATAGGCATATTACATTTGTTCCACACGTCACACACAGCTCCTTATTTTGAAGGTATAAAACTTATTTAATGAAAGGATAACTACACACCATTACTCACAGAATTTTGGGTATGGTTTGGCACAAAGATAGCCATTTGTGTCAAAATATTTTCAAAATGTTCTAGATTGTTTATTTTATATTCTTCCTAGTGACTGTTTTCAATATATTGCTTTTGGCAAAGGATTCTTTCTCAGATACCCATCTAAGTAAGTTTTATTGAGGCTGGATAGATATACCTATATTTTTCAAGAATGAAATACAAAATTATAAAAAGTATAAATAATATATATTAACATATGTGCACCAACTCAAAAAATCACCTCCTGTAGCCAGGCAAGAATTCTAGGGATGGGAAGTAGATATCAATCCACTCACAAAACCTTCAACCCAAAATTTGTCCTGCCTACAACTTGTACAAAGATAAAGATGGAGTAGAGACTGAGGAAACATCCTATCAATGACTGCCCCAACTTGAGACCCATCCTATGTGAGAGAGCCTAACCATGGCACTATTAATGAAGATATGCTTGCAGACAGGAACCTAGTATAATTGTCTCCTGAGAGGCTTCATCCAGTAACTGATGGCAGCGGAAGCAGAGATACACAACCAAATATCTGGTGGAGCTTGGAGAATCTTTTTTATCAGTGGGGAATAGAATTGAGCAAGTTAGAGGGGTCAAAGACATCACAAGACCACCAACAGAGTCAACTAATCTGGGGTCATGAGTGTCCCAAAGCCTTGGGCCATCAACCATGAGGCACAGAGGGGCTGGACCTAGGTCCCCTAAACATTTCTAGCAAATGAGTTTGATGTTTATGTGAGACAGCTACCAAGGGGAGTGGGGGCTAACTCAGTCTGTTCCCTGCCATTGGATCCACTTTTCTCTACCCGGACTCCATGGTTGGGCCTCAGTGGGAGAAGATGTGCTTAGTCCTGCTTGGACTAGATGTCCTATTGTAGGGTTGTACAGAAGTGGGGCTCCCAATTCCCTGAGAAGAGGAGTGGGCAATGGGGAAGGATTTGTAAGGTAGGACTGTGAGCAGAGGAAGGAGAGGCCTGTGACCATGATGTAAAGTGAATAAAAATAAATTATTAGAAAATATCATTAGATAACATGCTTTTTATAAATATCAATTATGAAAAATAGAGAATCTTTCATGTTACATGTAAAATTTGTCACTAATCTTTTTAGTGTAAGAAATTGACATCTAATATCAACACTTTAAAAATATTATCATTAATATTATGTCTCAGTCTTGCACTTTAAAAGCATGAAAATTGAAACATTTGTGCTTGAAGTCCATTTTAAAACTAAAATACAAGCCAGAAACTAACTATATCCTATTAAAAGTTTATAGAACGCTAGCATTAAAAACCCAAACAAAAAACCATATTGATTATTCCCCCAAACTGAAATAAGAAACAAAATATTCAATAGAATTTGAGACCAAGAAATGTTTAAAAAATTTATTTGTGCTTTTTGAATAAAGGAGCACCTTTAACAGTAGAAGATACTCCTGTGCTTCGAAGTTTAGCATTTTCACGAATAAAATTGCGTTGAATTGGTGGCATGAATTCATATATCTTGTTAGTAGCATCAATTTTGGCTTTTACATGTACCAGTGACCTTGGTGATGGAGGTAACCCATTTATTTCATACAACCAATATATTTCATCTGTCTGGAAATTAAGAGAGGGAAAGATAACATAAGAAATATCAAGAGACCCAAAATAAATAGGGAAATATATATCATTACTAATAGTATTTATTTTATGTGATATAGAAAAGGCTTGTAGTATTACCAACCTTTTATGTTCAAGACTTGAAAAATAACAAAAAAGTTACAATTAGATTTCATACATTTCAATGATTGCAATAATTTATACAATGATTGAGTCAGTATGTTTGCATATGTTTTAAGGATGCTGTTCAGGACATTTTTCCAAATAAAGCTAATAACAAAAATTTATATTTTACAAAATAAAGACTAAGCTTTGCAGTTTTACCTATGATTAAATTTCCACAAACTAAATATAAATATGAATAATTATATATTTTCAAAACTATTTTGCCAATATAATCTGATATATATTTTCTACCAATCTTTCTTTTAAAATATAATCAAACCCTCAGAGACAGGGGAAGGGAATAGGAGATTTGTGGATGGAGAACTAGGAAGGAGGATAATATTTGAAATATAAATAAATAAAACAACCAATAAAAAATAACTGGCTAATATTAAATTATTGGCTAACATTAAAAAGCATAATTAAAACATTATTCAAAAATAGAATAAATTATTACATCTATTCTTGATTTGTTTAGTATGTCTGTGTGTATCTATGCATCACACACATGCGTGTTCATGTGTGCGCATGTACTGTTGTGTGCATGTGGAAGTGTGGAAGTGTGAGTACAATGTATGAGAATCAGCTTTCTCCTATTACCATGTTGAGCTATAGGAAGGGACTGATTGCAGTTCTCCATCAGTCTTAGTAGTAAGCATGTTTACTCACTAAATCATCTCAATGGACAGGATTATATTAATAGGCCCATATCATTAATACCTTATGGAACTAGTATTGATATTTAAAAAGCCAATTAACGATAGAACTTCTCTGTATTATTTACTAAAAAAGGCATTTTGAATAGATGGCATTCTCATATTTTAATGATGTCACTGTTTTGAAATGAAATCAACCAAAGCTAATGAGATTATGAGATTATGAGATTGCTCATGTGATTAATTTTCAGTTTCTCACTGTGGTGGATGATTTTATTGATTCCTTTTCCTTCTGTAGTTCACATACTGTCTGCCTTCCCTGTACTTATTTCCTGGTATACTATAACAAATAAGACATTTGAATTTAAAGTTTTATTTAAGGATCTGCCTACAATGAAATAAATACAAAAGAGGATTTAGAATGTCCTTATTGTTACATGCTAATGAGATTTCTTTGGAAGTAATATATTAAAGTTTCTATATATTATATATATATATAATATATACTTATATTCAGTTGTCTACAGTTATAAAAAACCTACATGTATAATGACATTTTATTTTGTAAGAAATATTAGTATATATATTATTTTTTATCTAAATATGACAATAAAGCATCATAAGTACCATGTTCCATAATTCTGATAATTATCAAGGTGTTTTGAGTGTGTGTAGTATGTGTTTATGTGGTTATACACATGTATGTACAGGTACCTGTGCATATGCTTGTGTGTGTGTGTGTGTGTGTGTGTGCATGGAAGCCAGAGGTTGGCATCCAATGTCATCTTTGATTGATCCTGTTCCACCTTATTTGTTGAGACAGTATTGCTCACTGAATCTGGAGTTCATTGATTAGACTAGGCAGAATGGCCGTGAAATTCCAGTGATATGGTTGTCTTTTCCCTTTCACAGTGGGGCTACAAGTGTGTGCTACTATGCCTTAATTCTGGACAAACTGGGGATTGGAACTCAGGTCTTCATGCTTGGACAACATATACTTTACCTAGTGAGTCATCTGCCAGCTCCAGTACTCACTGTTTTATAAATAAAGACTTTTTTCATAGTTACTTTGGATAATTATTTAGATTTTCTACTATCCTGGAACAGCATATTTTTCTATAAAATAAATTGAACAAGTAAACCTCCTTCTATCAAAGCTAATGCTTATTGCCTTGTTTCCTAATTGGAAAATAACTAGTTTAATCATTCTAAAGATGAGTTAGTTGAATGAAATTACAACACATGAGAACATGAGTTTTGATGTATGTCTAGGCACGATTTATTAAAACTATTCTTATAAGTCATTTACTTTACTGAGTGAAGTAGAATAAAGATCACATTGTTGTAACTGATTACAACTTGCCTAACTTAAATAATTTAAAATGATAATAGTGCAAATGATAATTTTGATTTAGATCATGAGTTGCATTTTTAAACTGTCTTAAAATGTAACATGAGTGTAAGTATAGATGCTGTTGAGATTAACTGGGATTTGGAGTCAGAATATATGAACTGTAATTTTTTTTAAGATCAGTAATTTGATATCTGCAATGGTACTTATGAATCTCCAGGGTAACTATACTTACCATAACATGTCAATTTCAAAAGTTTATACAGTGCATTATTCTATTTATATAGAGAGTTCTATTTCTAGGACTCACACAATGGTAGAAAAGTACTGAATTTAGTATATTGTCCTCTAAACTCAACACACACACCATGGCATTTGCATGTCTCCTCCCACAAATGAATAAATGTAATATATTAGAAATAGCAAATGTAGTATAAGGCCTCTAACATGAATTTTCATGTTTAGATATTTTGTTATACATTTTTTAGAAAGTCATCATTGGAGGAAAATACAGTCTTCACAAAACTGTATATACTATATTTATAATTTTTGTTAATTCTACACATATTTCTCAAGATTGAAAATAGAGATTCACTAAATGAATGTTTTAAGCTGGGTTTCCAGGTATTTATATATCTACAAACAGGATAACAAATAACCTGAAAGTACATATTCTATTTCTGCACATATTTGGAGTTATACATAGTAAAAATTAAATCAACAAACTAATATTTTCCTTTTCTTCTTTTCTTTTTAAAATTTAGTCTTACACTGCTGCCCAGGCTAGCTTTTGCTTTCTGAATGTTGAGATTACAGATACATCACAGAACTTCTGGCAAAATAAAAAAAACAACTTTAAAATGTTTCAATGTCAATTTGTCTCCCAAATAAGATTTTGTTAATATATCAATAAGAAATATATAACAAGGCAAAAGAGGCTTCTGATGTCCTCAGCTCTGTAAAATCCTCGAACAATGAAAAAGAACAATAACTAAATTATCATTTTTTTGTTTTTTTTTTAAATTTTTTATTAGATATTTTATTTATACTTCAGATGGCATCCCCTATCCCCATTCCCCCCACCCCCCTTAGGAAACCCCTTCCCATGCTCCCTTTTCCTTTTTGCATTTATACATTTTTTAAAATAATGTTAATTATAGGCTTTATAAGTTTGGAATTGTTCAATCAGAGGTGTAACCCACTGACCGACCTAGATATAACAACTATCTTTGACTGGTGGAGATACATGAATATCTGCCTCCCTGTCCCCCCCTTCTTTCTCTCTTTCATCACCTAGCTTCTCCTCTCCATCTTCTTCTCCTCTTCTTACTCATTTTCTTCCTCTCAGTACTCCTCCTACCTTATCTCCTCCTACATATCACCCTTCCTGTTAAAATGAAACTTTTCTCTCAAAATACAATTAGAGCATAATTATGCCAATTTGTACCAGTGAGGTACAGGATAGTCCTAATACCCAGTCCGTCCTTTTGTTGACTAACCAGCTCCTCTGTCATCTATTCTAACTAAAACATTTAGTTCTGAACCTGGCTTTAGGATGAATGTCAGCTGACGACCATACACTCAAATCTAGTCGACTGATTATATCTGCCTAGACAGAGTAATCAGCCCTTAATAATTCTGCAGCACTAAGGTCTGTCAGATGATCCTGGGCCAGAAGGCAGAAGAACAGATGCTCCAACGATTTGAAGTAGAGGGAGTGTCCAGGTGTTCAGAGGTCTCTATAAATTGGCTAAGTTTTAGAAACTATGATTTGTGCTTCCCACAATTATAGTTAACTCAGTCATTCTGGATTTCTGATGGGGTTGAAAACATATAGCTATTGACCTTAAGAGAAAAGATTTAAATTTTCATTTTTAATATTCATTAATATAATGACAATTTTTCCACTAGTGGCAGTTCTTAATTGTTGTTTGGTTTAAAAGTCTTTGGCAGTAGGAGCTGTAAGGCTGTAGTATGACAACCCAAATTTTGTGTTTATACTACTACTGAAAGTAAACTTTAGTAATAGTATAAGTTCAAATAATTTAGAAGTAGTATTTAGCCCAAAATTTCTCACTTTAAAGTATGTACAAAATTCTATAAAGACACTTCTCTTAGTAGGTAAATTTTCAAAACTGTATTTACTTTAACTATTAATAAAACAATAACTTTATCAGTCTTAATATAGAAATGGCCTAACTTACAATACATTGTTTTAATTAAAAAATGTTTACTTTCTATTTAACTTTGACATTTTGACAATATGATTTAATTAACATTTTCACAAGCTTTACTATAAACCTATATAAAGTTTTTGAGCAAGAACACTTTTTTAAAGAAAGCGTTGTGATTATGCAAATCATTTATATATTTATGCTCTTCCACATATTTAAAACATAGAATGTAAGTAATTCCTTAATTTCTTTTAGTTTTAACAAAGTATTTTGTTATATTCCATACTTGAGTTATTGGCTTTAAAAATTAAAAGCTGTGTGTTCTAAAACTTACCTGTATTACAAGTGTTGCTTGATATTTCTTACTGTACATTCGTGGTTTAAATCCTACAACGATGAGAATTCCTTTTGTGTAAAATGGAGGGAGTTCTCCAGAATTAGGTTTTACAAAAAACTCTCGATCACTTCCTGGCAGAAAATGGGCCACAAATGGCTCATAAAACCTAGAAAAAATAATGAATATAATCTATCAAATTGGTCATGTCAGTGAATTTGTAAGAAAAAGATGACTATAACATAAATCCTGCTTCAATAATCCTATAATTCAAAAGTAATACTGAATGTTTACAAAAATATGTGAGGTGGCATTTTAAAAATTATCAAATAGTGTATGTCCTAACTTTTTTTCCTGTTGCTTTGATGAAACATCATGACCAAAATAACTTAGAAAGGACAGGATTATTTGGCACACACATTGCAATCATTGCCCATTGTTGAGGCAAGTCAGGACAGGATCTTAATTAGGAGCAGAGATGGGAGCCAGAGGTACCCTACTTACTGGCTTGCTTCCCGTGTTCATACTAAGCTTGCTTATTGAATCCGGAGCCACCTACACAGTGATCCTACTGTTTGTTCATTCAGAGTGCTGAGAATAAAATAATGTGATGCTGTGCAAAGTTTATGCAGTTTTAGGAATCAAACTTAGAGTTTCCTGTGTGCTAGGCAAGCTTTCTGTCAACTGAGAGCTATACTCCCATCCTACAGACTTTTTTACAAAAGTGACAAACTAAAAATAAGTAAGAAAATGAAGTAGATAAACACTATAACAGATGTCTCAGAAACTATTAAAAATACAATAGACTATTACATGTAATTATATTTAAGAAGAGTTGAAAATTAAGGAGAAAATCCACAAAATCCTAGAAAAATAAAACTTATTAATAGACTGCTTCAATATGTCAGTAGAAATGATTTTCATAGTGATTTAAAACTTTCCTGTGAAGAAAATTCCACTATCACATATCATGTTAGATGAATGCTACCTGTCAAAGAAGAGCTAGTATCAGCAGTATTATTCCTTTTTAAAACTCACCACCAAGTAATCATACACTATGTTACATCTCCAAAAAAATATAGAAGAAATATATAAGAACAAATAAATATAAAGACAAATTTCATTCAGAGTTATCATAAAAAATGTAAGTTAGGGTAAATATAAATGAAAAAAACACATGAAAAACATTAAATTATAAGTTAGCTTGTTGAAAAGTTCAACGAAGTCAACAGAAGTATAGTCAGATTACCTTAAAAAGAAAGATGTTTAAACTAACCAAATTGAAAGGTAGACTATAAGAGAAACTTTACAAATAAAAATTTTCATCAGAAATTAGTTAGAATAATGATAAGCCCAGACTAAGAGATAACAGGAGAAAGGGACAAGTATCCAGAAATACATAATCTCTACAACAGATAAATTGAAAATCTAACCAGACTATTACTACTAATGAGATTATATCCATCAGATTGGTTCACTAATGTATGTGATCAGCATTTAAAAATAGATTTTTATTACATTTTATTTTGTGTATATCTGTGTGCATGTTACTTCTTTTTCATAGGAATCTATGAAGTCATCCTAGTGATGACTCCTAGTGGCGGGAGATACGAAGTTTCAAATGGCCATCTGTTGTAACCAGGTAAGGTTTCCATTTCAAAAAGAAGAAAATTTTTTAGTAGTTTTCTAAGCGATTTAGTACTTAAATTATTTCTGAAATATTCAACATGTATATTATGCTACTACAATTTGGAATTGCCCAAATCAGAGGTTTGTAGGACATAAGAGAGAAATAAGGACATAAAAAAGTATTTCTCTGTTGGGATGTGGTTAGAAAGTAGTTGGGAAGAACTGAGGCATGTTAATTAAAGAGGCACCCTACTTACTAAGGACTGCCAAGTCTGGTAACTTATAATTCAATATAAAATATTGAAAAAATATAAATATATGTGTGTTTTATGCATGTGTAGGTACATATTTATGTAAATTAGATAGTGATACAAATTTTTAGTGCCATTAGCATTGAACAATCTTAGATAATATAAATAGGTAACAGGTATGTAATACTTATTTAGTATTGCTGTTAATGTAGTTTTAGGGAAAACAGACTAAAGAGACTACATTGAACAAGAATAAATCATTTAAGTACATTCATATTCTATATTTGATATAGTGTTACTATTTATTAGAAATAAATTCTTTTCCATTCTTTTCTTTCACAATAAACATACTAGATAACTGTATGTAGGGAAATATGTTTTCCCCTATATTTCTTATAGGAATGCAGAAGCCCATTCTAGGCAAACAATAATTGTATTCAGAAAACTTGAAATAGTTTCTCAGATAAATAATGATACTAAAGCAGAGAGATCTATAAGATTTTCCAGGGGGGAAATTGCCATCAAATTGTAGAGGTATTTACAGATATTAAAAATATGTTTCACTCCCCATCTGGAGCATTTGAAAGCAATTCATCTGGGTCAGTAAGAAACCATTGATAAAACTGCTTACAAAACCATTTCATCAGATTTTCCTCATGTGTCAGCATTTTCTAAGTGTCTCACTATGTATCCCAGGCTGGCTATGCATTCTCTAGGTACTTTTTCAAGATGGCCTCAAAGAGAATGAAGTCTCTACTTTAGAAACTACAATCATGAGATTTTAGATTTCTTTGTGATTCTATATAGTTTACTCAGTAAGAAAGTTCAAGAGCTTATTTCCTTTCCACAGTTTGAATAAATTTGTCAAGTACTATTTGTTGTACTAGAACTTCTGATAAACACGTTTATCCTACAAAAATGCTTACTGAAATCCACTGAAGCAAATCTATTCATATTTCTCTTTTTTCCCTAAGAATTCTCTTAAATACAATGCAATATTTTACCATAGATAAAGTGATAAACGCATTCTGATTCTGAACAAAATGTTTAAAATGCTGTCAGTAATATTAAAATCCTACTCAGAATTATTTGATTATAATTAAGTAGATAGTTTTCCTTTTGGTGTCTTTCAATATGGGTTTTGAAGGAAACCATATTGCTACTACCTCTTTCCTTATTATTAAAAGAATTCACAAAAATCGTGGTAGAGAAGGAATCATCTGCCCTTTATTACATGGTAGGAGTCAGAAAAGTAGAAGAAAAAAACTTTCCAAGACATTTTAAAAATTAAGATACCAACAGAAACAGACTGAATGGCAACTTAAGGAAGTAGCCTCATTCTTCTCAAAAGGCCTGGTGAAAGGAAAAACATTACTCTTTAAATGGAACCAAGAAAGTGAGAATTGAACTAATTTCTTTCTTTGAGAAGACAAACTATGCATCGAATCTTGACCCCTTTTCATAGAAAATAGTATGTTAAAATATACATATCTTTAAAATATTAAAATTGTATAGTTGACTAAATTTAGGACTTTTCTCAAAACAATGTGAGAAGAAATAATAATGCATTTCATGTAAACTGGATATTCACTAGAGAGTAATATGCTCTTGCTCCCTCTTTGTGACAATAAATACAATTCTTGGTTTCTATCTCCAATGCATTAAGTAAAAAACGTTTCTAATTAAATTGAGACAAAGTAGGTTAATGAAAATAAACTAATCCTGATGAGATATTCATCTAGAGTTTTCTTTTGTGTCATACAAAATTCTGAGGTTTCTTTTAATTGTCTCTTTAACTAATGACAGCATTATTTAATTGCATCTATTAACAATCATAAGTGAACTAATGAGGGATCTTGTGTTATCTTCTACTCAAATTATTTAGCTCATATTTTTTTTGTTAGAATGAGTGCAAAGGATATTACAGAGTGGTTAATTATAACTATATTATAGAGATGGCAAAGTGCCTCAGTGCCTAAGGTTGCTTGTCACCAAAGCTTGACAGCCTGTATTTAATTCTTAGAACTCACATGATGGGAAGGAAAAAATAAGCTAGTTGTCTTTTGAGCTCCACAGTATATACTCTGTGACATATAAGCATGCACACACACAAACACAAATACATATACATGATAAATATGTGTAAAAATTTAAGGGATAACAACCTGATTATTAGAAACTCTGAATTATTTCCAAACAACTAAAATAAAGAAAAGATAGTTGAACATTCCTAGAAGTTGTAACATAAGTTCTCATTCTTATATTTAGAAAGAACCTATATTTCATCTCTACAGAACTTACACATGGAACTTGTGATATAGATCATTTAAAGCATTTTAATACTGCAAAAGATAGTCAAGAGTCCATTTGCTACATAGGTCATTTAGTTATGGAGGAATATGAAAAGTTATTTCTTTGTAGCCCATCATACAGCTTTCTTAGTAAACAAAATATGTTATTAATATAAGCAACCTACCCCCAAAATACGATATGATTATATTTTTTTCCTGATGGCAGAGGAACTATATTAAACCTTATAAAAATATGCATGTTAAACATGCTAGTAAGTAAGAAATGTTTAAATTACTGGAATAGTAGATTTCTAATCATGGCCATCACTATTTTAACTAGATAGTTAATTTACTGAATATTTCATAATGAGTCAAAGTCTAAATATATTGATGTAATAGTTTTATGTATTATAGAAGCATACACTTCTGTAAGTACTGTATATGTATTTGTGTTTGTGTGTGTGCATGCTTATATGTCACAGAGTATATACTGTGGAGCTCAAAAGACAACTAGCTTATTTTTACATCATTTTTAAAAATTATATTACTCATGTTCCAATGTTTTTTAAAGTGTTGGAGAAGAAGTGCAAAGTAGATCAAAGCAGAACAACACAGAGACATGAAAATGCCATAATGAATCCCATTATACTGGATGGTAACTTAAAAAATAAGTCTAGCATAATACTTCATATCTGTATTTTCAACAATCAAGATGCTGACAAAGGCAGATGACTGAAGCTCAAGGTTGTCATAGTCTTCACATAGCAAGTTCTAAGCCAGCTAGAACTTCATAGCAAGTCTCCATTTCAAAAAACCCCAAATAAGCAAATAGAGTTTAAAAACAATCATGTTAGCATTGTTTTGGGGACCAAAAGTAAGATGAAACTATTTCTGAATAATACAGTAGTTAAAAAAGGTGTTATGAAATTCCAAAATAAAAATGGCAAATAATTATATCAGCTAGTATTCTTTAGAAATCTAATAAGTACACCTTGTTTATTTTTTGCCTCCCAGGGTATTTCAAGGTAAATTCATGTTTAATAACTACCATGGAAATAGCTGATTTTCTTTTGACTTATCCAGGAAACCAAAGTACTTGGAGATCTTTCTCCTTACAGAGGATATTTAGTAAACATCCTTAAAATGCCAGACACTGAATAAGAACTTCTCATTGCTTTTGCTCATGGAATTTGGCTTTACAGTAACAACATATAACAGACATTGCATGGCACGATACTTCACAATCAGTTTTCTGAAAGCTAAAGTGGGAGAAAACATCTTTCAAGAGACTAGAGAAAAAATGAAATGTTGCTCTTAGGGGAACACATCAAATAGCAATTTCCTTTTCAGAAACCACTAAAACTAGATAGTAGTGCAGAAAGAAAAAGACCTCTGAACCATGAATTCTATATTCAGCAAATTTATCCTTTGTTATTGATGGAAAAATAAAAATAAAACTCATATCAAGCAAAGTTATGACAATATTTCACCAGCAGGGTTATCATTAAAGAACTGCTAAGGAATACTCTTTGGACAAAAATAAGGAAGATAAAAGTGGCTAATAACATCATGAAGAAATACAAGCTAAAGAATGGAGAGTAGTTAAGGCTAGGAATAACAGACTACCATCTTTATAAGTCCTTTAAAGTTTCTTTGAAATTTATATATTTTCAGGATAAATAAAGAGGAAGAAAAATACAGGAGAAACAGAAATGAAATAAAAAGATAGATCTTCAACTGTACCTAATAAAGTCAAGACTTCTGTCAGTTTACAGAACTGAATGTGGGTATAGCTTAGTGGTACAGGACTTGCAAAGAATTGCAAAGCCCTGAAATCAATAAAAGAAGAACCAATGAAAAGCAAGTTAGTAAGAAAAGTGAAAAGAGTAAGTACTATCATCAACTAATGGGATCTAATAGATACTCGTAGACCTCCAGGTTCTTCTATTTTATTGATTTTTATTTTGTAATGAATAAAAAAACCCTACAAGTAAAAAAAAACATGAAAATTGAATTTATAAAGGAGTTTTTCAGATTTCACAGGAATCAAACAAAAAATCCTTAAATAGCCTTGAAATTCTTCATCTTATTTACCTTAAATTTCAATTTACATTTCAACAGTAATTATATACATAAGACCAGTTACATAAATCTTCTTGATAGTTAATACCTTGTCTGACTTGTCAGTCGAAATTCCGTTTCAGATGTCTTGAATAATCCTATTCCTTGGATGTTAATGACATCCTCCACTTCAGGCTCAGTAGCAATCAATGTTATAGGAAACTTCCAGATTCCATCTGTTATGCACTCAACTTTCAACGTGATATGAGCCCTTGAATACAATGTTTTTAGAAAATATACAACAGGAAAAAAAGGAAGGAGATTAAATACATCAATTAAATATCTAAAGTTAAAATGAAATTATCTCTATGGCTCAGCAATAAGGGGGGAGCTTTTATTTTTTAAAAATCTAGACTATTATTTGTATTTTTGGAATACTTTTGTATTTAAGAATTTATAATTTCATGATATTATTTGAGATAATTATTTTATGGGTCTTCTTATGTACTCTGTAGTTAGCTCTGAAAATATAAAATTGTTGCAAAATTGACTGTACATTTTTGGTAACCAACATAAGCTATCAGCGTACTTTTAAGTTATAGGTATATTCTGGTAATTGGGTTCAATGAACTATTGTTTTTTTCTTCATTAGAATTCTTTTCATAGCGTACTAGCTAGAGATGATATGCTTCCAAATGTTTTTGCATAGAATCAAAGAAATAATGTAAACCAAATATTGACAAGGAGAAAAAATACCACATTGATTTAAAAGAGTAACAATACTTAGAATATATTTAGAAGAGAAGGGAATTATGTTTACCTGAATGGTTTCCTTGGTGTAAATATCACATTGAAAATCAATGAAATTATTTCACTTTTTACGTCAAAATGTTTTCTGAATAAATATAAAGTTACAGAGGAGTCCAGGACAGACTTCTCTTCTTCAGATTCAAACTCTATTTCATACTCAAATTCACGTCTTTTAGGAGTTACTGGGAAAATGATAATAAAAGTATGTATCAGTTTAGCTCATTATACATAAACAGAACAACAATTTATGTGTCAACATCATTTCTGAACATATTTTTACACGAAGAGTAAAAGGAAATTTTATCTACCATTATTTTCATAAAGTTTATCAGTATTATATACAAGGTATATAATACTATTAATAATTTTATTAAAGTAATATACATGAATAAATGTTAAAATATAAAATATAATTTTCAACATCTTTAATTATTTACATCAAACTTATAGAATAAGAAAACCAAACAAAAATTGATATCCAATATTAACTAAGAAAAAGTAATACATTAACATGTGGGATACTGGATAAATATATTCAAGATTTAACTTTTAATTAAGCTTACACAAAACTGAAACAAAATGTAAAATGATTAAGAGAATTTTCAATATTTATTATACTTTGCTGAAGAAAAATTTTAAGTTTTAATATTGAAATGGTTTAAATGCTTGGTAGTCCTCAACCCCACCTGCAGCCACAAATCTGCACTCCCCACCCCACCACACAACGGTGCCTGCCTCCCAGGAGGCCTTATTTAACCTGGGACACAGCTCTATTTGCTTCCCAGAAGGTATGCACTAACTTGGTTCACTCAGCTCCACCTGCCTCCAATAAACCTGCTCCAACCCAGGACATCCAGTACAGTTAACACCAGAGACAACCAGAAGTCAAAAGGCAAGCTCAAGAACATAAGCAACAGAAGCCAAAACAATGTAGTGCCATCAGAACCCAGCTTTCCTACTACAGCAAGCTCTGGCTGTCCTAACATACCTGAAGAGCAAAACTATGACATTAAATCTCATCTCATCCCCCTTAAAGGGGATATAAAAATTCCCTTAACTAAATACAGGAAAAGACAGTTAAACAGGTAGAAGCCCTTAAAGAGGAAACAAATCCCTTAAGGAAATATCTGAAAATGCAATCAAACAGGTGAAGGAAATGAACAAAATGCTCAAAGATCTAAAAATAAAATAGAAGATGGAAAACTTAGGAAAGAAAACAGGAACTACAGGCATAAGCACACTAATGGAATACAAGGGATGGAAGAATTTCAGGTGTAGAGGATACAATAGAAAAAAAATTGATCTATCAGTCAAAAAAAAATGTCAAATGTCAAATCAACCAAAAATTTTGGGACACTATGAAAAGTCCAAAAAAAAAAAAACAACCAACAACAACAACAACAGAAGAAGCTGAATATTCCCAGTACAAAGAACCAGAAAATATCTTCAACAAAATCATACAAGAAAACTTTCCCAAACTAAAGAAAGAGATGGCTAAAAATGTACAAGCTTACAGAACACCAAAGTGATTGGGCCAGAAAACAAAATCCACATAATAATCAAAACACTAAATGAACAGAGAAAAGAAAGAATATTAAAAGATGCAAGGGAAAGGAACAAGTAACATATAAAGGCAGGTCTATTAGAATTACAGAGAAAGCTAGAACACACTGAACAGATGTCTTGTAGACCCTAAGAGACCACAGATGCCAGCCCCAGACTATACAGAGCAAAAGTCTCAATCACCATAGATAGAGAAACCAGGATACTCCATGGCAAAACCAAATTTAAACAATATCTTTCTACTAATCCAGCCCTAAAGAAGATAGTAAAAAGGAAACTAGAAGAGAATAACACATATACACAGTAACAGCTCCAACTTCAAAATAACAGCAATAAACAATCACTGGACATTAATATCTCTCAATATCGATGAACTCAACTCACCAATAAAAATACACAGGCTAACAGACTGGATACATAAACAGGATCCATAATTTTGCTGCATACAAGAAACATACTTAAGGAACAAAGATAGATACTACCTCAAAATACAGGGCTGGAAAATGGTTTTCTAAGCAAATGGACCCAAGAAACAAGCTGGGGTGCCCATTCTAATATCTAATAAAATATACTTTCAGTAAAAATCCACCAAAATGACTTCTCAGTTCTGAACAACTATGCCACAAATGCAAGGGCGCCCACATTTGCAAGAGAAACTTTACTAAATTTCAAATCGCACATTGAACCCCATACAATAATAGTAGAGTGTTTTAACAGCATACTGTCACCAATGGACAGGTCATTGGAACAGAATTTAAAAAGAGAAAAAATGAAACTAAAAGATTCAATGAACCAAATGGATTTAAAATATGTCTACATAATCTTTCACCCCCAAACAAAAGAATGTACCTTCTACTCATCAATTCACAGAACCGTCTCCAAAATTGACCATAAAACTGGGCACAAAGTAAGCCTTAACAGATACAAGAAGATTTAAATAACCCTTGAATTCTATAAGATCACCATGGATTAAGGAGGTACTTCAACAACAGAAAA
Source organism: Arvicanthis niloticus (assembly GCF_011762505.2). Lineage (NCBI taxonomy): Eukaryota > Metazoa > Chordata > Mammalia > Rodentia > Muridae > Arvicanthis > Arvicanthis niloticus. The sequence goes on from NC_047679.1 coordinate 36,333,409, forward strand.
AATAGAAAGCTCATATTCTCCTGGAAATTGGACAACTTTTACTCAACTGATTACTTGTTCATGGAAGAAATAAAAAGAAATTAAAGACATTCTAGAATTCAATGAAAATGAAATCAAAACATACTCAAATTTGTGGGGCACAATGAAGATAGTGATAAGAGGAAAATTCATAGCACTAAATGCCTCCATAAAGAACTGTGAAAGGTCTCATACTAGTGACTTAACACCATACTTGAAATTTCTAGAACAAATAGAGGGAAGCACATACAAGAGTAGACTGCTAAAGAGTCAAACTCAACAAGACAAACTCTTAGCCAAACTAATTAAAAGGCACAGAGACAGCATGCAAATTAACAAAATCAGAAATGAAAAGGGAGACTTAACTACAGACACTGAGAAAGTTAAAAAAAATCATTAGATCTCACTTTAAATGCCTAAATTCCATGCAACTGGAAAAATCTAAAAGAAATGGATAGTTTTCTAGACAGATACCAATTACCAAAGTTAAATTAAAATCAGGTAAACTATCTGGACAGTCACATAACCCCTAAAAAATATAAGCAGTCATTAAAAGTCTCCCAACCAAAAGAAAAAAAAGCCTATGGCTAGATGGCTTTACTGCAGAATTTGACCAGATCTTCAAAGAAGAGCTAATACCAATACTCTTCAAACAATTCCACACAACAGAAACAGTAGAAATACTGCCTAATTCATTCTATGAAGCCACAGTTACTCTGAGGTACTCTGATAACTAAACCATACAAGGAACCAACAAAGAAAGAGACCTTCAGACCAATTTTGCTTATGAACATTGACACAAAAATACTCAATAAAATTCTCGAAAACAGAATCCAATAATCACATCAAAGACATCATTTATCATGATCAAGTAGATTACATTTCAGGGATACTGGGATGGTTCAATATACGAAAATCAATCAATGTAATCCATTAAACAAAAAAAAAACTGAAAGAAAAAAGTCACGTGATCAAAAATTCACATGATCATCTCATGAGATGCTGAAAAGCCTTTGACAAAATCCAATACCCCTTCATGTTAAAAGTCTTGAAGAGACCTGAGATTCAAGGATTCTAAATATCTAAAGATTCAATTATCTAAATATGATTAAAGCAATATTCAGCAAGCCAATACCCAACATCAAATTAAATGAGAGAAACTTGAAGCAATTCTACTAATATCAGAAACAGAGTGAGGCTGCTTAATTTCTCCCTATCTATTCAATATCCACAAGACTATCCACAAGACCTATGACTACTTATTCCTATCCAGGCTGGTAAATTTCCACCAAAACTGCATGTTTACAATATCTTATAGCTATCTGGTTTAAGTCATAGACCTTAGTTAGCCTTAGTCAAAACTGTCCTGAATAATATAAGAATTTCTCTGAGTCACCCTCTCTGACCTTAAGTTGTACTACACAGGAATAGTGATTTAAAATGGTATGGTATTAACAACAGACAAATTGCTCAATGGAGTTGAAGACCCAGAAATAAAGGCAAAACCTTACAGTGGCAAGAAAAAAGCATCTTCATCAAATGGTGCTGGTTTAGGTGGATGTCTGCATGTAGAAAAAGGCAAACATATCCATATCTATTACCCTGAACACAAGTCAAGTCTAAGTGGATCACAGACATAAATATAAAGCTGGATACAATAAATTTCATAGAAAGTGGGAAATAGGCTTGACCACATTGGTACAGGCGACAATTTTTTGGAGCAGAACACCAATGACTCAAGTTCTAAGATCAACACTTGATAAATGGGACCTCATGAAACTAAAAAGCTTATGTAAGGAAAAGGACAAATGACAGCCAACAGATTTACAAAATATCTTTGGTAACCCTGCATCTGTCAGAGTGCTAATATCCAAAATATATAAACAGCTCAGCAAAAATCTATTCTACCAACCAAAATAATTTAATTAAAAATGGAATACAGAGCTAAATAGAATCTCCAGAAACACTTATAGAAATTAAACAAGAAGGAAGGCTCAAGTGAGGATGTTGAATCACACTTATACGTGGGAACAAAATAGTCATAGGAGGCAGAGGATGGGATAGAAGTGGGTGAGAGGGGAGGAGTGGCAAGTGTGGGGCGAGACAAGATACAAATCCAGAAAGCTAGGAGAATAAATGGAAATCTGCATATGTCGGGGTAGGGGGTTATCTTTTGGAAGTCCCAGAGACTTAAGATGGGGGACACAGGCTCCAGGAGTCAAAGAGGGTCACCTTAACCAAGGTGTCTAACAGTAGGGACATGGAATCTGAAGAGGTCACCTCCTGTAGCCAAGCAGGACACCAAGTGGAGGGACAAGAACACCAACCCACCCACAAAATTTTGACCATATTTTTTTTGTCTAATAGAAAGGCAGGGACAGAGATGGCACACAGAGAGGAGGAATAGCCAAGCAATAACTGGCTCACTTGAGACCCATTGCATAGACAAGCACCAGTCTCTGGCAGTATTAATGATACTCTGTTATGCTTGCAGACAGGAGTCTAGCATAACTGTCTTGAGAGGCTCCACCCTTCATCTGACTGAAACAGATGCAGATACTCATAGCCACATATTGGATGGAGGTTGAGGACTCTTATGCAAGAGATGGGGGAAGGATTGAGAGGCCTGAAGGGGATGGAAACCCCACAGGATACCCCATAGAGAAAACTAACCTGGATCTATGGGAGTTTGCAGAAAGTGAGCCACTAACTAAAGTTCTGCTTCTGTACCCTGTAGGGCACTGTACATGTACATGGTGGACATAAATCCATGTGTGCAAAACACTCATATACATAAAATTTAAGAAGTGTTTTGAAAGAAACAAAAGATACACAAGTCTTATGTAGTTATGCAGTAAAACCAGTCTCAGATTAATTGCCCCAGTTGGAAAGTCATTAAACTAATTTTCAAAGAAGCATAAACAATGCATGGCCAAGATGAAGAGTAAACTGTGAGGTATAAAATCTGCATTACAAAATATAGTACAGAATTCTAAGTATTTGATAGGCAGATAATACCAACTGTTTAAATAATATAGGTGAGTTAAACATCACTGTGTATAACTTACGCATATATGGAAGTACTATAATGAGAATTAATATTTTTATATTAATATAAACTAATAAAAATTAAATATTTGAGACTACTTAACTACTTAATCAGTGCATAAGTCAAATATTGAAATGTATTTTTAATCCCTTGGTCACAGAAGTCTTGTTAATTAGAAACTGAGCATAATTTCTGGCAGACAAGTTGCATTACATATGAATGATAAAAATGTAAAAATAATTTAAAGGTGTGTATAAGGTGTCAGTGGAGACATCAGAGTGTTCCTTGAATTTTCATGTAATAATGATTTATTGCTTGATTAGGCTCAGTGGGGATAAAACATATCATGAGGAAGGGAAAACGGGGAGTTCTCCCATCAAGTTTACATAGATGTGCATATTAAGTCAAATGAATTTAAAATGTTAGAACAAAAACTACATTCAGTTATTGTTTACTGCAATCATGATATGCATTCAGAGAATCAAACAAATTGTCTGATTATTAAGTCTGAGTAGAAGAAAGAAATTTGAGCAGAGAAATGTCCATTCACTATCTTAATTTTTGAATCCAAGATTGAGGCTTTGTTCTCCTCTCTCATGTGTAGATTATACATTTAGGGAGTCTACAAATGCTAATGTGCTACCAATGCACTCAGTTATTGTGGAAGGCACTATGAAACCCTAATGAGTTCATGGACTCAACTCACTGTCCAATTCATCTTTATAGTTACAGTATACATTTGGATTTCCATCTATGTCTTAGTATTGGGAATAATGTTTTACTGAACATGGATATAGAGATTCTTATTTTAATTGTTTTAGAACTGCATTCAGTGGAATTGTAGAACAAAAGGCCAGCCTTGTTTCAAATTTTATGAGGTTACTCCATCCTAATATTTAGAATGGCTGATTTATTTTTGTTTTTCTATCAAGAGTATGAAAGGTTTAAAGTTTCTGCATATTCTCACTTCTTAAAATAATGTTCAGGGAGCTGAGTGTGATGCTATACCTTTCTGAGATTTGGCCAGTACTTCCCTTATAATCACTTGTTGGGAGCCAACTCCTAGCAGAAAGTGGCTATCATTCTTGCAGCCATCTTGAGCCATATACCCTGACAAGAGACCTGTTTACAATAGCCTACAACAGCTGAGCACACTCTGATAAACATCTTGTTTATCCCACATATCTTGTTTTATTGTTTAGTGCCCCCAGCTGCGAGGGGCACATGGTAAAGTGTCTTCAGCTGTGTTCCCCTGCTTGTCCAGAGCTTCAAGGCACGTGGTAAAGCGTATAAATACCCAGGATTTCCTTTTAGTAAAGAAGACTTGATCAGACCTTCTGTCTACCCCTTCATCCCCACTTTCTCTCTTGCTAGACCCTGTTGATTGACCCGCGGACCAGAGCACTTGGCACCCAAATGTGGGACAGTGTGGAGCAGCATGGGCAGGGACAATAAGTAGCAGTGGATACATTTTTATATGGTATTAACTATTTTGGTATCTTTTCTGGAGAAAAGTTTACTCATATTCTTTAGCCTATTTTTCAATTAGGTTATTAAATACTTTGAATAGATTTAGGCATTCCTTTTATATTTTGGAGCTTAATCCCTCATCATATATATAGTTTGTTCATAGCCTTCATTTTCTACCTGTTGATTATGTATTTTTGCTATGATTACAATTTGTCATAGGAGGTTAGGTGTGAAATCATTTTGGCTTCAGATTTTGGATTTTGAAATCTAGAATGCTTAATTTAAAACACATGCCAATTATCTTAATTTGTATAGAAAATATGAATCACAAATAAAATATGTGGAGTACAATTTATCATTTAAAATTAATTTAAGTATTACATTTAATTCATATAATTTTTCTATTTTTTTAAAGTAAGAAACACTCATACAAATTTGTTTATAAATGTAATATGGCTTCAGTAACAATTCTTGAATCCAGTAGGGACTCAATGTTGAGCTCAATGGCAAAGTATTTGCATATTATGTATGAAATTCTAGGCTAAATGTTCAAAACCATGCACAAACAAATGAGAGAAATAGAGAAAGATATTAAAGTTGAGTTATCTTGTAAACTAAATGTTGAAAGATTTACAATCCATTTCATGTAAATCATGTAGTAACTATAACTATTATCACAACTGAGAAAACTGCTATGTAAAGAGAATTTACAACATTCTTAAGTACTAACTTGAATGTTATATTGTAAAAGAAAAGTAAATGGATTTTACTTACTGAACAATCAGCAACCTATATTTTAAGTAAATGAACTTTTATTTACTGTAATTAATTTTTAAAGCTATGATTATAATTCTCTTACCATCAACTTCTTCATAAATACTGTCAGATGAATTTCTTTTTGGAAAAACTAAAAATTCTGTCAAGTCAGCTGATGGACGTGTGCCAAAAAAACTACCAATCATTGTCACTTCCACTTTCTCTTCTGTTCGTTTGTTGGCCTGACATCTTATGATAACTGTAGGAGAAAAAATGTTTTAGGTAATTCAACCGTTATGTACAATTATTATTACTGAGATGAAATAAATTTTTATAAAAATAAAACTTCATTGAACATAATTTAAATTGGCATTTCATATCGCATTTCATATGGCCTAAACAGCTATACATTATAAACATGAACATTAAATAGTAGATAAAAATAGTATCCTAAAGTCAAAGTCAAATATGTAACATATATATGTATATGTATATGTTTGTGAGTGTATGTGTGTGTGTGTATACACACACACACATAAAAGACCATATGTAGAAATTTGCTTCAGGAACAGATATGGTCATGTTATTACCTCAAGTAGCAACTCTGGACACATGAACCACATGTTAAAAATCTGCATAGTCACTGCGGGACTCTCAGATCTATTTTTAAAACAGTAAAGTATGTGCCTTCAAATAATTAAAATTAAAGTATAATAATACTGAATTTGTATTATTTAAAAACCACTATTTGCCTTTTTACATGTACTTTAACATTCATACTTACAATGATTTTTAAATTTCAGATCTATAAAATCTATCACATTAGTGTCTATATATAAGAGAAGATGACTTAACATAAACCTTAAATGTATTGTGAATGTTAATTCATAGCATTAAAGATCTCTCTATGGTAATTACACATATATTACATGCTAATATTTACCACTATCAAGTGTAAATTTTGTCAAGATATATATGAGAATCAAATGTTTGTATGCATAATTAGTAATCACATAAGAGTAACTAATATTTGATAGTAGCTCCATAATACTATTAAACAATGTCAAAGAGACATTTATATATGTGAATATTTTCTCCAGTTAAAATAAGGAAGTATTTAATTTTGGGCTTTATAACCAGTACTATCACATTTAGGGAATTGTTCTGGTCCAACTTACCACTTCTTCCTATTTCAATGTGATAATGTAATCTAAGTTCAGTAGAGATGAGTCACATTTCATCTCTTTATTGTTTTGTTTTGTTGCTGAAGATGGAACCCAGGCCCGTTAACATGCCAAGGAAGCACTATACCATTGAACTATAGCCTCAGCCTAGATAGAAGTCTAATTCTTTCATTTGCAATAATTAATCTGGAGCATGACAGAACAAAATTTCAAGCTCTTGAAAATCTCCATCAGAATTTTTATGGTAGTTACTCAAGACATGATTTACCATATCTACTGGTGAGAAAGAAAGTAATGTTGCAGTCTTCTCAACAATAGGGCTGCTTGCAGCATACCTGCTTGTACTTTCAAAAAGAGGTGGAGTTACAGGGTGGTTAATGTCCCTTGAAATTCTGTGCTTTCTCTCTCCTGAGTACAATATACTTACCTGGAGAACTTTTAGGGGGTGGTGCCTGGGGGAGTCCAATAATAGGGTACATCCAGTGTATTGCTTGAACTTCCCCATAGTTTACTCCTATATACCTATTTAAAAATATGGAGAGTTAACACAAAACATAAATACTGCCAATATAGATCAAGGAAATAATAATTATACATCTGTATCTATATCTATAATAGGTATGTAACATTAATTAATAAAAAAGGAGGCCGTGAATGTAAAAGAGAAGGCTGGGGTATACTGGAAAGTTTGGAGTAAGAAAAAGGAATTCATGAAATTATATTCTCAAAAAAACAAAATAATGAAAAAGACTGTATTCTTTATTACTCAGAAAGCATTTAGGTTAAGTTTATGAAATTATATTTAGGCAGACAAATGTACAGAAGTGAAAACCTTTTTTTTTAAACTGATGATGTTATAAACATATACAAGGAAGTCTTAGAAAATTATTCCAAAGTAAATCACCATAGGATATAAGTGAAAATGTAGAAGCTTCAGTCATATGCCTTCCAAGAGCACATCTCAGTTTACTGCTGTAACTAGATGGTAACTGAAAATCACAAAATACAGTTCATTACATGGCTTCAGAAAGGTATGTCAACTTTATTTTAAGATGACCACAGTAAAAATGAGAGCATATACCTCATCTACTTCTAAGAAAAAATATAGAAGTTCGCTGATTATTTCTGAAGATGGAATTTTCTTGTAAAATAAAATCGTAAACACTACACAGAAGATTAGTTGTGTATGTGACTTGTGTAACTGTTGCCTAGGACACTATACTCAAAGGGCTTTTAACCACAACTTCCCTATAATGCTCAGTAGGTTTTTAATAAGATTCCTTTCATTGTAACTTTTCATTGGGATAGTGTGTGTGTGTGTGTGTGTGTGTGTGTGTGTGTGTGTGTGCACGTGCACACATTTAATTAACTTTGACTCTGGGAATGGTGAGATTCCTGGAAGAATGGATAATAATTGAGCTACAGTAAAAACAAATGGAGGAAAATATACATAACTGTGTGATAAATTAAGATTTCAATTTCAATTAAGGTTTTTATTATAATTAAAGTATAAGGGCAGAAGACACATTTATATTTTATACTATTATTGAAGTAGGCTTAATGCTCAGCTAAGGAAAGAATGTAAGTTACCTTCATTTTGGCAGTGACAGAATCAATACACCCTGGTTGCAGCAGCGTTTCAACCCATGGTGAGTGTGAGCCATACAGGTTCTCAATTTCACTCAGACAAGCTGCTGATGCAGTCAGTCACTATTTTACCTTTCTAAACATCTGACTGGTTAAAAGTAATACTTCAACAAACAAATTTATTTTTCTATACAAATGAGTTGCAGTAGTTCAGATCCTGTTGAGCTTTATGTTGAATATGTATCACACAGTAAGGAAACCTATCACATCACGTTCAGTCAAAACACATACTATTTTCTTTCTATGTCATAATTGTTACCTCTTAGTGTCTTCACTTAGTTCATCAAAATTGTCAATAGGCCAAGGCTTTTTGTTTGTTCTTTTCACCTTAACAATCACCATTGTTTTATATAATGTCATAGTGGAAGGTATAAATAAAACTGGAATATCTAAGTTTCCTTTAGGAGGTACCACAATTCCTGTAAAATACATAAAACAATTTCAAAATCTTACAACATGCTTGCTCAGCCTGTTCATTACTGCTCCATTCATAATAGTCAGAAATAGAAATAACTGAAATGTCCTTTAACCAACATATCTTACAGATACACAATGGAATTCTATTTACCTGTAAAGAAAAATGAAAACCCAGACACCTCTCAACTGAAGCATGGATAAAGAAAATGTGTTACATCTACACAAGGGAATACTGCTTAGTCATAAAAATCAAGGACAACATGAAATGTACAGGCAAATTGATGCAAATAAAAGATATCATCCCGAGAGAGGTATCCCAGACCCAAGTAAGACAGGAATGGTATTTACTCACTTATAAGTGGATATTAGTCATAAAGTACAGGATAACCATGCTATAATCCACAGACCCAAAAAGCTAAGTAACAAGAAGGGCCCAAGGGAGGATGCTTGAATCTCACTCAAAAGGGGAAATAAATTTGACATCAGAAGTTGATGGAGAGAGGGAACTTAGTGGAAGAAGGGGTGAGGAGGGGAAGAGAGATGAGGATCAGGTATGGGAAAGCAAGAGTGGTGGTGAGAGGGCTGGGATAGAGAAGAGAAATCTCTGGTGGTGGACATCTTTGGGACAGGCTGGAGACAGGAGGTAGGGGAGGCTCCTAGGAGGATATGGGGGTTTCCCTAGCTGAGACTCCTACCAGCAAGGGATATGGAGGCTGAAGTAGCCACCTCCTGTATCCAGTTTGGGCTTTCAGTGCTAGGAGGGATATACCAACCAACCAACAAAACTTTGATCCAAAATTTGCCCTACCTACAAGATGTGTAAGGATGAAAATGGAGCAGAAATTAAAGGAATGACAGACTTGAGACCCACCCCATTGGAGCATCAACCCCTAACACTATTAATGATACTCTGTGATGCTTATAGACAAGAGTCTAGTCTTCTGAGAGGCTTCATCCAGTAGCCAATGGAAACAGATACAGAGACCCACAGCCAAATATTAGACAGAGCTCAGGAAGTCTTGTGAAAGAGTCCTGGGAAGTTTTGGGGGAGCCACAGGTGTTAAGGACACCACAAATCCTGCAGAGCCAATAAACCTGGACTCATGGGGCCTCACAGAGACAGAAACATCAACCATGCAGGGACTCAACCTAGGCCCCCTACAAATGCATAGCACATGTATAGCTTGGTCTTCATGTGAGTTCCCCAGTAATTTGAGCCAGAGGTGTCTCCTACTTGGACTCTGTTGACAGCCTCTGGATCCCTTTCTTCTAGCTGTGCTGCCTTGTCTGGACTCAGTGGGAGTTTTTTGTTGTTTTGTTTTTGTTTTTGGTTTTTTGCTTAGTTCTGATGAGTTTTGAAATGCAAAGGAAGGTTGGTGCCCTTACAGGGCTCCCCTTCTCTGAGAAGGAAAGTGGGGAAGGTGAGATGTAGGGTTGGGGGAGTAGAACTGGGAGGAGAGGAGACAGAGGGGCTGTAATCTGGATGTAAATTGAATAAATAAATTAATGAAAAAAGAATGCAGCTTAAATGTAATTGAAAAGTTGACATAGAAGATTCAGCTCCAATTACATCTGACAGATTCAGATTTTCATTTTAAACTCTCATCCATCATGTTCTGCATTTCTCATCATTTTTAATTTAAATATCTCAATTGACAGAATATGTTAATTTGTCCATCAGACTGAATACAATTATTTTTATGCAACAGAAGCCCGAAGTCATTTTTTAAAAATAAAAAGCAAATCTAATGTTTAAAAGTAGAATAAAACAGGAATTTTGTTGTCAAGATGGTACTAGAAATTATAATAGATATCCTTAAACAGTGATTCTCAACCTATGGGTTAAGACGTTGTTGGCATTGCATATCAGAGATTTTCATTACAATTCACAATAGTAGCAAAACTACAATTAAGAAGTAACAACAGAAAAAATTGTATGGTTGGGGCTCACCACAACATGAACAACTGTATTAAAAAATTGCAGCATTAGGAAAGTTGAGAACCACTGGCTTAGAACATATTTTAACTTATAAGACTCTCAACATTAATGAAGATAATACTGTAAAATTACATTAAATTTCTCCAAAATGATGACATTGTTACTTTCTCTCTAAATGTGTATTTATTTATTTACTTATTTATATCTCAGGAAACCCTCACCCAGAAACCAATTCTATAAATGATAATGTATTATACTGTAGGGATGTTCAATATTTTTGTCCTCATTTTTTCCTGGTCATTGTACTGTACACAAGTGCTCAATCCTAAGCCCTTGAAAATTTAATATGTGCATGTATGTATACGTGCTATGTATATATGTTTTTGTATATATACACACTGTTATGTGGAGGATGAAAGGTAGGGACTTGAGCATGCTAAGTAAGCATTCTAACACTGAATTGTACCTGCATGGTTGTGGAGGTTTTTTTTTTTTTTTTTGGCTGTTGCTATGGAGATGAGAACAATGCACTTTCTACTGGTAATAAACATTTCAAAACTGCTGAGCAGAAGTGGGAAGTTCAAAATGGCATATTTTAAAAATTTCAAAATTAAAGTGTCTTACAGTATAAACCTCTTGTCTATAGTTATATTAATTGATGACAGCATATACATGCTACACCATTACTAGCAAAACAATTTATGTATGAAACATTTATTAGCTCTTGAAATTCTATATTAAAGATAAAATTTGTCTGATACATATGTTATTTTAAATGGTGATTCTGTTACTAGTATTTTATTTGTCTCTGGTACACAAATTAAAAAAATGAGATTATAATTCACTGAGTCACTCAAAGGGCAGGGGAGTGAACATGAAAGTAAAAGGAAGACTAACTACTTAAGAGTAAAGGCATTAGTGGTGGTGGAAGGGGGATAAGGGATGGTATAAATGTTATAATGAAGCCTGGTATTGTGTCTAATATATGCTAATAAAACACACCAATAAACCCCCCCCCCAAAAAAAAAATTAGATTTTATTATGTCACCGACCCTAAGAATAAAAAAGGCTCAAGTGCATGGTAAATAATGTTATTCCCAGGGAAGTATGTTTACTAAGGTGGTCTCTCTAGGATGCAGCCTTGGCTTGGCTCAAATTCATAGAGCTCCATGTGCCTCTAACTCAGGAGTGCTGGGCTTAAAGCCACATGCTGGTTTCTTAATTAGCAAAAAAAGGCAATAGTAGCATGAGACACAGAGCTCACATGTGTGCTGCCATCCTTTTGCTCATAGTCGTTAAATAATCAGGAAACTCTGACATTAATATCAAAGCATATTAAATATCAGAACAAACAATGTTTTAGAAGGTGAACTGCTTTAGAGATTTTAAAGCATACAGTAGAAACACATTTGGAAATATCAAAGCCATTGCCCAGGCAAGTATTCACTGTTTATCTTAAAAGTCAAGTCACAACAGAAAAGATAAAAACAAAACTTCAATAAGGAATCCGGAAGAAAAGCCGGCAAAACTTAAAAACCACTGGAAGACAATGAAAACAATTCAAGCCATAATGTTTTTCCAGTTTTTAAAATTAGAAAACTTAAAATTAAGACACAAAATTCATTTTCTGTATTTTACAGAAATTAATACTACATAAAACAGTTTTCTGTATTATTTAAAATAAATGTGCAGCTACTACAAGCTTTATATTTTTGTCCAGTAAATATGAACTTTACTCACTCTTATAATCACTGTCATAAATGTCTTTTTAAAAAAATGGTCCTCAACAGGATGATAAATACTGTCAAATCTAGTTGGGTGGGTGGGGAAGGTTGTGTGGATCTGAGAGGAGTTGGCAGATGGGGATTTACTATGACCAAACTTTGTATGAAACTCTCCAAGGACTGATAATATTTTTATGGTACTTGAAAACCCTGCAACATGTATCAATGGAATAAAATGTAAGATTCAAATATATGATAGGTCGCACTGGAAAAATAGCAACAAAATGACTAGTATTATTCATTGAAAATGAAAGAAATGGGCTAACTGAATGTGTAATTAAATACAATTTTCATTGCATAGGAAAGCAGTATGTGGATGAACTAAAGGACAAAATGAAAAAGTTACTTATATACTTGTAATGATTTCTTATTAAATACAGAAAGGATTCAAATGCAGATGAATTTTCAATTGAATCACAATGTAAAAACACTATGCAGAATCAATTGAAGCCTTTTCAAGAAAATGATTAATAAATATAATAATTGAATATAATAAATAAAAATTAATATACATAAATAATAATAAATATAATTATAGAAATTTAAATGATACAAATATGAAATTGCTATTTGAGAATAAATCCATTTTTTATTCTAAGTGATATCAAATGTCTTTGTGCATATATCAATCATACCTTGGTAATTATATATATGTATAATTTTTAAAAAACTTTATTCAATAACTTTTATTCTATAAAAACTGTCCCAATTTCACCATACTAAGCTTGATCTTATAAATTTTATTAAAGTATAAAATAAAGAAAAAACTGGAAAAAATCTTGGGACCATTTTTTAAATAAATGCCTTCTTGGCTATTAATTTTGCTGCAAGTATTTCAAACTTCAAATTGTTTATTTACCATTTTGCTTTTTCATATATTTTGTATTTGTGTACACGTGTGTGTGCTCTACAGCACATGTTGTATGTAGAGGTTAGAGAAAAACCTGCGAAAATCATAGTTTTCCAACTAATATGTGTGTCCTAGGGCATGAACTCAAGTTAACAGGCTTGGTGGCAAGTACATTTGTTCACTGAGCCATCTCACTGGTCTGTATTTTAATTTTATAGCAATTTCTATTTCCTCTTTTATAAGTTGTTGCTTATACTTTTTGCATTATTATAATGAAATAGAAATGGAAGACCCCAGGACAGAGACAAGAATTTCACTGAATTCTGGTTTAATTTTTTCTAAATTTCAGTTTTCTCAATGCAGTGAGAGTAATAATCATCATCCATGAAATTGTATCAAATTCATGAGTTTTGAATTTCTGAACTGGTTATATCAGTTCTCTCTTGAAAAGCCCTAACTTCAGACAATAACATACATTTTTAACTTACATATAGATGAATTTCCCATCCTCCTCTCACCTACCAACTGTGTGTCTGTCTGACTCTCTCTCTCTCTCTCTCTCTCTCTCTCTCTCTCTCTCTCTCTCTCTCTCTCTCTCTCTGTTCCACATGTGCAGGTTTGTGTGTGAGCAAATGAGCAAATGTATGACTGTATGTACATCTATGATTGCATATGTTTTTCTCAGTCACTGTCCTTATTTCATGCAACAAGGAGCTCATTTAGGCTGGCTGGGTCAGCAAGGATTCTGGATTCTGCCTGTCTCTACCTCTTCAGTAGATCACAGGCGTGTGCTGCCAAACCAGGCATTTATATCAGTCCTGGATATTGAACTTAGTTTCTCCTGCTTGGACAAGAAACACTTTACTGAGTCACTTTCACAGTCCATCTTTTTTCTGTTTTTAACCTTTGTATTTTTCTCATCTCTTAGTTTAATGCCTATGATTAAAACTGCATTAAAACATGTTTTAAACAAACTACATCTTTGTTTAAAGAAAAGATACTGATACCAATATTTAAAAGAAATACAAGAGGATGTGCTTAGTGGATGTTACCCAATTGGGAGGGGCTTTCCCTTCTCAAAGGAGAAGGGGAGTGTATAATAGGGTGTGGGACTGGGAGAAGAGGAGAAAGGGGTCTATAATCAAGATGTAAAGTGAATAAATTAATTAATAAAAAATAAATAAAAGAAGATAATCACCCCATTGTGGGGAGAAGTTAGTAGTCATTATTGACTTCAACTAACAGTTTTGTTAAGATAATATTTATCATATTTCCATAAAATTAATGATTATCATTTTAAAACTTTATTATTTTAGACAAATTCATAATTCTTGATATATAGTGTTGTTTTTACTTGTTTGTGGAACAAGGAATTGAACCTCAGACCTCATGGGGTAGGCATACACATTCTATGAACTACATCTCTAGCCTAACTTTAGAATTTTAAGAAGATTCATTATTTTTAAAATTTATTCCTATTTGATTTTATATTGACGAGACTATTTAGAAGTGCTATATTTATATTTTAAAATAAGTTTGCAAGTAAACAGTCTTCAAAGTTGAAATCATTTTTCATGTTTTCATGATTACTTTTAACTTTTACAATCTCCTAAAATTTTCCTGTACTAATATACTTCTATTTCAATTGGTATGATATTGAAACACTGAAAGTTTCAAAAACAGGATAAATCTATATACAGAACTTAAAACTTTTCTTTTAATTTATTTACTCATTTTATATTCTGATTGTATCCTAATACCCCTAATACTCTGTTGGGCCTAACAGGAGGTCTAATCTCCATTCCACCTTCACCCTTCAGTCACTACACAGGTGGAGGGCACACAGGTGGAGGGCACGAACAGGCCCTAGAGAGATTTACATACTAATGAGGTACCTGAAGGCCAGAGGTGGAGCCATTAAACATTCCTCCCCAGCCCCTCCCCCTTCTCCCCTCCCCTTTTAACTCAGGTCAATCCTGGGTTTATGGGGTATGCATCCAGGTCCATCCGCCATGTGAATAAGCCAGTTTTGAAGCCCAAGGGCTTCCTTGTGTGTTGGGGCTGTGCCGCTATGAGGAACCGTGAGGAGCCAGGGAGAGGCTTTTAGTTAATGAACAGCCAGGCCCAACTTCCAGCTGGAGGAACCCAAAGTGTTCCCAGTCGAATACCCACAGCATGGCGGGAGGAACCCTGGGATCCCCAGCCCCCTTTCCCAACAATACTCCTTGTTGTCGCATCCTAATACCCCCTCCCAAAATTTCTCTTCTCCTCTTCTGAGAAGGAAAACCCCATGCCATAAGTACTAACCAGCCCTGGCACATTAAGTTTCATCAGGACTAGCTGCATCATGTCCTATAAAGGCCAGACAAGGTAGGCCAGGGGAAAGAGCTCCAAAATCAGGCAACAGCGTCAGAGATAGCCCTTGCTTCACTTGTTAGGGGAGTCACACGGAGACCATGCTGCACACCTAGTACAGATGTATAAGGGCCTAGTTTCAGCCCATGCATGCTCTTTGGTTGGTGGTTCAGTCTCTGTGAGACCCCATGAGCCAAGGTTGACCCTATAGATCTTCTTTTGGTGGCCTTATGTTTATAGCAGCTTTATTCCTAATAGTCAGAAATTGAATACAGCCTAGGTGTCCCTAAACTGAAGAATGGATAAATAAAATGTACATTTACACAATGGAGTACTACTTAGCTATCTTTTAAATGTAGCAGTGTGCAGAATGTAAGACAGAAATTCTGTACCATGTGTACGCCTCAGAGAGCTAAACCGGAAGGCAGCATTATCATGGAGGAAGCTCTTCCAGCACTGGTCAATTGCAGGACTCTTGGGATGTTCTTTATCTAATTAAGAAACAAGGAGATATTACAATTCAGTATCACCCTTGAGGAAATAAAATTCTATGAGAGTGGAAATTAAATTAAGTCACTTTGAAACTTAGATGAGAATGTTTAAAAGTAGGTTTTGACATGAAATTTAAGTGACATAATTGAGGAACATACTCAACATTAGAATTGGTTTTCTATGTAACACTAAAATATTTCAAAATCCATTCACAACTTAGTAGAGTTTTAATTTTAGTACTCAAATAAAAGATATGGAGAATCTATTCATTTAATCTGGATTATAGCACATTATATGCATATATCTAATTTATGCAATGTTAATTGTAAAATTAAACCCAGTACAAACAATCATATACTAATATCTACAAATCTACAAATGAGATAAATTCAAAGGGTAGTAAAATTTCAATATATATGCATATATATATATATGTAAATTGGAAGGAGATGCTGAAAAATATTTAATCATAGAAGTTCATGATTCAAAAATGCTTTGAATGAGTATTCAGTGCTCTTAACTACTGAGCCATCACTCCAGCCCCACTTTTGAACAATTTCTAAGGCTGACTTCTACAACTGAAAACCAGTTAACTTCAACAGTTGTCTGCAAAATTTAACATAAGTCATGAATTCACAGGGCTTTAGTGTGGGGCATAATGGACTAATAACAATCTAGGACTAATCCTAAGTTCTTAGACCATTTAAATTTTCCCAGAAATTCTCTTATGTTTCAAAATATTCATTGATGATCTGCATTAGATAATTTTTACTAATCCTAAGAGTATTTTGGCCATTTCCTCTGTAGATACCTTTTGAAATTATCAAAGAGTAACATATGCATGGACCCTTGAATTGTTAATTTTCCTATAGCTTGACTTACATAATTCTTAACTGAAAGCTCTTTTTCAAAGGTCTATCTTCTTTCTACTATTATTACTGCACAGTTCCTTGCTTAGAGACATCTATGCCTAAACTGTGTGAATCAGATTGAAAGGAAGTTGTGAGCTATGGTTTACCTTTAAGGCTTTATAGTTTCCAGAGAATTATATGTTATAACACTGAAAAACACCATAAGCTTACTATTTTATGGTTTATTTCCATATACATTTATGTCTTCATCTGATATAATACTCTTAAGGGAGTCCCATAGTTATATAGACGATATTTGAAGTATTGTTGCCGGGAAATTTGTTGAGAACAAAGGGTGGGTTAAGAATAGGGGTATTGGTGAGAAAGGGAAATGATGGGGTAGAAATGATGAAAATACATTATAAATAGGTAGAAAATTGGAAAAGAATTAAATTTTTGCTCAAGAACATAAATAATCTCCAGGGTTGAAGTATAGCACTGACTGCTCACCTGTTCTTGGTAATTCTAAAGTGTTTTGACAGTAGCCAATTTATAAAGATAACTATATAGTGATAATAATCAGGCTTCATTTAGTGCAATCAACTAATAGGTCAAAAAAGTGTCTTTTAACATAAATGACTGAAAACAGTTTCCTAAATTGTATAAAGAGTAACATGCAGTGTTCCAAGAAATGTTTTTAATTACATTTCTAACAAATCATGATGAAAATTTCTACGTCATCTGAACTCATGAGTATATGAAATACACAAAGAGTGAAGTTGACTCAAAATCCTTAGTGTGACAGGTGGAAGGTATAGTATACTGAGAGTACAGAGATTTGGGGCTCTTTCAAGTTAATTAGTCAATAGACTTCAGGGTTCTCAGAGAAAAGAAAATATCTAAGTTTATTCAGTTACTTATTAGTACTTCCTCAATCAAGCTTTTTGTATGGTGGATTTAGCGACTAGTTCTGCCTGTTGAGAAGTGATATGCAAAGGTCCTTAAGGATTTGCCTTTGGAGGCTCAGGTGTCCTTTCCTGCTCCTTCATTTTATAGGTCCTAATGGTTCTGTGATCAAAAACAAGTTGCCAGTCCTCTCTGTCCCTTAATCTTCTCATGTTTACAACTGAATATGACAAATACCTTATGGGGTCCCTGTTTTAGAGTTTTCTTGGAAATGATTATTTGGGAAGTAGACTTGAAGAGTGCCAGTTGAGGAGTTCAAAAGTCAGAAACAAAAGATGAGAATATTAAACAGTGTTTTCAGTTTTTGGGTCATATTTATTATGATTTTAAGTATAGAACAATTTTAATTTGAGCATAGCTAAATACATATCTGGCATAAAATGTGTTAACAACATAAAATGCCTTTAGAATAATTTATTTTATATAACATAGTTACTTGGAAATAAAATAACTGCATGAAATGGTTATGCTTTTTAAAGGATCAATATTTTCTCAGATATGGGAAAAATGTGAAGAATGTAGCACATGATTTCTATATACCAAGGTCATGGAATTTTCTGCTATAAATGGCTCCAACTTCCTGGAACTGTGCTTCTCAATCTGGAACTGTGCTTCTCAACTCCAATCTATTCTCTCTGTCTGCATACCATGTTCACAAATACTACTGGATTTAGCCTTTAAAATGCTAAAAAATCAAATTTATGAATGCAAGAAGCACAGCTTCTCTTAAAAACTCTAAACTTTTCTGAGATAAAAGAAGCATGATTTCCATAAGTAGGTTTTACATTGAAGCTTATAGCTTTGTGTATTTAACCTGTATTTATTGTAGAATCCAAGAAATAAGATAGACACTATTAATAGTTGCAGTGAAGAAAAGTCCTTAAGGGAGGAGGTATGGTAGCAAACAGAAAATATGAAAATAGAAAGGTGGAATAAGTGGGCTGGAAAATTGTAAGCAGGGAGATGGGTAGAGGGACTAGGAGAAAAGAGAAAAATATGTTAGAATACCTGCTATCTTGTAAATCTATCTGTCCATCCATCCATCCATATGTAGTAGGTTATTAAACAAAGTTTCTATTGCCAAGTTTGTAAATCTGTCTGTCTATTATATCTATATATCAATCTATACATACTTCCATATGTAGTGGGCAATTAAACAAAAACTCTATTGCCAAGGGTGGAATACTTCCTTTTGAGTTTTTGGACAGGAAGATTTCAGAACCCCTAAAAAGGTGTCACTAGAATTCTATAAACTTTTGCATAATAAGAACTGGAATATTTGAAAATTTTCATAATTATCATATATCAACTAATTCATATGTGAATTTAAAATTAAGATCAGAAGACCTCTAGTTGGTGCATAGATTCTCCATTTACAACTTAAGAGGTGTGTTTCAGCAAACATATCTTATCTCTTATTTATATGGTTTTATTTCATAAAATGTTTTTATATTATAACAGAAAAGACAGCTATAAAATGTAAGAAAAATAACCTACTTGTTAATATTAGATCAACAAAAACATCTTCACTGGTAGGATTTTTGAAATGTATCATGACAGAAGCCTGAAGACCAAGAATAGTGGTTATTCTTTCCATTTCTATAGGCCTGGGGAATAGTCCTACTCCAAACAGGTAGAATTTCCATTCTTTAAACTGTTGAAAAAAGAAACAACCATAATTGAACATATACTTGATTTTTAAGATTTATAAAACTGCTTATTTTATTGCTCTGTGCAATATTTCTTATTGTATATGGTACTGACTGAATCACATACTGACATTTCTGTATAAGTAAGCATATTCCCCTGAATGCACTGCTACCATTGACTTTCTTATTCCATATTCCCTTTTATTGTTCCTCTTTACCTCCCTAGATAGTTTTGATTCTACTTTCATATCATATGTACACATATAATTTTATTTATATAGAATCTAGGAACTACAAATGAGAAAAAAATAGGCAATGTTTGTTTTTGAGATATACTTAGTTCACTCATTAGTATTATGTATAGTGTCTCGTAAATAATGTAACTTTACTACTTGTGACTGACCAAAATCCTGTTTCCCTCTCCCTATTTCTCATTTCCTCTCTTGCCCCTTCTCCCTCTACCTATGTGTTATATTTTGTATGCATCCATTTCTGTGCTGGCTAGTGTTATGTCAACTTGATTCAAATTAGAATCATTGGAAAGAAGGAAGAATCAGATGAGAAAATGCCTCCATAAGATCAGGCTATATGCAAGCCTGTGGGACTTCCTCTTATTTAGTGACTGGTAGACCACTGAGAATGTTGCCACCCGTGGGCTGGTCGTCCTCAGTCAGTAAGCAGTATTTCTCTGGCCTCCACCTCCTGCCTGCATGTTCCTGACCTGTTTTGTTCCTATCCTGACTTTGTCCATTCATGAACAGTGATGTGGAAATATAAGCCAAATAGCCCTTTCTCCACAAGTTGCTTTGGTCATGTGCTTCATCATAGCAATGGAAACCCTAATTAAAACAATTCTTGTTATTTGACACCTACAATGGTTATAAAACTTAAGTATTGTAAATAGTGCAATAATAAGCATTGATGTACAAGTATCACTGTGATGTGTTGACCTGCAGTCCTTCTCATAAACACCCAGGTAAAGTGTAACTGGGTTATATGAAGAACTATTTAGTTTTCTTAGGATACAGCATACTAATTTCCACAGTGGCTGAACTAGTTTTCTGTCTTTGTTGGTATCTTGGCCAAATTTCTGTCATTTCTTTAATGGCTGATATTTTAACTGGGGTATATCAATGAAATTTTAATCTCAATCTACTATATTACAAATACATATACACACAGATACAAACACAGCACTTGGAAGGTAAAGAAAATGATCTGATATTATGTGAAGAATATATTATATACATTATTAATTGAAAAGAATCTTTGTGGCACAGAGAAAAAAGGCAGCTCGAGATGTCAAATGCTTGGTTCTGAACAGTGATTTGCAACTTGATGGAGCAAACAAGGGATTGTTTACACCTTTCCATGAATAACATTGAACAGTATGAATCAGAGGTAAAGTCCAAGTCAAAAGCAGGACAGCTTAACTGAGCAACTCAGAGTTTAACCTGTACTCATGATGTTCTCAGTAGCAGCAAGTTCCTGTGATAATTTCTAGACAGAAGGGAGACATACATTTTTATTTAAGATATCAAGAAGTAGTTAAAGCAGTTTTGGAAAATCAGTGTGGTGGAAGTCTAAGAAAACAGGATTTATCTACTATCTGACAAATTTCTGTCAAGATTCTATTGTTTCTAAGAGAACCTGCACCATACCCTTATTTATAGTCCTCCACTAGGTATTAAATCTTACTGTTGATTACAGCTATTTTGAAACAGGAATCAAGAGTGTAGGTAAGAGTAGCAAGATACTGCAGCATATTGACTACAATGAGAGGTACTTGCAAGATGGCAGAGGCTTTACTGGTAACTTTAAGGCATTTGACAAGCATATGAATTTGATCCTCTGTGGTTGTGGTGTTTTAGAAGATCAAGCCAAAGAATGTAAAATGACCAGAGTGAAGAAAATTGGGTTTTGTGTTTGGTCTTGTGACATGGGGAGAACTTGGTATCACTGACTATGGACGGTCCGGTCCATATCTTAAACATACTGCCATTACTCATGTGCCACTAGCTGATGCCACAGGTGGTTCTGTTGTTGGGTGGGCAACTGGAAGAGTAATATCAGCTGCAGAACCTACTTTCTAAGCTCCTAATGAATTAGCAGACTATGTCTAAAAATTTGGAGGCATATCCCAGCAGGTCATGACTCCACAGGGAAGAAGCAATGTAACAGATGCCACAGTTCCTGCTACTGCCAGCGATGCTAGAGGCCAACAATTACCCACCAAGATGCCTGTGCCTGAAGGCAGAAATACCCTGCATCCAAGAATTATGTCTTTTCCACCTGGTATGAGACCATCTATGAGCCACCAACTAGCCTTCAGACTGCATTGCTTGAGGAACATCTTATAGGTATGTTCCCTCTAGGAATAAGAACCCTTCCATCAGGAATTAGAGGCCAGCCCTGCCCAGAAATGCATCCACATTTTTTAGCCTTTTAGTTTTATACTCTGCAACCCACCTTGTGAAATTGTGAAGCCTAGGAGTTTTTATACCTCTCTTACTGTGTTATGGCCAATGAATACATAAAACATTGAACCAAGTTTTAAAAATTTACTCTATCATAGCCCCCAACTCCAGCAGGCATTCCCTGTGAACCCACTGACCACTCAAGCCAGAGAAGCAGGTAGCCTAACTGCAGATATTCACTTCTCCCTCCTTTCTTCCCGAATCATTGTGGTAGTTTTATTCCCAGCTCTGTAGAGGAATACGTGTGGTAGCCTCTCCTCACTCTCTACCCTCATTCCCAGGGGACTAAGAAGATCCTGGTAAATCACTATGCTATCATCCCTCCTGTGGATACACTCAGCCACCCTCAAGTCCATCCCAATTCCTAAATGTCAGCATACAATACCTAGAAACACATTTTACCAGGAACCCCCAGTAGCCACAACTAGCAGGATCCAAAATAAATAGCTTAGCATGCAACAGAAAGACACTACAACCTCTTAAGAACCAGAGAAAGCAAAAGAAACCGATGGGCATAACTGTAGGAGGAGCTAAGGTGGGAGGAGTAAAGAGATGAAGAGGAGGAGAAAGGAGAGGAAGAGAAGGAAGAGGAGGAACTAAGGGAGAGATGGAGAACGAGAAAGGAGAACATGAAGGGTTATGTTCGTTTGTCTGTAGCAGTCAAAGGTAGTTGGTATATCTAGGTTGGGTATTGGGTTATACCTCTGATTGTAAGGGTATCTTGTTATTAATCATTACTAAATATATAAGTCTTTGGATAATCTAAGCATTAGAGTCTCAATTGTACCAAGCCCGTGTGGTTGGTGGGATGGTCTCGGCACTGCCCAGCCTTGCAGAGACAGCGTGGAAGATTGGCAAAGTCATCTTCCATGCTAGCATCTCGTGGGTGGCGTTTCTAGCTGGCCATTTCTAGCTGTGGCATGCACGTGGCCTCTGGCCATGTGGCTGAGCTAGGCAGAGCTGCTGCAGCTTAGACAATTGGATTGATCAGTGGATGCATGTTTTAATAATTACTACAACATATAACATCTACCAACCTAAGGCAAAACAGATACTGACACCTCAAATTACAATCTTCCCAAATGTAGATGCCTAAATGCTAGCCTAAAAAACAATTAATGACAAACAGATAATATGAATTAAATAAAGTCCAACAACCTTAACACAGCAGGCAATAAGAACTTCAGTGTAGCTGAAGCATAAGACAAAGACCTTAAAATAACTTTTATAGATATGAAAGGGAAAATGAATAAATCCCTTGAAGAAATCTAGGAAAACACTAACAGTGGAAAGAAATGAATAAAACAGTTCAAGACTTGAAAGTGGAAATAGAATCAATAGGAAAAACCCAAACAAGGAAATCTAGAAATAAAAAATTTAGGAACTCAAACAGGAAACTCATAGGCAAGCCTTGCCAACAGAACACAAAAGATAGAATAAAGACTATCCAGCATTGAAGACATAATAGAAGAAATGTATACGACAGTCAAAGAAAATGTTTAAAAAATCGTAGGCACAAAACATCCAGGAATTCTAAGACAGTATGAAAAGACAAAATTTATGAATAATACGAATAGAAGAAGGAGGAGGAGGAGGAGGAGCAGGAGCAGGAGGAGGAGGAGGAGGAGAAGAAAAGAAGAAGAAGGAGGAGGAGGAGGAGAAGGAGAAGAAAAGAAGAAGAAGGAGGAGGAGGAGGAGGAGCAGCAGAAGCAGGAGAAGCAGAAGAAGCAGAAGCAGAAGCAGAAGCAGAAGAAGAAGAGGAAGAAGAAGAAGAGGAGGAGGAGGAAGAGGAGGAGGAGGAAAAAGAGAAGGAGGAAGAAATAACAACAACAACAACAACAACAACAACAACTCTGGTCAAAGATGCAGAAAATATTTTCAATAAAACCATAAAAGAAAATTTCCCTAACCTAAAGAAGTGAATGCTTATAAAAGCACAAGAGTGCGGAATGACAAGTAGACTGGACCAGAACAGAAGCTCCCCTGAGCTCATAATGAAACACTAGAACAAAGAAATAATATCAAAACATGAACAGTAACAAAGACCAAGTAACATATAATGACAGAACTATTAGAAGAGAACTTTGATTTTAATGGAGATTCTAAAAGCCAGATGGGCCTGGATAAATCCTCTTGAAACTCTAAAAGATAGTAGGTGTCAGCCTACACTTGTATATCCAGAGAAAACTCCAATCACAATTAGATGGAGAAAATAAGACATAGCACAAGAAACCCAAATTTAAGTAATACCTATTTACAAATCTAACACTATAGAAAGCAGTAGGAAAAAAAAAACCCACTCCAGTCTAAATAAGTTAACCATACCCAGGAAACCACAAAGGAATAAATAACCACAGACCAGCAAGTAAAGATGGAACACACAAAGATACAAAACAAGAACAACAACAAGATAATAAAAATAAACAAACACTGGTCATTGATATCTCTCAACAATAATGGTCTTAATCTCCGAGTAAAAAGAAACAGACTAAAACAATGGAAGGGGAAACAAGATCAATCATTCTACTTCATATAACAAATATACCATAACATCAAGTATAGATATCACCTCAGAGTAAAACTTCAGAAAAATTTATTCAAAGCAAATATACCTAAAAAAATGAGCTGATAAAGTAGATTTCAAACCAAACTAATCAGAAGATACTATATATTCACCAAAGGAAAAAAATCCAACAAGATGATATTTCAATTCTTAACATCTATGCCTGCCCCAGATACAAGGACATCCATGTTTTTAAAACAAAAGATTTCTACAGCTTAAACAATGTATTGATCCTCACACACTGATAGTGGACATCTTTAGTACCCTACTCTTGCAAATAGACAGCTCAAATATTTGAATGATAAAACTTTAAAACACTGCAGACATAAATTTAAGATGATGTCTCAAGATTGAAAAAGATATGCCATGCTAATGGATTAGTATTAATATAGTATAAATGGATATCCTTTTAAAAGCAATCTACAGATTCAATAAATTTCCATCAAAATTACAACAAAATTCTTCACAGATCTTGACAAGAAAATTCTCAGCTTCATAAGGAAATGCAAAAAACAAGGATAGCTAAAAACAATCCCAAATAATAAAAAGAACTGTTGGAAGTATCACCATCCTTAAACTCAAACTATCCTACAAAGCTATAGTAACAAATCCAACAAGGAATTGCCACAAAACCAAACACATTCTTAAATAGACTCACAACAACAACCCACATATAAATCCACACATATATGGACAAATGATTTCTAATAAAAAAAGCTAGAAATATACACTGGAAAAATAGCATCTTTAACAAATGGTGCCAATCAAACTAGATGGCTCTATGTAGAATAAGTCAAATTGATACATACTTATCACCTGCTCAATTCCAAATGTATCAAAAACCTCTACATAAAACCTGATACACTGAACAAAAGAGAAACTGGGGAATAGCTTTGAACTCCTTGTCACAGAAAAGACTTTCTAAACAGATTATTGTTAGCACAGACACTAAGATCAACGACTAATGAATGGGACCTCATGAAACTGAAAAGCTTCTGTATGGCAAACAACATCATTTGGACCACCTTGAAGCCTATGGAATTGGAAACTATTTCATTAACTATGCATGTAATATAGGGCTAATATCCAAATATATAAAGAACTAAAAAACACGTGGATATCAAGAAAATAAATAACCCAATTAAAAAGGGGGTAAAGATCTAAAACAGAACAGTCTCAGATGGCTAAGAACCACTTAAGGGATGTTCAACCACCTTAGCCATCAAGGAAATATAAGTCAAAACTATGTTAATATTTCTTCTTACACTTATCAGAATGGTTAAGGTCAGTAACACAAGTGACTCCTCACATTGGAGAAGCTATGGAGTTTGAAACAATTCTGTATTTTAAAAAAGTTTTTGGTATCTAATCTTTAGAAGAAATAAATTGTACAAGTGTGTATGAAAAAATAAATGAGGATAACTATTAGAAAAAAGAAAACATTTGAAAACTAAAAAATAGGTTTAACAACAAAAATCAAAGAAAAGCTTAATTACCATATTTTCTGTTTATAATTATTACCCTTATTCTGTGATGGGGCAATGTAACTTCTCTTACAGGTTCAGGTAGCATAAAGAATCCACAATATTTAAAGCTAGTATTAGAATCTTAAGATTCTGCCATGTTAGAAGTTTAGGATATAAAGCTGTTTGTATGACTGTAGAGCAGAAGGAAATGTAAGATTATCAAATCATACCCATTTCTCTCAGTTCAGGCTAATTTTTGAAAATAGTTAATGTTATCTGACTACTACTGCTCTTATCTCCTTTTTAGTTAATTATCCACGCAGTTGTATATGTCAGTTCAGGTAGCTAATATCAAACAAATCCAGAAAGGAAAGTAAATTTACAGGAAAATTTCCAAAAAGGTTACGAGCTATTTTAAATATTTATACTTCAAAAATAAATTATAAAGCTTACTTTAAAATTTGTTCTTTAGATACTTGGGCACATAATATGCATTGTTCATACAAAAGTTCATTCAATTAAAATTTTATGAACTGCTTTTACTTGCAAAAGATGTCAATGTGATGAATTAAATAAAAATACGTGAATCATTTGGGGATAACAAAGGGCAAAAAAGGCACAAGGGTTAGAAAGAAAGATTGGAAAAGTTAAAAGGCCTGGACTTAGAAGGTAAAGAGATGAATTACTAGTTCAAATTTCACCAATGAAAACTGGAGATTTTCAGCAGATAGACAGTGGGTGCTCAGACTCATTGAAATCATGACCATTGTTCAGCTGGTTTAGGAAATGTTAAAATGAGTATTTTTTATCTTATTTTATCTCACACATGAGAAAAAACTTATTGCTCTATTTCTAGGTTTAAAGACTACAAAATATCTTATTTACCTGTTTACAGATTGGTAATATAATACTGTATTTTAAAATATTCCTTTAATGATTTGCAACGAAAGTGGTTTATTTGCAAAAGATAATAGTTTCATGAACTGCACTTATGCACATATTTATTTTGAAATCCATTAAATCAGCTTTGTCTTAGAACATACTAATCATACCTGAGTACAATAGAAGTTAATGCATGTTTCATGACCCTGTCTTCCAAGTCCGGAGGGATGAAAGTAAACAGATAGCTCTGTGGTAGAGTGGGGTAGGAGGACCAACTGCAAAAATTCAGAAAGACACAAGAAAATAAAACATCAATACTTTTTGAGGTGGAAGTTTGTGTGCCAAGTCTATGGCTTGTGTTTCCACGATAAATGTTAGGAGTTACCAACATTATTTGTTTTAGGAGGGAGATAAAATCTCCTAGGAGATTACCTAGGAGGGAGATAAAATCTGGAGTGTAAAAAAAAAGATTAAATAAAATAAAAAAAAACCATTGTACTTAAAACTTCGTTAATACATAATAACTTCAGATAAAATTATATTTCTCAGAGAATATTATGAAATCCGATTAATAATATGGTCAGAAAATACAACTAGCATAGCACTCCCCTTCCGCCCCTCTCCCGGATCTGAGGCCTGGCACAGACCCCTGCCCTGACTGCTTCTGTGGACATCGGATTCCTCCAGAGACATCCTAGAGGGTCCACTGAACCCAGAGCAGCAGAGGTACCACTGAACCCAGAATGGCAGAGGAACAACTGATCTCAGAGCAACAGACAACATATCCTGAGACATCCTAGAGGAGCCACTGCACTCAGAACAGTGGACACCTTATCCTGAGACATCTTAGAGGAGATACTACACCCAGAACATCGGACACCTAGCTGGTATGCTACCTAGGAGACACCATATGCTGAGTCATCTTAGAGGTACCACTGTACTCAGAGCAGCTGGAGAAGATGACAGAGACATCTGGACCCCGAGGAGATCAGGCACAAGCAAGATAACTGGAAAGGCAGGCTCCAGTCAGAGACAGGGAGTACAGGTAGCACTAGAGTTAACCAGATGGCAAAAGGCAAGCACAAGAATGAAAGCAACAGAATCCAAAGTTACATGGCATCTTCAGCACCCAGTTCCCCCATCAGAGTAAACCCTGAACACCCCATCACACCAGAAAAGCAGGATTCAGAATTAAAATCACTTCTCATGATGATGATAGAGGACTTTAAGAGGGACATAATTAACACTCTCAAAGAATTTAAGGAGAACACAGGTAGACATATAGAAGCCCTTAAAGAGGAAACACAAAAATCCTTTAATGAATTGCAAGAAAACACAACCAAACAGATGAAGGAATTAAACAAAACCATCCAAGATCTAAAAATGGAAGTAGAAACAATAAAAAAAAATCACAAAGGGAGACTACCCTGGAGATAGAAAACCTAGGAAAAAGATCAGGAGTCATAGACACAAGTATCACCAACAGAATACAAGAGATAGAAGAGAGAGTCTCATGTGCAGAAGATACCATGGAAAACATTGACACAACTGTTAAAGAAAATGCAAAATGCAAAAAGCTACTAACCAAAGATATACAGGAAATCCAAGACACAATGAGAAGGCCAAACCTAAGGATAATAGGTATAGATGAGGGGGAAGACTCCCAATGTAAAGGACCAGTAAATATCTTCAACAAAATTATAGAGGAAAACTTTCCTAACCTACAGAAAGAGATGTCCATAAATATACAAGAAGCCTACAGAACTCCAAATAGTTTAGACCAGAAAGGAAATACCTCCCACCACATAATAATCAAAACATCAAATGTACAAAACAAAGAAAAAATACTAAAAGCAGTAAGGGAAAAAGGTAAAGTAACATATAAAAGCAGACCTGTAAGAATTATAACAGATTTCTCGCCAGAGACTATAAAAGCCAGAAGATCCTGTACTGATATCATACAGACCCTAAGAGAACACAAATGCCAGCCCAGACTACTATACCCAGCAAAAGTCTCAATCACTATTGATGGAGAAACTAAGATATTCCATGGCAAAACCAAATTTACACAATATCTTACCACAAATCCAGCACTTCAAAGGATGATTGGTGGAAAACTCCAACACAAGTAGGGAAACTAAAACCTAGAAAAAGCAAGAAAGTAATCTTCCAACAACCCTAAAAGAAGATAGCTACACAAACATAACTCCCATGCCAATAACAAAAATAATAGGAAACAACATTCATTTTTCCTTAATATCTCTGAATCTCAATTCTCCTACCTCACACAAGTCAAAATGGCTAAGATCAAAAACTCAGGTGATAGTAGATGCTGGTGAGGATGCAGAGAAAGAGGAACACTCCTCCATTGTTGGTGGGATTGCAAGCTGGTACAACTACTCTGGAAATCAGTATGGCAGTTCCTCAGAAAACTGGACATACCATTACCTGAAGACCCAGTTATACCACTACCGGGCATATACCCAGAAGATGATCCAACATTTAACAAGGACACATGCTCCACTATGTTCATAGCAGCCCTATTCATAATAGCCAGAAGCTGGAAAGAACCCATATGCCCTTCAACAGAGGAATGGATACAAAAATGTGGTACATTTACACAATGAAGTATTACTCAGCTATTAAAAATAATGAATTCGAGAAATTCTTAGGTAAATGGATGGAACTAGAAATTATCATCTTGAGTGAGTTAACCCAATCACAAAAGAACATACATGGTATTCACTCACTGATAAGTGGATGTTAGCCCAAAAGCTTGGAATAGTGAAGACCCAACTCACAGACCACATGAAGCTCATGAAGAAGAAAGACCAAGTGGGGATTACTCAGTCCTACTTAGAAGGAGTAACAACAACAACAACAAAAAATCTCAAGGGAGCAAATATAGAAACAAAACGTGGGACAGAAAGTGAAGGAGGGGCCATCTGGAGACCATTCCACCTGGGTATCCATCCCATGTACAGTCATCTAAGCTAGACACTGACATGGATGTCAGGAAGTGCATGCTGACAAGAACATGATATAGCTGTCTCCTTAGAGGTCTGCCAGAAACTGACACATTCAGAGGACGATGCTCACAGCTAACCACTGATCTGATCAAGGGTTTCCCAATGGAGAAGTTAGAGAGAAGACTGAAGGAGCAGAGAGGGTTTATGACCCCATGAGGAGAGCAACAATATCAACCAAGCAGAGCTTCCCAGGGTCTAAACCACCAGCCTGGGAGCACATAGGGAGGGACCCATGACTCCAGCTGTATATGTAGGGGAGGATAGCCTTTTTGGGTATAGGTGGCAGAGGAGATTCTTGTTCCCATGAAGGAGGAACACAGAGTGGGGGGGAATGTGAAGGTGGCGAGGGGGAGTGGAGGTGGGGATAGGAGGGGTCATAGCCTCATAGAAGCATGAGGAGGGGGGATGGGATAGGAGGTTTCTGGGTGGTGGTGGGAAGTGGGGTAAGGGGATAAAATCTGAAATGTAATAATAATACCCAATTTAAAAACAAGAAAAAAATAGAAAATACAACCAGCATATTGAGCATAATTTACATATATAATTTCAATACTGTATTAAAATGAGGTTGTTAAATAATAAATTATGCCTGGCGATGGTGGCGCATGCCTTTAATCCCAGCACTTGGGAGGCAGAGGCAGGCGGATTTCTGAGTTAGAGGCCAGCCTGGTCTACAGAGTGAGTTCCAGGACAGCCAGGGCTACACAGAGAAACCTTGTCTCAAAACACCAAAAAAGAAAAAAAAAAATTATAATTCATGAACAAGTATAAAAGACAATAAAATATCACTTTTTAAACCTCAAAATTTAAATTATTATTAGTGATTCTAATGATAATATTGCATTAGAATTCTAAATGTACAATTAGAAAATGTTGTAGCAATAAGTTTAATGGATTTCTGAATGTACTTACTGGTAATTTTCTGTTAAGCTCTATGACAAAATTTTCAGGATTACTGTTCCTTATTCTCAATTCTAAAGTTTCATGCGTAGGATTATATAAAGGAAGGGTTTGAATGATCTTCCTGGGAGAAAAATCAAAAGTAGTAAATTTGATGGTGTTTATAAACTTATCAATGATATAAGCTTTTTCATTTTTTACTAAATTATATTCCCCTTAAAATCTTGTTATTGCATAATACTTGCATATGTTTGAGAGAAACAATGTCTGATTTGATTATATAATACATGCCAATGAAAAATAATGTTCCTCAATGAGGAAATTATAAAATGGTACTCATCTGCCATCTATAGAAATTAATCAAATGATCTAAACAATGTTATGAACTACAGATACACACATATCTAGTATCTATCTGAATGTATATATGGGTGTGTGTATATTCCAAAATACATAAACTGAATATATACATATATATAGCAATAATAAGAAGAAACAATGTGTATATGCTTATTGTACTGGCTGGTTTTGTGTGTAAACTTGACACAAGCTGGAGTTATTACAGAGAAAGAAGCCTCTCTTGAGGAAATGCTGCCATGAGATCCAGCTGTTGGGCATTTTCTCAATTAGTGATTAAAGGTGGGAGGGCCCATCATGGGTGGTGCCATCACTGAGCTGGTAGTGTTGGATTCTTTAAGAAAGGAAGCTGAGTAAGCCAGGGGAAGCAACCCAGTAAGTAATATCCATCCATGGCCTCTGCATCAGCTCCTGCTTCCTGATCTGCTTGAGGTCCAGCCCTGACTTTGGTGATGAGCAGCAATGTGGAAGTATAAGCTGAATAAACCCTTTCCTCCCCAACTTGCTTCTTGGTCATGATATTTTGTTCAGGAATAGAAACCCTGACTAAGACACTTTCAAACATAATTTACAGAAAAATTAGTATTTTTGCAAAGTGGATTTACATATATTTATAATGAAAGAGTCATAGTTTTTGAAATAGAAAAAAATTCTAAGGTCTTAGTAAATAGCATGTGAAGAAATTTATGGTTTCAAATCAGTACTAACCGAAGCTCATTGTATAAAATATCTATTCATGTCAGGAGAATAAGGTATGATACTATTCTACTAGTAGTGAATGCAATGACACTGAACAACAAGTCAGAAGACTGAATAGAAATGTCCTCTCATATCACCCTAAAGCACCTGATTATCTGTGAAAGAACCAAGTAGCTTTGGTTGGTTGCTTTTGTTTAAGCAAGTATGATGTTTTCATCATGGAAACTAGGCGGAAAATAACATACAATGATTAGGAAGAGGAAGCACAGTAACTACTTGTGATTATTATGGTATTAAAATCCAACTGCGAAACAAGGAAGGCTCGAGTAGTAGCAATAGGGGAAAATTATGTGTTTGCATGAGTAATAATAGGGAGAAGAAATCCAAATTACTGTGAGCTTTTGCTTGGCAGGGAAAGGAATAAGGAGAAAGTCTATGGACCTATTACTCATGTGGATGGCTCCTTAGAGAATTGTCTGATTGATGTAGAAAATAACAGTTAATATTATATTTGTACATGGAAGTCAGACATGAAAGCTAAAATTTGTATAATTTCTCTTTATGTAGTATCTAAAATAGAGATAGAAATCAAACTTGTATTTTCCAAGTCAAGGGGGAGAGATCAAATTACAGTGACAGGTTAATGGAATTGTTTCTTTTAGGATAGCAAAAATGGCATGGAAGATGGTGGTCTGCAGTTGTACAGCATTAGAAAATGATACTGTTCTGTATACTTTAAAATGGTTAATTTATGTTATGTGGACATTTTCTTTAAAAAATAGAAACCATCAGAAAACTAAAATAGGAAATGAAAGTTTAGGTTAGAAAAATTTGTAGAAAATAAAATATATTATTATACCCATGAGTAGATATGTTCATGATTCTCCTTCGTGTGTGTGTGTGTGTGTGTGTGTGTGTGTGTGTGTGTGTGCGTGTGTATGTGCATATGGGTACATATAAACACTCCACAATAAGGTAGAAAAAAGAATCAACTATCCAAAGTTGACTTCTGATCTCCATTCATAGATTGCATAATAAATGCTATGCTTTCACACAACAAAACTGTATATACACATGCTCATACAATAATAATAAAAAACTTCTAATTGGTAGGTATGAAAAAAACTGGCCTACTTTTCACAGTTGCATATGGCATACACTCTTCTTCGTGTAAACAAAATTTCAACCAGACCTCTCTCTTACCCTGAAACCAACTTGTTCCTAAGCTTAATTCATATGTGCACAAGAACAAGTTCAACTTCCTCCAGTGTCTACTGGGAATGGGATGTTAGATTCTTCTGACTAGTTTCTCTTATCTAGTTTTCTTCTACTTTACTTCCTTTTCCATTTCATTTAGTAAGCCTTAATATGGGAGGAGCTTGTTCTGTACTGCAGTAGTCCCTTTTTCTCCATTGCAAGCATGTTTGTTTGGTAGGGAACTCTTAATGATTCCCCAATCTGTTTCTTTGATAGATTTTCATATTAGAAATGTGTTTATTTTGTATTTTAAAAGGTTAAATGCTTTACAATAGTGTTTTTTCTTTTTATACAACAAAATTACTAAACAAAACTTACTTTCCAAGATCACACTGCATTTCTGGTATTCTCTTTGATTTTGGAAGTTCAGTTGTTAGTTTCAGTAAATACCAGAACTCTTCACCCATTTCAGGCTGAAAAATAATGCTGTTGTAGAGAAATTTTAAAAATCTTGTTAATTGTTTTGGTTTATATAATAAAAATGGAAGATCAAAATATAAAATGGTAGAAATATCTGGTTTCAAATAGAGTACATTTAATCACTACTGTATTATATATTCTAGTCTTACCATGAATGTATTTGTAATTTTTACATTGTAGGTGGGAAGATTAATTTATTAATTATTAAGAAATTTTGTTATCAATATAGATTTGATAAATGTTTATTGAATGAATGGAAATTGATCACAGAAGTATTTTAAATGTCAGTGTTTAAAAAAATCCTAATGTTGTAGTTAAATCAAATATATTTTGTTGAACTAAATGCATGCACACATTTTTATGAAGGTTATTATAAATATGTGGTTTTAAAAAATACTTTTATAATTAGCATGAACTCTCCTCTCAGAAGATGGTGTTTGTAAAATTATAAATTTATCACTGAGTTGATTCTCAGCTTTATTGTATTGCATTTATCTAACCTTGATCAAATCACTTAAATTTTTGAGTTTGAATTTCATTTTTTATAAAAATGGGATGAGTAAATTCGCCTTGCTTATTCTCATTGTAAGAATTTTATGTATATCAAATATATACCAAGTTAATACTAGAATAAGCAAGTAATTATAAGAAGCCTAGAGTATGCCTTCTCATACATACAAATAAAGGAAACTGAAGTTTCGATTGGTACTTGTAAAGCCTAGGGTCATATTAGAGAAATGAGAGAAGTCCACATTTCTAATGGTAATGTATTATAAGATTTTAAAATAACATCCTGTTCTCCTTTTCTTCTTTTAATCACCCTGTTCCTCTTCTTCTAGTTCTTCTTTTTAATATTTTTTGAGACAGGGCCACATTTTAGTTCAAACTGGTCTAGAACTCACTATGTAATATGTGCTTGCCTCTTACTCAAAGATCCCTCTGTCTCTTGAGTGGTGAGATTACAAATCCAACCAACCAGGTTAGTGGAGGAATAAGTTATTCTTTTCCTGATTTATACTATTATAGACTTTATTTGTTAAGATTTAAAATATGTATCATTTTCGTATCTCTTCATTAAAATTATAAGTAGTTATTTTTATATTTTGTGAGAAGTAATATAAATGATTTCCAGTTCTATGAGACAACGGACTCATAGACTACACTAACATACTTATAATACTTATAAGTATGTATATGTGTGTGCATGTTTCTATTAGAAGATAATATTTAAAATATAAATTTGTCTATGCCTTGTATGCAAATGATTTATAGCTAATTACTCAAAAGGAGAATTGAATTTTTATCAAGAAAAGTAAAAGTTAAAACCCTAGTTCTCTTGAACTATCCTCAGTTCAGTTATTGGACTAAGAAATATTTGTTTAGTGAAAAAGGAAAATAGGAAATGTTGAAATGTTTTAATTTGATA
Organism: Arvicanthis niloticus; assembly: GCF_011762505.2. Lineage (NCBI taxonomy): Eukaryota > Metazoa > Chordata > Mammalia > Rodentia > Muridae > Arvicanthis > Arvicanthis niloticus. The sequence continues at coordinate 36,368,312 of NC_047679.1, forward strand.
CTTCAGTAAATAGTAATTTTGCATTGAAGTAAACAAAAATAATTGTTAATTATTTCTTATCAGAGAATAGTATATATGTCAGAGAACAAGGTATATAAAGCAATAATTTTAAAGGTCTATCTTCAAAGGCTCAACAACAAATTACAATCAAAGCCCAAAACACACCTTTCTTCTTTATAGCCTGTGCTTGCTGGAGAATACCATACAATGTAGTTCACACTTTTCAATGAACCCAGTTTCATTTCTGTTGGTCCATTAAGGGCAGAAGATGTTAATTTCACATCCAAACAAACAGGACTATTTTTTGAATTCACAATAGGAATTTCAATGCATGTTGTCTCCTAGGATTATGAAAGAAAAAAGATATGATCAATTTTGTGGTCAAGAAAAATTATTTCTCTAAGGAAGCAAACAGAAAAAAATACAGTATTACTTAAGGCCATCTGTGTTATTTTATCTTTGTTTCCAGGTACAATACTAAATATATCCTTATTAAATCTTAATCTCACATATGTTATCCCCAATTAATCTTGACAAACAATACCAGATTATAAAACAGCTTTAATGGCAAGCACTCCAGAAAGAGACAACATAATTAAGATATGTTTTTCACCAATAGCATTATTACCATGAGGCCAATTTCCCATCATTTCTTATACAAATAATTCAGCCTTAGAATGATGCTACATTTTACTGGTTTTCTAAGCAATCTGATGAAGTTTGTAAGACTACTATAGAACTTAGCATTTAAAAAAGTTTTCAGGTGTCAAACAAATAAAAAAATATAGGAGAGTTGTATGTCAAAAACACAAATATGATCAACTACAATAAACTACACACTGGCCTACCAATTCTGCCTAGAGCTGGAGAAAAAAAATGGAAGGAAAGCACTTGGCCTTGTTCATTTATCCTCATCTACTAGTCAGATAAGTCTCACAAAAGTGTTAGTTTAATAACATGATACACACTCTCTCTAAGAAGTAAAAAAAAAATACCCTACCAAATCAAGAAGAAACAAACCAACCAACAACAAACACTAGGTTCTTACTATCTCTTATGCTTTCTGGTACTATTTTATTATTATCTTTGATTCTATATTATTTCTTAAAAATCATCCAGGGCCAGGAAGACAGCCAAAGTGCTTGTGACCAAGCCCAACAACACTTGAGCTCAATTGCCAAGACCAATATAGAAAAAGTGACACTTTACAAGTTCTCTTCTCAATTCTGCATGCAAACTGTAATAGATATGCATGTAAAATCACACACAACTGTTATAAAATTAAAAAGAAAAACAATGTATTTGACCTTTTCACGTTTTAAGAACTACACATTAAATATGCAAACTCTAGCTTGCCATATTTTTAAATTAATTTGAAATATACTTGAAAGATATTTCTCCAAAGCATTTAAAGAGTAGACTGATTGCCTAATATCAGTATTTTCCTTTGAAATACATGTTTTAAGGATAGAAACTGAGTGTATAACTCTTATATTTGCCAAATGACAGTCTATGACCATTTACTGAGCTCTTACCAGAGCAATACAATGAAGTTCAATTGTATCTACAGGTGGTCCAGGGGAGCTATGAATTTCAAGATGATACCAGATTTTTAGAGTTTTAACCTTTTCATCTGAAATAAAACAAAACAAAATAAAACTAAAGAAACAACAGCAAACAAGCACTTCTTAATATGGGGCTAAGGATTTTTGATATTCATAGACATATTTTCAAATTATCTTTCCTTTTATATTTTCTTTGTTTTTCCTTGCACTTATTATGTAGCCCATGTTGTGATTGACCTCCCCATAATTCTCATGCCTTCGAGTATCAAATGCTGGAATTATGGTCACGGATGGTTGACATTTAAGTTACTTTTATTGGATTTACCAGGAAATGTGAGAAGACCAGGATCAGCTTTCATTACAATTGTGAGCAGTAAGAGAAGCCGTGTCCTGTATGATGAGGCAAATGCACAAGGCTCCTGGTTTTATGCCTGTTTCAGCTATGTATTCATTTCCACAGCGTAAGAAACTTAAGAAGCGGGTTTAATTTTAAGTCAAGCATTAATGCTCTGAAGGAAAAATACTTAACCCTAGCTTCTAAAACATTCACATATTTATACAAAGAGATATCTAAACAATTCATTTCAATGAAGCACTGTTCATTCTTAGTTATATAAGAACTTAGATTAAGGAAAAGGTCAGGAGTATGAGGCTCAGGCTCCATGGGAGTACTTAAAAACCTCTAGCAATTTAACACCAAGAAAGCTAGAAAGAGCTTTAGGCAAAGTAGTGAAATGATGTTTAGGTCAGGATTCCCAGTTTTCCTTAGAGCAGAAATCTCTGCCACTGTTGATGCTGAAACTCTGGCACCAAAAACTGAAATCTTGATCAGTCACAAAGTGTCTTCACAGGGAAGCACTGCAGTTGCATCATATTCATTTTTTTTCTGTTCCTTTGTTTTCATTAACACAGCTTCTCATTTCTGAATTCTTTGGTTTTCCAGTGTTGAGTTGCCTCAGGTTGAAGACGTTTGCTCATTATCAGTGTATTGTATGCACAGTCACATTATATTGTTGAGTTTGAAAGTTGTCAAGAACTATAATTCTAGATTAAATTACTTAGGTTAAGTTACTAACAACCTTTGGCCTCAGCTACCTTGAACTAGGAGTTCACAATACTGGCATTATTAGCATCTGTCTCTTCTGAAAAATCTTCTCTATGTGTATACAATTTTACATGGGATTGTAATAAATCTATTACATAAAAAGACACTGTGTGACCTCATGTGACACTGAATGATATACTATGCTGTATTACACAGTATTATATTTTATTGAAATACCCCATTCTACACTATACTGCAGCATGTTGTTTTGTACTCTAGTGTATTTTAATGTCTAGCTATCATAAAATATATAAAAATGAATGGAGCTAAGACACATATAGAAGTATAAGTTAGTGAGTGGAGGAAATAAAGGAACTGCAGAAAAGTTTTTAAGTTCTTTCTTTCTTTCTTTCTTTCTTTCTTTCTTTCTTTTCTCTCTCTCTCGCTCTCTCTCTCTCTCTCTCTCTCTCTCTCTCTCTCTCTCTCTCTCTCTCTCTCCTTCTTTTTTTCTTTTGGCTGGCCTGGTACTTTCTATGTGGACCACGTTGGCTTCAAACTAACAAAGCACTGCGTGCTTCTGTTCCCCAAGTACGGGGCAAATGCATGTGCCACCACAGTTAGAAAGACTTTTATTTTTCACACACACACACACACAGAGAGAGAGAGAGAGAGAGAGAGAGAGAGAGAGAGAGACAGACAGAGAGACAGAGAGAGAAAGATAAGGAGAGAAAAAAACAGAATGAACCATCATTCTCCAAATCTACATCTCATTTCTGCTTTTAACACAAAGTGTAAATGTACCAGTGACACAGTACATGTGTAGGGTGGTGGTGGTGATGTATGTGTGGTGGTGGGGAATGATGTGTGTGGGTGTGTGTATGCACAGGCATGCATATGGGAAAAGAGAGGAAGAGAAAGATTAGAGACAGAATAAAAGAGGACATCTATTGTCTCTACTTATGTTTTGAAGAACTGCAATACACATTCATTTAATCATGCAGTCAGGATAAATTGTATGAGAGAAGAATAAAGAAAATAAAAAGAAACAAATATCTTCTTGGTATGCCTCTGTGCACTTTTCTTTGAGAATTTTGCAACTTTGGATCCTCATCTCTCTAATACCCCCTTATGACTCTGATATTCACACAACTCATTTTCTAGGATGCACATTCTGACTATTCCAATTCTCTACTATCACATTTCTCCTTTACAATACCTAAAGATATATATGTTTTACAATATTTAAGATTTATAGGAAAATATTATTAATGTTGTTCGATATGACCATCATATCCTATTTTAAATAAAAACATATAATATTGACAATATATTCATTAATATCTTATCAGAAACATAGTATATATTCCTCATTGAATAACAAAAAAATTGTAAAGCTTAGAAACTATTATAAAGACAGACAGCCTTCATGGTGAGATATGACAATTTGTTATTTTATGGCAGCGGAAATTCAGAATAATCTATATAAAATTAAATTTGAAATAATACTGACAGGCATAGGCAACACAGATTGAGATACATATTATGCACTTAAAGTATATGTGTAATCTAAAGGTAAATGATGATCAGAATGATGATCCACAGTGCAATAACTAAATACAATAGCATAAGTTTACCTGAATATTCCTCAAAAATAATGGTAGATGGATCTGATGGTGTTTCCTGAGAAGAGACGGTTCTCTCCGAATCTGTGCCTTCCTGTGAATCTTCCTCATCTCTGCTCTTAACAGAAAACATAATTGCACCTGCAAAATGTGGGTACAGGATGTTAGCTAACCAGTAAGAAGTTTCTGAAACGGTTAGTCTTAAGCATCATACTTACTATGACTAACATACCAAACATAAATTCTAAATGATAGTACTAGAGTTAAATATTATGTGGCTATAGAAAAATTTAATGGAAATTATAGGAAACAGTATCAAATTCTTCATACTTGTCTTTCAAAAGATTTCCTCTAATAAGAAAACTTGGCCAATAATCAGCCTGCACTAGCTTTTAGTACCAGCAATCCTAGATGATTGTGCTATTTTCTCCTCAGACACTTATATTATAACTTATTATCTCATTTGAAAACTATTTTGTCTTACATAATTGTAAATAGCATAGTATTTAAAGTTTAATCTTTCACGTGAACATTTAACACATATAATACTATTTCATACTTTGTCATAAAATTGTTACTGTCAAAAATATCCATTTTAATTTTGTTATATTATATTGGAGTCATTCAAAATTGATAGTAATATTAAAAACTGGAAAAAATATAATTACATTTAAAAATATACAAGTAATCATGTATATGTTTATTATATCAAAAGTTTAAATTGGTAGTTTTTTTAAACTCTGAAAATATTTTAAATGGACAACATTTTCTAGGCTTGATGCTGTACTATTAAACCAAAGGAGTAGTTTATGGATTCCTTTAAGCAGGTATTCTGCCTTTGGTAGGTGTTTAATATCTGTTATATGAAACTTTTTACTATCATCAGCAGAACATTCATTTGCTTATTCCACAATGAAAGATAGAAGGTCAAGATTTGGCAAGAACTGGGAAATTCATAATCACTAGCCTGTCTCCCCTCCCATTGTTAGTTCATGCCTTATTTGAATGAATATGCGTGCTATTATTAAAACAAATGCCACCAATGTACTGTATTTATTCATGTTTTTAAATGATCATTCATGCCTAATAATATCAAGAAGTCATGGAAATCTTATTCTTATTTGCCCTTGAATATCTAGAATTGTTTTTTCCTATTATTTCCATGAAAATTTCAGGCTTCTAAAATAAGAAAATAGACTACATGATCCACTATAATTTTTGAGATCACCACAACATATTAATTGAATTTAATAATTGTCTCAAATAGTTTGTTTCTTCCACAGTAATTTAAATTATTAATCTAGATTTTTACTCTCCACAAAAGTATTCCATCTTAGAACCAATTATTATAATAGATATATATATATATATATATATATATAAATTTATAAGATTTATGCTCATATATATGCACTGGAACACACTTATACATATTTTTCTATGTGCTACAATGTAGATAGAAAGCATAATACAAAGTATCAAAAGTGACTCATGGCATGCCCAACACTGACCTATACAAAAGTACAGAATGGAAAAATGTTATAATACTTATTTCTTTTCAAAAATGTTATAGAGATAGGAAACAGGGTTAGAATCAAAATTAAATGTAAATTTACACATATCTAAATCTAATTAAGTTGTTACAAAATAATATAAATTCAGGAACTATGCCCCCAATATGTGCACAGCAGAGGACTGCTGGGCCTGGGTTCAGTCAGAGAAGATGCACCTAACCCTCAAGAGACTTGAGGCCGCAGGTAGTGGAGAGTTCTGGTGGGGTGAAAGTGGGGGGGGGGGGCATTTTCTTGGAGACAGGGGAGGAGATATGAGATGAGGAACATGGGTTTTCGGAGGGGGGGGAGGATGCTTTAGTGAGCCACAGCAGCCAGGCCTAACTTCCAGCCTGGAGGGACTCCCAGTGTTCTCAGCAGCATTAAATACAGCAAAACCTTCTTGAATCTTCTTGGGCTGTTGTGATTCCCACTCTAGGGGTTCCTCCAAGGGGAAGTTAGGCCTGGCTGCTGTGGCTCCATGGCTCCTCACAGCATGGTTCCAATGACACATGAGAAAGTCCATGTTTTTTTTTCTTTTACAGGCTTTAATTTCATGGAGGATGATGGATGGATTTGGATGCACCCCCCCAAAACCCAGGGCAGACCTGAGTTATATAGGGAAGGAGAGAGGGGGAGGGGCTGGGGAAGAATGTTTAATTGGCTCCACCCTCTGGCCTTCAGGTACCTCATTAGTATGTAAATATCTCTAGGGCCTGAGGCCTGTTCCTCCTGACTGCTGGTCATAAACTTCTCTGTGGGAGGGGTTGGAGGACTGAAGCTAAATGAAAAGAACCAGGGCCTGGGAGCAGAGCTGAACTCCTGCCATCTGATAAAGGTTCTGGGGTTCCAAGCTCTTGCTTGACCAAGCACCCAGCTGTTTCTCACAGCCCACCGCCCCACAGGAATTTTTTAAAAAGTGGCAGGATGTAAGTCACTAGTCGTACCTAGCTATGATTCTTGTGGACTTCACTAAGGTCCATGGGTGTTATGAATGCTATGGAGTCAACAACTATTTTCTAATTGGATTTATGGCCCACTCCATCAGAGGAAACACATGCCTAGTATACAAACTCCAGCTAAGAGTCTGTGGTTGGGGACCTCACAAGTAGAACCTACTACTACTACTACTACTACTACTAGTTTGCTAAATAGACCTACTATCTTCTAAATGTATATATCACTATTCATAGATTAGTGGTGTTCTAAGACACAATCAAGTAAGTTTACTTGTAGAGAGAACAGTGGTTAGTTCAAAAATCTATAACTGGTCAAAATGCAAAGTCATTATGGTTCTCACACAGAAATAGGATGTATACATTATAACTATCTTCAAAGCACAGAGACCGTTTCAAAGAGGGTTGAAACAACTGGAAAAAGCTAGAGTTAAGGGAGGATCAGAAGAAACCAGTGGCAATAAAGGACCATTGATCTCATGAATTGAAAGCCTCTGTGGCTGTTAGCAAAGCCCTGCATATGATATTCTAGCACAGATTCAGAAGGTTTTCTTGAGCACTCCTCATCCATAACGAATAAGCTATGGGCTGTTGATGGCCTCTGGAGTGAAGTGAATTAGTTTTTTTTAAGAGTGTGCTTCTGTTCACTTATTCATGATCCATTGTCAAAATTGAATCAAAATTTGTTTCCTTCTATACCACTGGAATACATGAAGGATCTTGGATAATAATGAATTTCATCTTATCATATAAAGAATGCTTGTGCTACAAACTAAATCAAGTATTATGATAAGAAACTATCACAAAATTGGCCCTCTAAATTTAGTTTTTTTAAACTAATAGAGCATCAGTACATAAAACAGTATCTATACATGCTATGTCTACTTTATCTCTCTACTTGCATCTACTTGTATCTCCCTGCCATTATATGGAACCCACTGTAAGTTTAAGATATATAAATTCATCATTATACATTATTTTAGAGACAGTTTCAGGCCACAGGGCAAAAAAAGGACACATTAAATTCTTAAAGCATGATTTTTCTCATTCTCTTTTCTTTTTTTCTATTTCTTTCTTTCTTTTTTTGTGGTGCCATGGACTTAACTAGAATGAGTCATATATGCAAGCCAAGTACTATACCACTTGGCTATAACCCTAGCCTGCTTATGCATGATGTATGATATTTATTATTGTAATTAAATGAATCTCAGTTCACAAAATTCTATTAGTAATAGCCTTCTGTAGTTGAAACTTTTCCTTTCACATGACACTAATACTTAGAGGAATATGAGGAAAGGTTAGTTGCCCACTTAAATGAGAAATACAATATGATTCTTCCTGGAAAAGTCTGCATATATTTGTCACTCTGCAGTGTACTCACATATATAATATTAATTTAATTTTTGATTTACATGAACTACATTCATTATGCCTTCAGTAATATTGTTTCAACTGTTCAAATTGCATTAGGTGATAAAAATCCCAGCTCATACATTATCCTCTATTAAAGCTGTCTCACATGCACACATTGAAATTAATATTTTTCACTTTGTTTCCCCTGTGACCATGGTTTAAGTTTCGATGTATCTAAATATCTAAATGCAGGTATGTATATATATTATTACCAAAATGCATGGGAGTCAGAAGCCATATCATATCTATCATTATATGTTATGGTAAAGTATAGAACAATGAACAAACTTAATGTTTTACATTTGGCTAATTCATTCATAAGAACTGTGCTGAAGCACTCTGGTATATCAAACATGATTCAAATTATGTCCTGATAATTTATAGCCTAACCAAACCTACTGACATCAACAAAAATGATTACCTACCGAAAAGAAAAGACTCTTTTTACATCTAGCTGAATAATTTGAGTTTGTGATTCTTTTTCATAAGTAATAAAACTCATTGTTTTATATAATAAAAAATTAATAACTATTATATATTATGAAAATAATCATAAAATTGGGCAGAATGGTATGTGGCTTCAAAGACACCATTTGGAAAGTTTAAATGCAAAGTTTATTATATAATGAAAGCATGTCTTTGAAAACAATAAAACAAAATAATATGAAACGTACAAACAACTTATTTTCTATTATTGAAGACTAATTGAAATTCTAAAATTAAGAGTATATACCAAGTATATGATTAAATATCTGGAAAATGAACATCAAAAATGTTAAATTAAAATCTTGTCAGTCTATATCTTCTGGTTTATCTGTAACACTAAAATAAATTACTTCATCAAAATGGTAGTGTTTCAAATGTTATGATGTTATAATGGATCCTTTGTAGAGATAGTCTTTATAAAGACAAAACAGGGATGAGATGTCAGTACTTCCAAAGACCACAACATGATTATAAGCAATCTGCTTAATATACTTCTAAAATAATGTCCAGTGAGCATATAGCAATCTTCTCAGTAGGGTATTTCTACTAATGGGGCATTTCGTTATCTTGCAATTTAGAAAAAAAGATATATTGTTTTAATGAATCATAGTTATTCAGTACTAAATATTAACTATTTTGTAACAGAAAAAAGATTTGGAGTTCAAGGCCAGCCTGGTCTACAGAATGAGTTTCATGACAGCCAGGGCTACACAGAAAAACCCTGTCTCAAAACAAAAACAACAACAACAAAAAAACCCAACCAACCAACAACAAAACAGTTGCCTCCTCACCGGAAGGAAGGGGAGACATTCTTGTCACCAGAGATGGGAAACCAAGGCTGAGAGAACTCCACCACAAACAAACCCTATGAGCTAGCTTTGGTGCCACAAGCCTGTACTCCCAGCAGCACTTGGGAGATCCATCCTGGAGGATCAGGAGTTCAAGTCATCCTTGGATTACCTGTTGCAGTATGGGTATCTACAGAAACCTCTAGAAGGAGCTGATGACTTCAGGCTAGAAGATATCACAGAGGCTCTAAGAACTTTCCAGGAAGTGTCTCAACTGCCCGTTTCCGGTCAGATGGATGATGCCACAAGGGCCCGTATGAAGCAGCCCCGTTGTGGTCTGGAGGATCCCTTCAACCAGAAGTCTCTTAAATACCTGCTTCTGGGCCACTGGAGAAAGAAGCACTTGACATTTCGCATCTTGAACGTGCCCTCCACCCTCTCACTCCCCTCAGTTCGAGCAGCCCTGCACCAAGCCTTTAAGTATTGGAGCAGTGTGGCCCCCCTGACCTTCCGGGAGGTGAAAGCTGGTTGGGCTGACATCCGCCTCTCCTTCCATGGCCGCCAAAGCCCATACTGCTCCAATACCTTTGATGGGCCTGGAAAGGTCCTGGCCCATGCTGACATCCCAGAGCTTGGCAGTGTACATTTCGATAAAGATGAATTCTGGACTGAGGGGACCTACCAAGGAGTGAACTTGCGTATCATTGCGGCCCATGAAGTGGGCCATGCCCTGGGGCTTGGGCACTCCCGATATACCCAGGCACTCATGGCTCCAGTCTACGCTGGCTACAGGCCCTATTTCAAGCTGCATCCAGATGATGTGGCAGGGATCCAGGCTCTCTATGGCAAGAGGGGGCCTGAGACAGATGAGGAGGAAGAGACCGAGATGCCCACTGTGTCACCAGTGACCACACAACCAGGTCCCATGCCCAACCCCTGCAGCAGTGACGTGGATGCCATGATGCTGGGGCCTCGTGGGAAGACCTATGCTTTCAAGGGTGACTATGTGTGGACTGTAACAGACTCAGGGCCAGGACCCTTGTTCCAAATATCTGCCCTTTGGGAGGGGCTTCCTGGAAACCTGGATGCTGCTGTGTACTCTCCCCGGACACGACGGACTCATTTCTTTAAGGGAAACAAGGTGTGGCGGTATGTTGATTTCAAGATGTCTCCTGGCTTTCCCATGAAACTCAACAGAGTAGAACCCAACCTGGATGCAGCTCTCTATTGGCCTGTTAATCAAAAGGTGTTCCTTTTTAAGGGATCAGGATACTGGCAATGGGATGAACTGGCCAGAACTGACCTTAGCCATTACCCCAAACCAATCAAGGGACTGTTTGCTGGAGTGCCAGACCAACCCTCAGCAGCTATGAGCTGGCAAGATGGCCAAGTCTACTTCTTCAAGGGCAAAGAGTATTGGCGCCTTAACCAGCAACTGCGAGTGGCCAAGGGCTATCCCAGAAATATGACACACTGGATGCACTGTGGTCTTCAGACTCCAGACACTAACTCATTAACTGGGGACGTTACTCCTTTGACCAGAGACACAGTCTTGGGTACCACTCCTTCAACCATGGACTCAACCTTGGACATTCCCTCAACTACAGACTCTGCCTCCCTTTCATTCTCTGCTAATGTCACCCTGCTAGGGGCCTGAGACTTATTCAGTGTCTGCTCATCAGAGTTGTGCAGATGTTACCTAAATGGGCACTAGACCTAATGCCCTTAGATATTCCAATTCTGGACACCACTTCCCTGTGTTCCTAGAAGGTGTCCACTTAATTCTGAGTCAGTCCCCAATTCCTGTTTCTTCCTGTCATATAGCTGTTTCAAGTGTGACATCTATTCTTTGGTGGAGGGAAACTGTCAATCAGGAGGGTTTTTTTTTGTTTGTTTGTTTTTTGACAGGGTCTCTCTACATAGCACTGGCTATGGCTATCAGCTATCCTGAAACTGTCTATGTAGATATGTAAACCAGTCTGCTTTGAACTCACAGAGATCTACCTACCTGCCTCTGCCTCCTGAGTGCTGGGATTAAAGGCATGTGCTACTATGCGGAAAAAAAAAAAAAAAAAAAAAAAAAAAAAAAAAAAAAAAAAAAGAAAAAAGAAAAAAGATTTTACAATGTAAGTGAAGCTGGCCAGGAATTCAAGATTTTCCTCTCGTTTTCCTAGGTGCAATGATTGCTGGGATAAATCATCATCAAGCCTGGCAACTTAGTTACTATATTCTGTCACTTTTCACCCTCTCCCCTCTCATTCCCTATCCAATAATTCTGCTCAAGTATAACTGGGAACTTTGACATAAATTTTTATTACTGATAAAGAGATAATACTTCATACATGCTAAATATTGACTCTATTTCCATATGTTAATTATGTAGGTGTAGGTTTTTATTACCCATTCCTATAGTTATTTGAATGGATCTACTAAATTTCAAATATCAATATCTTTATGTATCCCACTTCTAGAAATTTCTTCTATTGACATTGAAGTCTCAAAGATAAAGTAATATGTGCCATAAATACATACCGCAAAGCTCTAGTTATTTTGATAATTAAAGAGTAAAATGACAAAGTAATCTTTTCCCCATATCACTTATTCAAAATGAGAACAATAAATTATAATCCTATTTATTATTACCATATTTCCCACATATCAATGTAATTAATAATGAAATTTTATTAAGGACTTACTACCTTTGAATTCTCCACGTTTCCAAGGACATACATGGAGTGTATATGGGATTGAGTTGTCAGGTTCTATGGTGATTAAGGGACTTCCCCACACTATTGAGAGATCTGACGTTACCTAGAAGAATGGATTAGAAAATAAGAATTATGTAATGTCAGTATAAAAATGATTTATTTTTATCATGTTACACTATTATATCATACTATATATGAGGTAGATTCATAAGCTGCTGAGTAACATATATTATAATTTACTTAATTTTATTAAATCTATAATATTTTCATTGAAAAGGAAGTTAGAAACTTCCTTTTATATTCAGTAATGATTTATATTTTTTGAATACCTTGAGCCAAAAGAATCAGCCTTTTGCCATGGATCATTACATAAGCATATTCCTAGTATTGGGTAGCTTAAAATTCTGCTTTATTCAGACAGAAGTTCACTGTAAACCTTAGATGAAAAATTCATCTTTATTTGGTATGCCAAAACCTCTACACATAAAAATGATTTGCTTGATCCCAAAAGATAGATAATAACTTCTAATATCACATAAAAGCATCTTATACTCCAGACCTTCTTATGAAGGAGACAAATTTTTGTTGCTTACTACTTATAGTGCATGCAACATTAAAGGCAAATTTAAACAATTATTGAATGCTTTTGACATATGTTCTTATAACAGGATCTTTCTTTCAAAACAAAACTTTTAGACAAGTTAAATAAAAAGAAAAACATATTTGTAGATATTGTCAGGATAACTTTGGAAAGGTCAAAAGAAGATCCATACCAAATATGCATATCTCCCCCACTTTTTTTTAAAGCTTTCTATTATTTAAAATCAGTACAAATGCAAATTGTAGAATTTTGCAGAGAACAATAGAAAAAGACCAGGGTTTCAAAATGGTATCAGCCTTTACTCAATAGCTGTTACAGTTTTCTTCAAATATATACTCACTTGTTTCAGATATACTTATATTTCATTATAGATTTTAGGAAAGAGTGGATTTAGAAAATTATAATAAATAGAGAATAAAACATTTTTAACAAAAATGGGTTCGTCTTTTTGGAGATTTTCAAAGAATCTGTTTAGGCTAAAGAAAATGAAACAAAAATATGGAGAAGGATAGAGAAAGAATAAAAAGGGTGGTAGAAAGGAAGAAAAGTGGAAGAAAGAGAGGGAGAAAGAGAGAAAGGGGGAGAAGAGAGAGGGGGAGGAATAGAGGGAAGGAGAAAGGAGAGTAAGTGAGAGAGGATAGCACTGATCAAATCGAATTAAATTACAAATTACAGACCAACAAAAAACGATGTCTCAAAGTAGAGAAGAGAAGTATGACAGAAGGTACAATGCAAATGCATGATGCTACCCAAGGAGTACTGCTGTTTCCCTCAATGTCAGGAATAATTTTTACCTTCAGGCGGGTGTGACACAGATGGGTAGTTTTGTTCTTGACCACTTGTTTTTGTATTTTTGTGGTATAATTGATAATTAAGACTATGTAAACATAAGGCAATGACTGATGTGAATCTTGCCATAATGGCTGTAAATTAGTTCTTGACTATGATAATTTGTATGTTGACATTAACTACAGAAAATAGGAATAGCCAAGCTGAGTCCAGGTGTATTATTCTATGTAAATATCTATAACTATTAAAGTTAACATTAGAACAAGACAATAATAGACCACTCCTATTTCTGGATATGTATCTAGTGTTGTTTTAGTATCATCCCTGTGGTAAAATGTTAAGAATGAAGTTATCCATTATGCTTACAAGTGAGAATAATTTACATTTAATTATACAAGCATATTCCGTTTGTAAGGTGAAATTTTAAATAACAACAAAGATATCACTTCTGTTATAGCAACAAAATAAAGTGAATAAGCAATGGAGAGTAATGGGAGCTTTTTAGAAAAATACATTTTTACAAAACTCTTGACAGGTTTTCCTAATTGGTAATAATTTTTGAAAGTGGAGGAGTACTAAGAACACGTATTGGCTTCCATATATGACTGACCATTCTCTTTGCCCATTTTAATGCCAAACTTTATGTTTCCATTTGTTTCTAAAACAAAGATATTTTAAATACTATTATGTTTTCAATGCCTCAATGCTATGCAGTATGAACAAAAACATGGGCACAAAACATTGTCCCTGAGGTGACAGTGTGCATCTGACTAGCAGGCACGAATCATTGGATGGGAGAAATTGAGAATAAGGGAGATAGATCATAAAGGGAGAAGGGAAAGAGGATAGCAGAGGGCTAGGAAGAGAAGGGGGAGAGGGAGAAAATGAATCTATTACACTCATATGGTGAAGAATAATAAACAAGACAATGACATGTGATAAGTAAATACCACATCAGGGACTACAGAGTTTATGCTGAAGTTTAGAGATGGTATTGAAGAGTTTTAGGAATGGCAGGAAATTTTAATTTATAATATATAATACAAAGAATATTCTTTGAAATCTAGAAAGAAATCAGTGTATACATTTTTGAGATGTAAAAGAAGCAGAGTGTAAGCTCAGGGATTTTTGACATTTCTGTCATCTGTTCCACAGGGTAAGAAGGGATGGACTGAGAGTATTGGGAAAGACAACTAAAGTTAAGGGGTCCTTTTGAAGGTGATGTTGGATCGTGGTGCAATAGAAACTCCCTGGAATCTATGAGAGTGACCTTAGAGAAGACCCTAGAGATATAATGGGGAATTATAGAACCTGATCTGGCCATCTTCTATAATCAAGCAAGTCTTACAGTGTTGGGACTGGGACTCCAACCCAGCCATAAAACCTTTAACTTAAAATTTGTCCTGCCTGCAGGAAGTGCTTGGATAATGGTGGCACAGAACTTGTGAGGCTGGCCAACCAATGACTGGCCTAATGATCCCTCTGTGCCACAAGAGGAATCCCATTCCTGACACTGCCTGGATTGCCATGTCTGGATAGTCCAGAGGCCAGAGTTGAACCAAGCATGACTGGCAAAAATTAAATGAAATGAATCCTAATGATATTCTACTATATTCATTGATCAGTGCCAAGTCCCATCATCTTCAGAGAGGTCTCATCCAGCAACTGATGGGAACAGATGTAGAGCCCTACAGCCAAACAGTAAGTGGAGCTCAGGGAACTCAAAGAAAAGGTGGAAGAAGGATTGTAGAAGCTATTAGGGTAGCAGACACCAGGAGATCCCAGCCCACAGGATCAAGTAAGCAGGGCTCAAAGAGGCTCATAGAGACTAAAACTTGCATGGGTCTACACTAGGTTCTTTGCATATATGTTGTTCGTGTAGCTTGGTATTCTTGTGGAACTCCTAATGGTGGGAGTGAGGGTGGACTCTGACTTTTCTGCTTGCTTTTGTGGCCCTTTTCCTCATACAGGGTTGACACATCCAACCTTGATACATGCCTACTTTTATTGGAATGTGCTATGCAGTGTTCAGTTGATATCCCTGGGAGGCCTGCTCTTTCTCAAGAGAAACAGAAGAGAACTGGATCTAGGGGAGAGAGAAGGTGGAAGAGGTGTTAGGAAGAGTAGAAGGATGGGAAACTGCAGCTGGGATGAAATATATGAGAGAAGATTACATTTGAAAATATGGGAAAATAAAACAAACAACAGTAACAAGAACACAACCATCACCAATAATACTGGCCCTTACAAAAAGGTACCCACAGTTGAGAAAGTTCCAGACAGCTGTGAGTGTGGTGGCACACACCTGCAATCTCAACATCTGTGTAGCTGAGGAAAGAGGATCACTGTGAGCTCAAGGCCAGCCAGGTATACATAGTAACACCTTCGAAAAACTTAATCATTATGTCAAACAAAGTTCTAGAAAAATCAGAAAATTACAATGAAGTCTAAATGGGTGTGGTAAAGTAGAAATCTGCCAGAAAATAATGAGGTATGTTTTACAACTTCAGAAGCAAGAGTTGAACTGGGCTGTACCTCATGGTCAAGGTAAACCAAGTCTCTAGAGGCTACCACTGAATTTCCTTTTGGAGGTATTTAAAAGTGATATATCACTAATGCAGTGCTTTCTGGAGAAACATGGATACCCATGACTGTAACTGCACAAGTAATTGAGAAGAACTATTGTGAATGTGGAAGAGGTATAGGGATAGCCTAACCCAATTTATTATGCTTGTGAAAAAAATTTAAAAGAAGAAAACCATTGGTAGATCAAAAATAAATTAGAGTAATATTTGGATTTTTATTTCTATTTTTGGTGCTGAGGATTAAACTCAAGAGTCCCAACCATACTAAGCACAGATTCTCACCAATGACTTATGCCTCTCACACCAGCAAGTGGCATATTACTATAATTTCTGAATTTTGGAGATTAAACCAGTATTTGAGGTAAGCATAGGCTATAAATCGATACTCTGTTTCAAAATACTAAAAAATAATTTTGGTCCTTCATTTTATTGAAAACATCTTATATTATCATTCATGGTTTCTTCAAGGAAAAATAAACATGATACTAAGGAGTGAACGTGAAAGAGTTTTAGAGTTATAAATATTTAAGTATAAAATTTGCTTGTACTTATTTATGGTAGCTGGTGGCTGTAATCCAAGTATGTGAAGGGGAATTTAAGGTAAGCACCTATATCACGGAAAAAAAAAAAAAAAAAAAAAAAAAAACCAAACAAATTAAAACAGAATTAACAAAGCATGAATAACAACAACAACAAACTTGTTTGATACTAATCTCAATTAGGAATTAAAATTAAATTTAGTAGCTATTGGAAGTAGAAAAAGTAGAATTATAATTATTCCTGTGTGTGCTTCACCTCATTAGTTTTTTTTTTTTTTAATTTTGTATGATTAACATATTTCATACAATTCAAAGTATATACAAAAGAAAATATTTTCTTCCTAAAATGTCTTACCTTAAATGTCAGGAGACTTTTTGTATAATTCGGCACTATTATGGACCTATCTGTAATATTTCCCACTTTGCAGTCTATAACAATGTGGTCCAAGGCTACGGGTTTTGTGCCAATCCCATCTATTTCGATGATGTGTGCCATGCCATCTACTTCATTTTGTAAAGTAAGTTTACCCTATGATAAACAAGACACTTTTAAGCTCTAGAGCAGTCAGCAGTCATAATTCAATGCTAAATAATCCCTCTCATCTTATTCATCTTGAATAACAAAAAAGCTTGTAAGAAAATGTTAGCCACTGAAGTTTCGAGTTCATATAAAAATGATTTTATCAAAGAAAGCATCTACTAATGAAATGATCTTCATTTTTTATCTTCTCTCTGGAAATTATACATTATATACAAGCATTCTCACATTTAGCAATTATGTGTACTTAACAACTTGTCAAAAATGTTACTAAGAAAAAAAATTCATATGTAGCAGTTTACTTAATGACTTGGAACAATGATTTCATATCATTAGGCATGCTTTCTGAAAATAACTTGGATATAAATATTCATTAGCAGCACTGTGAGTGTCATGATAAATATCAGAAGTTAAACATGCTAAACAAAACTATTAAATTTATAGAACATAGAAATGTTAGTAAACACTTTTTAATTAACTACTTTTACTGTCATCTAAACACTTGTTCATTTACATATTAATAATATAAGAAAGAATTCATGAATATACCATAATTTCACATTCCAAAATTGGTTTGAACGTCAAAGGATATTGGATAGTTTCACCAGGGTCAACATGTAAAACTGGAGGTCCATGAAACCACTCTCCTTCTATTTTAACTTGAAATTTTCCAAGTTTCTTTGATTCATTTTTCTAAAACATGGAAAGAGTTACACATACATTAGAAGGATGATGCAGGTAAAATTGAGTTGCATATGAATTCTTGTTAAGTCATTAAAAAATACAATTAATCTGGGCATGGTTATATAAACCTGTAACTCTAATACCTGGAAGTCCTAAGTGTATGTATCCTGGAGTTCCACAGTAGCCTGGAATCTGTTGTTAAATTTAAGGCCAACATGAGCTACATAGTGAGACCTAGTTGCAAAACTTCAAGAACTTGAAATATAGTTCAGTAGTAGTGCAGTTGCTTAGCATTGACAAGAATTACAAAAGTTTCAAGCTGGGCAGTGGTGGCGCATTCCTTTAATCTCAGCACTTGGGAGGCAGAAGCAGGTGGATTTCTGAGTTCTAGGCCATCCTGGTCTATAGAGTGAGTTCCAGGACAGCCAGGACTAGACAGAGAAACACTGTCTTGAAAAAAACAAACAAAAGAAAAAGTTTCAGTAGAGAAGGGGGCAACAAAGAAACGAGATGGGATTGTGAGAACTTTAGAATCAACCAAATTAAATGCAATGAAAACTGTAGTATGGAAAAAATAATAAAAATCACCCATGTCTATGTAGGCTAATTAAATTACTTTTAAATAAGAAGCATAATGCAGTGGACAGAATTAGTATTTGATAAAATACTTAAATTATTATGAATTATTCCATGTATTAGAAAATAAAAATTTGGGAATGGGACATCTAAAGGAAAAAGTGTGAAGTACAATTTTTAAAAATGTGTAAAGTAACAAGACTACCCAGATTTTTTATAAGTAATAACAGAAATATTACCTGATAAGTTTATCCAGGCATTATTTAATATCTAGAGAAAGTAATTTGTTTGGTTTACTGAAGATTAATTTATGATAATTTATGACAAATGTCCACAATTTAACAACAGTAATAAGATCCTGAATGATATGATTCATTACTAGTAAAGAAACATAAAGGGTATTGTAACTGGTACATTTCTCACCTAACAGATGCTATATATCTCATCAGAACAGATAGATTTATGTTAGTCATCCTGACTGGGTTATTTTTAGTAATTAAAGGAACAAAACTTAATTTATTGTTCTGAATTCAGAAATTCTCCTAAAATTATATTACCCAATTTTTTGCTGTGTTGCCACTTTGTCTGATAGGGGAAAGTGAGGTTTCTTAGGACCTATGAACCCATCTTATTCATGTTAAAACCAACAGCATTTGGAGTTGTGATCTGATCATCTGTATCCCAGCATGGTGACTCCAGGATAAATAACTTTTATTAGGTATTTGGTGAGAGGTTAAGGATATCACATTTTTAAGGAAATAGATCAAATAGAAATGATGCTTGTGTTGTAGCTGAGTTTATATTCAGGAAGAATCCCTGACACAATGAGAAAAATAATTTCCACTATGAAATACAATTATAAATTTCTATATTATCCAGAAGCTTCAGTAAATTGTTAAAACAACAACAACAACAAAAAAGAATTGTCACTTACTATTGGGATATGTTGTGTAAGCGGTTCAAATGCTGGTGTTCTAAACAACAATTCAGCTTCTGGTTCTTCTTCATTTACTATACCTTCGATTACATACACACGTACATCATATCTTGATACCAACAATATTTTACAAGGGTATCTTCCAGACCCAAGAGGAGCAAATCGTAAAGGAATTGAAACCGTTCCTTCTAAAGCTAGCAAAATAATTTAAAATCAAGAGTCATTTTAAGTATCATAAGACCTAAATTTAATTTTGCTAATCAATGCTTAATATTATTCTGTGAAAATGTATCTACTTAGAATAGACAAGGTATCTTCAATACTACATATTATATATATGTTTTATAATAAAACTTGTTTTTGAATGAGAGATGATATCTTTCATAGTTTTGTGGAAGAGATCTTCCATTCGAAAATGATAATAGGGTTTCTGTGTTTTAAAAGACATCCCTATATTGCTTTTACTTTACATTTTGAATGACAAGTCAAGGGAAGAGAAATGGGTGTTTTAGGGATTTTCAGTGTTCAATATCCAATTACTATAAAATATTTAATTGGTCAGAACCAGTGAAATGCCTCCATTTCACTTGAAGTGAGTGAATAAATGAAGAGGTTATATTGATGATCTAGGATTACATGCCATGTTCTCAAACACAAATAGCCCACATAGTTTTCAACTTAAACATCTGATTTAAACCCTTAATGACTAGTGATTAGTATTAAAGTGAAAGCCAGGGACATTCTTAGCTCTATATTATAATCCGAATCATTCACTGCATGACCCTAAAGAATAAAGGGTAAGACTCCTTCTCTTCCAAATTAAAAATAAAATTTATTGCATCAGTACAATTCATGAAATTATTGGTTTTATTTTTAAAGATTAGTTGAAAGAAACATTGTTTCTTTGTCTTAGACAGCTAAAATAACAGGCTGATTCTGGTGTGTGTGTGTGTGTGTGTGTGTGTATGTGTGAGTGTGTGTGTTCTCTTAGAAGCCATTTTTCCTAAACAGAAATATATTTACAAGATTGTGCTGCAATACAATCTGTTATTTTATTTTAGACATATCACCTACTTCTACAATGTACCCTAAGCTCTGCAAGTAATGTTTCCACTTCTCTTCATTGTCTCCCATATACCCATACGTGCTTTCAGAGTTCAACTCTCAAACTATTTGTTTTCAGGACATAGTCTGTGTCTCCTTTGAGATACATAGTCTTAGATTTAATAAATAGAAATTTCTTTCTTATGGCATATGACTTTTAGTCTTTAAGTCACCACACACACACACACACACACACACACATACACACACACACACAGGAGAGAGAGAGAAACAGAGACAGAGAGACAGAGACAGAGACAGAGAGACAGACAGACAGACAGACAGACAGACAGACAGATTAAATGTCAAATGATACAGACCTACATGGAGCCCGACTATATTGATGCTCCATGTTCATTAGGCATTATAAGTTACAACTGAAAGAAACTTAATCCTTTCTATGATATTTTCATAAAACATATTCTTAGTTCTATTTTCATGCTGATTGACTTTAAGAATTGTAGAGTAAGTAAGGAGTGTCTATTATAAGGAATATAGGTAAAAGATTAAGTTTGTGAGGTCAAATATCCACATGCCTACAATGAGAACCATTATCATTCATGTTATGGTTGAAAAGGAGAGTAAAATTGATTATGACCCAAATATCCTATGCTATTACTGTCTCATATAATTTTTTGAGTTCAAAAATTTTTAAATTAAGCTTCATTTCCCAGGTAGTAGCAAGTTTTAGTTTTCAACATAAAATAACAGAATGTAATCTATATAAAAGTGTGCTAGGTACTTTTTATTTTTTAAAAATTTTGAATATTAAAAAAAGAAATGTGAGATACCATTTTTAATTTGAACTGACCAAAGTCACAGTATGGACCAACCATGACTTATTCATGGTAGAAATGTATTTGGAGAATTATATGCCACACCGATTCTTCTAGTATATAATGTTACAAGAAAATAAATACTATTATATTCAAGATAGTTTGTGCCATATGTAAAATAAGTCTCATTAAAAATTTTATGAGGCTTGGGTTGATTTACTTAAAAATTTGTTTCTATTCACATGTATAGTTTTCTTATAGACAAAATAAGAAAATTTCAGGATTTATAAATTAACATATTCACTATTCAGTATAACTTAATAAACTAATTTGCTCAATTTTCCATGATATAACAGTGCATCACACATGGGAGTGATGAAGTAACTTACTATCATCTAGTTAATTTCATATTTCTATATGAACACTAAATACAAGCTCTTCATTTAGAAATGAGTTACTGAATGTAAAAACTATATTTCTATACTAATTAATATTCATTTATCTGTCAAAATATTTTATTGAACAATATATCTATGAAAAATATATTGACAGAGGACACCTGACCAGTTTACTAACCATACTTTAAATAAATAGTTCATATTTTTGCAACATGTCACAGAAATTTGTTACCAAACTCCAAGTCACATATGCCAATTGCAATTTTGCCCTTTATAGTTCATCTGTTATATTCTTATTGATAGAAGATCATCTACCTTCCAAATACTAGAGTAAATAAAATGGCAGGCTCATTGTGTTACAATATCGTCTCATTACTGAATTTCCTCATTCAATAAGAAAGAATGAAAAATGACTATATAGTCCATGGATAATGGTAGTTCTATTGATAAATATAGATTAATATTCAAGAAAATATTAAAATTCAAGAAAAATATTTTTTTCTGAAGGGATTGACTACAATAATGTTGATGATTTAATACCAAACATATTGTAATAATAAAAAATAACCTTAATTTCATGGACATATAGAAACTATATTGTGAATATTTGAATGTGAGCTCTTAACATGCTGAATGATATCTTTAGTAGGATAAAAAATTCTGGCCATTCATTTGTTTCTTTCAGTTTTCTCTTTTGCTTCTAAATGTAGGAGAGATGTACTCTTTCTAAGTACTTATTTCTACAGGTTCTTCCTCTCATATCACATTGCAGTTAGGCTTAAATGTAGAGTGAACTCAACATAGAGATTTGGGGTCAATTTTCTGTACTGAACAAGCATTTGCTGGCTAATTGTAGGAAAAATATTTTTTGTATTTATTGATCCATATCTAAAATGCAGGGGGAATTTACATTTTATGAATTCTATTTTCTGGTTAATTGATAAATCTCAATCAAGAGCATGTACAACAATTTAATTAAATCATTTCCATCTTTCTCACCATTTTTACCACCACCTTGACTAACATGGCCAGACACTGCCATGGGTGTATATACTTTCCTTATTGCATCATTTGGGGTATATTTTCTCCTAGAGTTACAGTTGTTTTCATTACAGATTTTTTTTCAAGAAGGATGCAAGACTAGTGTTAAAAGATTGTCAGGCAGAATACAAGTCAAGTCTGTCCTTCAAAAGAATTCTCACATATTCATTCAACAGAAAAAATAATTTTGGATTCCTATGAGCAAGAAATTAGGAGGTGGTACTCATTTACATTCTGTACTCTCATAGGTACACAGAAATGAGTTCCTGCGAGAAAAGGAGAGCAGGTAACCGGATTGTAGCTTCTTTACACCTAAATTATGTTTTAATTGTGCTTGAACCTGCAAAGGGCAACAAATCTGGTCACATCAGCTCGGTAACTAGAGATAATTCTTCAAAGGATTCATACAAATAGTTTGTTATCTTTTCATTGTTGTTTAGTTTTAAGTTTACATTCTATGTTGCTTCATGGATCATTTCATAGAAAATTAAAAATAGGTTGATGAGGAAGTGCTACATTGCTACCATTTTAACGACAGAGCTTCTTTCCATGCATAATTGTTTACAAACACAAAATTTTCCAAAGGCATAGCTGAAATACGATTGCACTTTCTAATTAAATCCTCCATGGGGAAGAAAGGCAAGGAACTTCTGATAGCAAATCAACTTTGTATTTTCATTTTGACTTCTCATAACATAAATTTTGTCTCATTGTCATATATAAAAAACCATCTCATTTATTTTAATTACTGTAAGGCTGATCTGTTAAGTGCACAAGTAATTTGAATGAACTGTTACCAAGCTAATGAGCAAGATCTTCATGACAACAAACTAGGAGAAAACTTACAAATTTTACGTTTAAACACCTGTCTAAATTGATTATGACAGACTATAGAGTGTATGTGCAACAATAAAGATAAAATAGAAAAAATAATAAACTTTTTAAAAGTTCAAAAAATAAAGTTTTAGCCCTCTTCTCTTGCATAAAATCATAAACATGAAATTGAGTTATTTATCAAACTGAAAATGTTTTGAAATTATAAGAAAAAATCTTGCTTGAGTGATAACTCAGTTGAAAACTACTTGTCTCTTAAATGTTAATGTGCTCCATATCAATATTCCATAAAAAGGAACAAAAGATGAACTGCATTTGAACATGACAGCATACATGTAAGTAAGTCCAAGACTTAGAAGGTCATGTACCAAATCAGCCTGGCTGCACAAGGAGAACCTGTCTCACAAAATGTAGAGTAAAAGAAATACAGTACAAACAGTACTGTATAAAATTATATTAAATTATGTAATTTTTTGCTAGTCAACTTTGCCTGTTTAGTCCAGTACTTGAGTATATACAGGGAAATTATTGTTTCACCTGTATCCATATGTGGGAGGCTAGTTTGAGAAAGACCTATGACTTACTGTGGTTATCAAAGTGGGAAGTATACTTACCATCAGGTGGATGCAGTGAAAAAAGCAATGGGAAATGAAAATGGATCAGGCTGATGTCAAAGAAGTCAGTTCGACAGTTACAAAAGATCCAAAATTTCAAATTGAAAGGGAAGTGGGCAACCAAAAACAAGGATACAGAGCATGGTGAGCACACTATTATATATCTGAAGAAGGAGAAATTCTGGCAAGAAAAGCAAGATATTTTAGACAGGGAGTAGAAATTCATCCCTGCTATTAATAAACAATAGAACAGAGGAAGATGAATTTGTTCACAAGAAGGAATCATGCTACAGAAGGGCTGATGCCCACAAATTCTGCATGAGGTTGTCTTCATGTATGGCAAAAGCCTGGCAGTAAGTAAAATTTCAATCCTTGGAATGAGAATCAACTTAAGGTATAAGAATGAGCATATTCACAAGGGTGGATAGGGGGAGAGAAAAAAGATTAGGAATTTTCTTTGTTCATTCCACTAACAGTGTAAGAAGTGAACTTTTACAAAGCATTAATAAAGATAATACAAGTAAGAATTTTGGAAAACAGTTTTCTAAAGAAGCTGTGCCTGTAGCGAACAGTCTGCAGACTGCTTGACCTTGCTTAACTATACTTCCCACTTGGAGAACCACAATAAGTCATAGGTCTTTCTCAAACTAGCCTCCTACATATGGATACAGGTGAAATAAAAATTTCCTTGTATATACTTGTTTTGTTAAGGTACAATGTTAAAGATTAAGAATGAAAATCATCTTGAAATGTTAGCCACTTAATAGCCATTTGCTTTTAGTGTCTGCATTTGACCTAATATCCTTATGCCTATTAGGTGAAACTCTTAGAATGCATTGCAATATTCAGCACACATTAGCCTACAACTACAAAGTGAAGAATCCTATAGCATTTACATATACAATAAAAGGTTTTCACACTTTTCTGGAGCCTGCTTGCCCAAATCACCTGACCAATATACTTAGGGGGTACATTAATTTTGTGATTTTAATTGTTAGGTATGTTTAAGTGTTTATATAATCCTTGTTATTGCAGAATCCTCTTCCCTGGCTGTCTCAGAATTGATTGATTGATTGACTGATTCATTCATTCATTCACCCATTCATTTTTCCCATAACGCTTAGTCAGGAAATGTCACTTCAAGTTTTCCATATGATCTGTTATTTGTTGCCTTATTTGAGAACTAATTCTTAAATTATTGATACCTGCTTGGGTGCTTGGCAGTTGTCTCTGGATTGGCCGTTCTCCTAAGAACATAAATTGAACAGAAAATTCTTCAGTTTATAATTAGTAACCACATTTTCAGGCTTAGAAATATTTTACAGTTAATACAAAACCAGAGGAGACTCACATGTGAAACTTCACTAAAATGACATTTACCAAAAATGTAACACATTATATATAAAACTAAAGTTATGGTACATTTGAAGATAACACACACTAGTTATTGTATTGCCCATCAAGTTGGCAGGAACTAAAATAAAAAATGAACAACACCCTTTCATGTTAAAAGTATTGGAGAGATCAGGAATTCAAGACCCAGACCTAAACATAATGACAGCAATTTACTGCAAACCAACAGCCAATATCAAATTAAACGGAGAGATACTTGAAGCAATCACACTAAAATCAGGGACAAGACAAGGATACCCACTCTCCCCATATATATTCAAGATAGTACTAGGAATGCTAGCTAGAACAATATGACAACAAAAAGAGATCAGGGGGATACAAATTGGCAAAGAAGAAATAAAGGTATCACTATTTGCATATGATATAATAGTATACATAAGTGACCCCAAAAATTCTACTAGAGAACTTCTCCAGCTGATAAACAACTTCAGTAAAGTGGCCTGATATAAAATTAACTCAGATAAATCAGTAACCTTCCTTTAGACAAATGATAAAACGGTTGAGAAAGAAATTATGGAAACAATCCCCTTTATAATAGCCACAAATAATATAAAACACATTGGGGTAACTTTAACCAAACAAGTAACGGATCTGTATAACAGTAACTTCAAGTCTCTCAAGAAAGAAATAAAAGAAGGTCTCAGAAAATGGAGAGATCTCCCATGCTAATGTATTGGTAGAATTAACATAGTAAATAAACATGGTCATCCTACCAAAGGCAATCTATAGATTCAATGCAATCCCCATCAAAATTCCAACACAATTCTCTAAAGACACAGAAAGAACAATTGTCAAATTCATTTGGAAAGGCAAAAAACACAGAATAGCAAAAATAATTTTTGGGGGGTTTTTTGAGACAGGGTTTCTCTGTGTAGCCCTGGCTTTCCTGGAACTCACACTGGACCAGGCTGGCCTCGAACTCAGAAATCCACCTGCCTCTGCCTCCCAAATGCTGGGATTAAAGGCGTGTGCCACCACTGCCCAGCACAAAAACAATCCTTAACAATAAAAGAATGGCTGGGGGAATCACTGTCCCTGACCTCAAGCTTTCTTATAGAGCAATAGTGATATAAACTCCATGATATTTGTACAGAGATAGACATGTTGATCAATGGAATAGAATGGAAGACCCTGAAATAAAACCACACACTTACAGACACTTGATTTTTGACAAAGAAGCCAAAAATATACAATGGATAAAAGAAAGTACCTTCAATAAATGGTGCTGATACAACTGGCTGTCTGTATGTAGAAAAATAAAAATAGACCAATATTTGTCACCTTGCACAAATCTCGAGTCTAAGTGGATCAAGGACCTCAACGTACAACCAGATACACTGAATATAATAGAAGAGAAAGTGGGAAAGGGCCTTGAACTCACTGGTACAGGGAGAAATTTCCTAAGCAGAACTCCAATGGCTCACACTCTAACATAAAGAATTGATAAATGGGACCTCATGAAACTGGAAAGCTTCTGTAAGGCAAAGGATATAGTCAATAACACAAATTGGCAAACTACAGATTGGGAAGAAAATCTTCACCAACCCCACATCCAATAGAGGGCAATATCTAAAATATATAGAGAAATCAACAAGATAAACACCAAAAAATCAAACAACCCAATCAAAAAAATGGGGTATAAAACTAAACTGAGAATTCACAACAGGATCTTAAATGACTGAGAAGCACCTAAAGAAATGTTCCAAGTCTTTAGTCATCAGAGAAATGCAAATCAAAATGACCCTGAGATTCTACCTCAACACCAATCAGTATGGCTAAGTTCAAAACCTCAAGTGACAACAGATGTTGATGAGGATGTGGAGAAAGAAGAACACTGATCCATTCCTGGAAGGATTGCAAACTGGTACAACCACCTGGAAATCAATCTGGAGGTTCCTAAGAAAATTGGAAATAGATCTACCTGAAGACCCAGCAATAACACTCTTGGTAATATACTCAAAAGATGCCCCACCATGCCACAGGGGCACTTGTTTCACTATATTCATTAGCCTTGTTCATGATTGCCAGAAGCTGAAAACAACCCAGATGTCCCATGACAGAAGAATGGATACAAAAAATGTGGTCCATTTACACAACAGAATACCATTCAGCCATTAAGAACAAGGACATCCTGGGTTTTGCAGGCAAATGGATAGAACTAGGAAATATCATCCTGAGTGAGATAACTCAGATACAAAAGGATATGCCTGGTATGTACTCTATAATAAGTGGATCTTATCCAAAAAAAAAAAAAAAAAAAAAAAGGATAGAACACCCAGGATACAGTCCAGAGAACTCAAAAAGTTCAACAAGCTGAAAGGCCCAAGTGAGGATGCTTCAGTTCCACTTGGGAGGAAAAAGAAAGCAATTATAAGCAGGGAGGGAGGAAGCTGGGAGGAAAAGTAGATGGAGGTGGGGAAGAGAGGTACAGGATCTGGTATTGGGTGGGGGAAAAGGACTGAAGCCCTGAGGGCCAGCAGAAAGAATGAAAACAGGCAACCTCCAGAGGTGGAAGGTTGAGATCTTGCAGAATGTACCAGAGACCTGGGAGGTGAAAAACTCTCAGGGAGGGACCTTAAGTAAAATGCCCTACAGGGGGGAGAGTGAATGTGTAGACCCCATCTCCAGCAGAAAGACAGGACATCAATTGAGGGATGGGGTTGCCATTCCACAGTCAAAACTCTGACTTTTTTTTTGGTTCCTGACTGAAAGAAGTGCAGAGATAGAAATGGAGAGGAATCTGAGGAAAAAATGGTCCAGTGACAGGCCCAAAGTAGGATCCAGGTCAAGGGGAGATCCCAAGGCCTGACACTATTACTGAGACTATTAGAATACTCTCAAAAAGGGACCTATCATGACTGCCCTACAGAAGACCCAACAAGCAGGTGAAAGAGTCAGATGCAGATATTTACAGCCAACCAATGGCCAGAAGCTGGAGACACCTGTGGTTGAAATAAGGAAAATCTAGAAGAAGCTGAGGAGAAGGGTGGCCCTGAAGGAGGACCAGTAGTCTCAATTAATCTGGACCCCCAAGATCTCTCTCAAACACTGGACCACCAACTAGGTAGCATACACCAGCTGATAATGAGGCCCCTGACACATATATAGCAGAGGACTGCAGGGTCTGGGTTCAGTCAGAGAAGATGCACCTAACACTCAAGAGACTAGAGGTCCCAGGGAGTTTAGAGGTCTGGGCAGGTGGAGACATCCTTGTGGAGAAAGGGGGCAGGGAGGAGGTATGGGATGCAGAAGAGTCAGAGGGTGAACTAGAAGGTGAATAAAATTTTAGCGTAAATAAATAAATATATAAATAAAAAGATTTAAAAAATAAAAATAAATTTCAGCAAAAAACATTTAGTTACACGTTTACTATCTTATTAATAAAATATTAGTAAGGTATACGACATATAATACATATGTGTCAATATTCATTTTAACCTAATTTATATATTTGTCATGACAATTATAAAATAAGCATGCTTTAGGAAACCAATAACAAATACATTATATAAATAAATGATAAAGAACATTGTTACATCAAAGACATATTACCCATAAACATTGTTCACTTATAGTGTATTCCTACATTTAAATATCTGCAATAATTCTAGATATTCCAATCAAAATATCCTTGATTACCTGATGCAATTTGAGGTTTAATTTGAAGAGATTGCATATGGAAATCTGGAGGTTCTGGAATCTGAGGGATGTAAATTTTCCTAGGTATATTGAAATGTGCAGGAAGGCTCAGTTCTGATTTATATAAAATGGATTTAGGCTTCTTCAACTTTGACATATTAAAGAGCAAAAGGCACTGCAAGTAAACATTGAAAATATACTGTATTTTCTAAACTTTTACCTCAAAACCATAAAGTAACATTATATGCTCAGGTAAACATTTTGGGGAAAATACATACAAGCATAAACAAACTTCTTTCTTCGGAGGTGTTATCATAAGACTGGGTAAAAGGCAGCACTAATGCATACAAGTTACCCCTAATATCATTTTTAAAAGTAGCCCTGGTTCCCCTTTCTAATGTGTTCAGTGACCAATAACTTCTGTTGCAAGGAAAACATTCCATTAATGAGCAACCCTGAAATACAACTTTACTTCTTGAGTAGAAACCTATGTGCTTTCACATCTTTACATCAGATATTAACATCATTTGCAGGACCTCCCAAGCCACTATCTTCATTAATGATTTTCTTATTCTCTCTCTCTCTCTCTCTCTCTGTCTCTCTCTCTCTCTCTCTCTGTCTCTGTCTCTCTCTCTCTCTCTCTCTCTCTCTCTCTCTCTCTCTCTCTCTCTCTCTCTTAGCATATAAAAACTAATAGGTTTCAGGCCTTTCTGGATGCCCAGATAAGATCACTCATATCTAGATTTTTTTTATTTTTTAAATTCAAATGACCATTACTCATAAAATGTGGGTTACAACACATTCTTATTGACATCCTCCTTTAGACACAATACTGCTCTTATGAAAATTGAACAGCGGCAATCACCCTAGCTTTCACAGTGTAAATGAAGCAAAATGCAAGAGACAATATTTACTTCAGAATACATATCATGTGTTAGATATCAAGATAGACAAAGTGTAAAAACTTTTAGATGTTTAAGAACTTCAAATTTGAAAGAAAAGCTAAGTAAACAAATGTTATTCTCAGAAGAACAAGACTTTAAATGCAAACATAAAAAAAAGTCAAAAGTCAATTGACCCATAAAGCAAGAAAACCTGTCATACAGAAATCCCCCTAACCACTTATAATAAATTATTTTGACAATTAGTACTGAAAAAAAGTAAAGAAAATAAGGAAAGGGGGTATCCTTGTGATAGGCTGATAGTTTTAAATGATTACTCATTAAAAGTTTATTATGATAGCTCCATATAAAGCTCCTCAAAAATCACTATGGTGTAAAAGCATAAATTTTGGTTAAGAGAATCATCAGTTTTTGGAAATATTTGGGTTAACTTAATGAGGAGGCTGTCACATGATTAGGAATAGCTTATTAGATCTTTAAAATCAAGTCATCTTTAAAATCTTATTTATTTCTTAGAAATTCATAATAGCCTTTATTTATTCTAGGGCCTGAAAAGTAAACCATTTATAAAATGTCAATGCCAACTATTTAGTCAGTCTGTCTATCTATCTATCTTCACACACATATACACACACATGCATGTACACGTGTGTGTCTGTGTGTGTCTGTGTGTATCTTTAACAAGGCTGAAGAAAGCAACCCATTACATTTACAAAAATTGAAAATGAGAGATTCACTAGCATTTAATTGAGAACTCCTTAAATAATTAAGAAAAGGGTTCTATGACATCAAGAAAAAGGCAATGGAAGAAATTCATAGGCCACAGGAACATACATATGCCTAGGATACTGGAAAAAGCAAAACCAAAAAAGACTGTTCTGAGGGGTTCTGTGAATAAATAGACCCTCATGGAGGAGCTGAGATTATGGGATAAGATAGTATTGGTCTGGAAGGTCATTCCTAGAGTATCTTCAAGAAATTGGCTTTTATCTGTCAGAAGCTAGAATGTTCACAGTAAAACTTATGAGTGTTTATCTTTAAAAAATACATTTTGTCTGCTTATTGAGAACAGATTATACATTATTTCAAGCCATAATAAGAGTCTATGCTAATGTACTACTACTGATAATACTAATCATAAACAGCAATCACAAATATGCATGAACAGAACATTCATTATTTAACAGGTATTTTACAAATTTATATCAATTTTCATAAATTACCATTATCAGTATGGTAAAAATATAAACATAGCAGCTTGTGGAAGTTAAGTAACCATCCTATAATTACGCAGCTGGGCATGGTTATTTTTTTTTCCAAAGGCAAATGAATGGCATCATTTTTCTATTCCTACCTCAATCTTGGTTAGTCCTAGGAGGGCAACAGCTGCACGAATGGTACTGCTCTCCAGAGTACCAGCGATAGCCCTTCGTTCATATTCAAGAGTTGACATCTGTTGCTGTGCTGCAAAAGCCAAAGCCTTTTCCTTTGCTTCATTAGTCAGTGGTACTTTAAGTTCCACATCAAGGATTTGATGGGGTTTGCAGGTCAAATAAAGAACTGGATCTTCCTTACATTCTGGGGAAAGTAAAAATATTCATGAATATAATGAACATTTATTCCCTTGACACTGCTATCAAGCATGAATTGTGAGGTTAGAAGCATAAAAATACAGTTCATT
Source organism: Arvicanthis niloticus (assembly GCF_011762505.2). NCBI lineage: Eukaryota > Metazoa > Chordata > Mammalia > Rodentia > Muridae > Arvicanthis > Arvicanthis niloticus. Next base: position 36,400,096 of record NC_047679.1, read on the forward strand.
ATGGTGTTATTTAAGCAGAGGAAAAGTAAATGGGTAATACATTTTTATTAATTCTAAATAACGAATTCAAGAATAAGACATCAAAAATAAAAGATACTGTATTGGTATTCTTCAAGAGAAGCTTTACTCCAATAATGCTTTATTAAAAATATCAATATGCTCAAAAACTTAGTATTCTGTGCTTCTGAAGAAGTAGTAATAGTAATCCTAATAAGGACAAGATAGGACAGCTTCTCACATGCAAAATACACTAAAGCCTGTGAATGGAATGAGGTCACTTTTTCCTATTGTTACTGATGTATGGAATGTGCCCAACCCTTTCACGAGAACAAAACTAACCAGTTATAGGATCATGCCAGTTATCTACAGGGATAAATCTGATCTTAAGATGAAACAAACTAAAAAAAACAACGAAAAAACAAACAAACAAACAAAAAACCCACCAAAAACAACAACAATAAAAACCAACCAACCAACCAAACCCTTGATCTCTATCTTACATAAGAAAATCCTCTTTACCACGAGGAAGAGTTATCTTTTAAAATGTTATTATCATAAACTAACAAATATAATTTCCCTGCCATCCTGATAAAATAAAATACTCAATCTTATATCTGCTGGCAAGCTCCTTGATTTTTCAAAATCAGTGCCCATTCATTTCTTGTAGCTCCTTTTCTTTCCAATCAAAATTCATGGTTAAAAGTTTATATTCAGTCTTAGATTTTGTTTCCCCAATTACTGGAATAAGTTACCATATACATAAGGATAAGGTAGAGGAAATGGAACTAAACATAAAAATGACACTCTTTAAGAATAAGCCAAAAAGAAAACTTTATTAACAACCAGACCCTTTCAATGCTATTGTTAGGAAACAACACTTAGATATAAAGATAGAAGTCTAGATTATGAAAAATACATGAAGTTTAAAAAATGTAGTGATTATCCAACAGAAGTAGATAGAGTTATTGAGTATTATTTGGTATAGTAAATTCTAATAATAATTGTATTTTAATTGTTAAAATGGTTCTGTTTTATAGGAAAAAACATAATAAAGTTAGAAAAAGGCTTTCTAAAATATGACTACTTGTTGGAGAAAAGTACTATAAGGATGTCTGCATGACCATGACCATACAAGTAATAATCCCATTTGTCAACATAAAAAATGGAACAAAATATGTGCAATATACCTTCTAGACAAGTGCTGTAGTCAATTGGACTTGGAGGCTTCATTGGAAGAAAATTGGAAGGCAAGGGTATCAATCCTTTTCCTTCTATAATGTATATCAAATCTCCAACCTAAACATATAATCATATAATAATACTGAAATTTAAGTGCTCATAAAAATACAACTCATATTCATATTACAGTGAAAATCTATAAGCTTCTAGGAACTCTCTTGCATAATTTTCTGAGCAAACAATACTAATCAAATGGCCAAAACTCAACATAAATATAGCATTACACTAGACTACTATAAAGAGATGAAGGTTGAAAAGGAAGATCCAAGAAATTCTTTACAAATATTCTTAAGAAGCAATCAGAAAATGACTGTGCAACCCTGAAAGAATACTTTTCATTATCCTGTAACAACACGGCAACAATTAATTTATTTCTTCTACTTCTTCTTCCTCTTAACTGTCCTTCATCTTATTATCACTATTATTATTAAATAACTATTCAAGAACATGTTAATCTATGAGTCTATTTTAAAGTACACTTTAAAAATGAATACCTAAAATATTTTGGAACACATTACTAGATAAGAAGTACAAACTGCTAAACAGATAAAGCTAAAATATAAGTGGAAAACATGTAAGGACACCAACATGATACTCTGAGAAATTAATAGTGGTGAGCATGCATGAACTTGTTGTCTTCTTAGCAGCTATTAAGCCACAGGAAAACCAGGTCGCTGGGTTCCATTTTCCTACTCTGTACAGCTGGTATCTTTAGAAGCTCACATCATAACATAAAAAAAAAGTTGAGGAAAAAAAGAGTGTCTTCTAAAGACATACCAGAAAATGATAGAGAAATAGTATTAGATCTTGATTCAAACAAAAAATCTGGAGGAGCCTTTTGGGACCATAATAGAATATAGTATTTTACACGTGCAATTAATTCTACAGATACTAGGTAAGTACTATCTCCTAATTGCATCAACTAGTTAAATTTAGTAAACACACATATATATGAATGTGTTTCTATATATTCTGAGGATTCCAATCCCCTCGAAATTATTATCTTAGTCAGTCTCTCCTTGAGTTAGTCACCCCTCTCTTGTCCTTCTTTTTTTTTTCCTCTCCTGAATAGTTCCCTCCTTTGTTGGTTTTAAGAACCAAGCTGCATGAATGCCACAGGACAAAAAAATTAGCTCCATAATCAACTTGTGAAGTTGGAAGCAGATCCTTCCTCAGATAAATCTATGAGGAGATGACAGTCTTGTTCAGTTCCTTCACTGAATATTTAATAGACCATATGTAAAGGATTCAGCATGACAGGCCAGATCTCCGACTCACAGAGACTGAGACAAAGCTTATCATGGTAGTTCTACTTCCATGGAACTTCCATAAGCAGCACCCATAAAATTTATCTACAAGTAGTGGGACTCTATTATTCAGAAAAAGGTTCTTCCCTTGGAATTTGAAGACTAGAAACATGGATTTTTCCAGAGTTCCAGCTATTTCAATATTGCCTTTAATGTTTACTTCATAACAGAAGCAACCCATAATTGAAGAAGCACTGTGCACAATTCTGTACTTACTTCTTTGTTGCTCAGGATGATGGCACAATAGCGAACATGCATGTCAAAGGGAAGATAGTAGACCTCCAGGCTTGAAGATGCTTTTGGTCCCAGGGAAAGTGTTGGAATTGAACAGAAGAATTCTCTGATGAAGTTAGACTTAATTGCTATGAAAGTATGACACAGAGTTAATAAGTAAATTATTTAAACAAAATATTGTTTCAGAAATAATTAACATTTTAGGACGTATGAAATGTTGAAAACATTGTAACAAAATGCATACCGTTTAATAAGGAAGTACTGGTGATCTGATCTCAAGTTTGACATAATCAAATATATAATCATGCTCATCTATTAATGATTTCTTAGTAAATGATCTGATGAAAGAAGATTTTAGTACTATTTAAATTTAATTCATGTGTCTGTGTGCGGGCGTGTGTGTGTGTGTGTGTGTGTGTGTGTGTGTATAAAATGGCCCTTCTTGATGACTTATAAAGTAATATACAAAATAAAAGATAATGGACAATTTGAGTTTGAAATGAATACTATACCCACACAAAAATGTATTCATATTTTTTTCAGTAGTTTAAACCATGTAGACCGAGTCCTGGAAAGCTACTCAAATGCAGTGATATGACAGGCCAACCTTAGTTACTTCATCTGAACAAATGCTCTGAACTGAAGTGCCATGGTTTCTGATATTATGTAATCTGTTATCTGCTTCATCCTTCCTCTTCAATCTTTTAAAACCCAGTTATTATTTTTGAGAATCATTAGATCTACAAAGATCCTACTTATAAGATTATAAGCCAACAGCCTCATATAAGATACTAGGGGCAGGGTAGCATTATGCAAAAGACAGATGAATAAAATAGCTTAGAAATATTCCATGTTTCAGTTTCTATTTAATAGAAGTGTTACATCTGATTATTGATGTGATTGTGATTGCTGGTTCTGTAGCTATAGTTACCCAGAACATATCTACATTCAGTTTCCAGCCAATCACTCTACCCATCTTTTACAATATTTTTCACAGCATTTTCAAAATTTTAATAGAGTATGGTTAAATATAATGTGCAAACATTAAACTTTTCAGCTATATAAAAATCATCTTCTGAAATTCAAATTAGAGTTCTTTGCAGCCTCCTCTATGTAACTTTGCCCATCTTTTTGAGACCTGTATTTACTTAATAATACTAAGTGAAAAACCTGTATTTTATAATTCTAACTTTAATAATACCTGGTATTTAAGTAGGTTTAAAGAGTTCAATAAAATTCAAAAGCAAAATAAGGACCATATATTTTACCATGTATCTTATAAGCTAGTGGAAACAGACTCAGTAGTAAAAGGAAAGGTCAGGGCAGAATCTTCAAAAGGATACTTAAAAAAGGCAGACACAAGTCTATCTGCATCTGGCTAGATATCTCTATGAGTCTCCATTCTATTCTCATAAGTACCCTTGATGAATACCTCCGTTCAGTTCTTTTTTTTCACATAAAAATCAGAACCAAGAAAAAACAACAAATAAAAACAAACAAACAAAAAAACAAGCTTTTCAATGAGATGCTCACATGTTCTTAAGCCATTTTCAGCATTGGAAAAATCCCGATCAGCATCATAGTCGCTACTCACAAGACGACTGTCAGAGAGGAAAAGGATATTTATTTTATTAAAGATTATAGATATTTAACAATTATCACTATTTTCAATTTTAAACAAACTCAAAAGTAAAACAAGTGCAAATTAGATGTTTTTTTTATATTTCCACCATTTTTTTGGAAATGGTTGTCTCATTATATATCATGTACTGTCTTGCAGTTCATTATACAAATCAAGATGACTTGGAACTCAGAGATCTGCCTCTCTGACTCTTCAGTGCTGGAATTACAAGGCATTTGCCCACACTTTAATATGATTTATAAATTTTAGTGAAATGTTCCTTTTACTTTTAAACAGTGAGTCAAAAACAGGGTGTGTCTTAGGGCTAAACAGAAATTCTCTTCCAAAGTGATCTTAGAAAGAACTTGCCTTCCAGGGGTAGAAAATCTTTATAATAATTTCCAAATTTTATTTGTTTCCTTAAAGATAGGATATCTAGCAGTTTTAAATTTTTACTTGGAGGTTTAGAAATGATGGCGCATATTACAATCTGAGACAACTGTCTCTCTTAACATATTTCAGGTATGCCAGACCCTTAGTTTTCACCCATTTTATATCTTTGTTGCTATACATGATTACCTTGATGAATAATCTATTAATCAATATTTATTATATACATGTATATGTATATATTTATATATTAGATGCTGAAAAATACTATTATATCTATATAAAATCCTAAATACCTCCATTTCTATTAATTAGATTTGAAATTAGAAATAACATGTTCTTAGTAACACATTCTTTTTGATGTTATTTCCCACGTTCATAATTATTCTGTGCTTTAATTCTACTGATAAATATTTTGGTAGAAAATTTAAGTGCTGCAATCCCTAATTAAGAAACATTTAATATTGTTTTGTATTTGATAGTTACTGTAATTTTAAACTGTCGTAGGAACAACAGCTTGGTACATTGACATGTAAAGTAGAGACTATACAGAGTAGAAAGAATAATAAAGATTGCATCTTTGTTCCTCAATTGTCATCTGTTTGAAAATCTATGTTCACAGTGCAAAAGATTTTCTTATTCAGTTTATATAGGTATGTTTTTCTTATATACAATCAATACCAGATTATATAATCCACTGTTTCCTTGCTGAGTGGTTTAGTTTTACATTTAATCTGACTAACAGTAGAATCACAAAAAAGATGTCCTACTTGTTCTTAAAGACATCACATAAAAATAAGATAGATTTCTGCACACAAAATACTAGTTAAATAAGATTCATATTCTCACATAACTTTCATATTGGAGCAGTACAATACTGTATTGTGACTAAAAAAGGAGGAAAGTAACTATTCATCAAAAAATTAGATTTTTTTTTTCTCTAGACTAGGATATTACTGAGATAACATACTTAATGGTAGACTCTGTTAAAGTTTTTTAAAAAATATTTGTGTCCAGAAATTTGTTTAGAAAAACTGCTCTTATTTTTTATCAGAAAAGGCTTAGAAAAATAAATAAGAACTATTAAATGCAATGCAAAACATTTGTGAAACAGAGTAATAAATAACATTTAGGGACATTCTAGATGCATTTCTTTTGGTTATGCTTCTTGGTGAATGGGTCATTATTTTAGGTTTCAGCTTACTTCCAACATATTGTTTCTGGAAAAATTAGTGTTTATAAATTACTATACCATTTCTTGTTTCATTTTCTTGTAATTTTGGAAAGATACAATGAAAATATTGTCAATGGATTTGCATTCAAAACATTCCTTTGGGAAAATTTTAAATTTATTAATTATTGTATGTTGTTCATTTCATTTTTTAAAAAAAATTGTGAAGGATACATTAAAAAAAATTGTCAATAGTTTTACAGTCAGTAGTTATAAGAAACCACAACATTTTATCAAATTAGGCAATGAAAAAAGCTACATGAGGGCTGGCATAATGGAAAAGAAATATAACAGAAAAACATGCTTCATTGCAATAGAAAACTCCTAGGCTGTATTTCAAATCATTAAGTAAATACAATTTGCTTTTTCGTTAATCTTTTTTGGGGATATTTCTGCTCAAATATTGCTACTTTAAAAAGAAATCAGAATTTAAAATGTCACAGCATAAAATGTCACTGTTAATGTGAAAATGTTTATTGTCATTTAAGCAAAATTTATGGTGACCAAAGAATTTCTTATTCAAGGAAGAAACTGAAAGAGATAAAATCTTAAATTATTTGCTCAAATGTTTTAAAGAATACTTATGTCTCACCTTATGTATATGTATGTGTGTGTGTGTGTGTGTGTGTGTGTGTGTGTGTGTATATGATGTCCTGCTCCAGGGCAGATCACATCAGCAAAGAGAAAAGGTAGTCCAACTGCACATGAAACCCTCACACTCTAGATTTTCAAAGATGATTTAACACCAATACTCTCAAATTATTCCACAAAATGAAACAGAAGGAACATAAAACAAATTCTAGTTAAGAGTCCATAGTCACCTTAATATCCAAACCACATGAAGATTCAATAAAAAAAAACTTATAGAAAAATTTCTTTTATAAACATAGATGTAAAAATGTTCACCAAAATACTCACAAACAGAATCTAAGAAGACATCAAAAATATCATCTACCATGATCAAATATGTTTTAACACAGAGATGCAGGGATTGTTCAACATAATAAAATCAGTCAACATAATCCATCACATAAACAAACTAAATGAAAAAGCCTTTGACAAAGTTCAACACCCTTTCATAATAAAAGTGTTGGAGAGATCACAGATACAATGCACATATTTCAATACAATAAAGACAACATATAGCAAACTGATAGCCAATATCAAAATAAGTGGTGAGAAACCTAAAGCAATTTCACTAAAATCAAGGACAAGACAAGGCTGTTCAGTCCTTCCATATCTATTTAATAAGGACTTGAAGCTTTAGCTAGAGCAATAAATTAGCAAAAGGAGATCAATTGGAAACAAATTAGAAAGGAAGAAGTCAAAGTATCACTCAGCTATTAAAAACAATGAATTTGAAAAATTCTTAGGTAAATGGATGGAACTAGAAAATATGATCCTGAGTGAGGTAACCCAATCACAAAAGAACACACATGGTATGCACTCACTGATAATTGGATATTAGCCCAAAAGCTTGAAATAGCCAAGATTCAACTCACAGACCACATTAAGCTCATGAACAAAGAAGACCAATGTGTGAGTGCTTTGGCCCTTCTTAGAAGGGGTAAGAAAATACTCATGGGAGCAAATATGGAGACAAGGCATGAGACTGAAACTGAAGGAGGGGCTGTCCAGAGACTGCTTCACCTGGGTATCCATCTCTTGTGCATTCACCAAAGGTAGAAACTGATGCAGATGCCTGGAAGTGCATGCTGACAAGAGCCTGATATAACTGTCTCCTTAGAGGTCTGCCAGAGCCTGAAATATACAGAGGCCAATGCTCACACCTAACCATTGAACTGAAAATGGGGTTCCCAATGGAGGAGTGAGAGAGAAGACTGAAGGAGCTGAAAGGTTTGTGGCCCCATGAGAACCACAATACCAACCAACTGGAGCTTCCAGGGTCTAAACCACCAGCATGGGAGGGACCCATGACTCCAGCTGTATATGTAGCGGAAGATGACAGTGTCAGTTATAGGTGGGTGAGAAAGTCCTTAGTCCCGTGAAGGCTGGACTCCCCAGAGTGGGGAAAGTCATGGGTGGGGAGGTGAGACTGGGCATTTCCTCATAGAAGCAGGAGGAGTGGGGGATGGAATAGGGGGTTCCTGGGTGGTGGGGGGAGGGAATTACATCTGAAATGTAAATAAAATGTTCAATTAAAAAATTAAAAAAAGAAAAAAGATAATCCTGAGTGAGCTAACCTAGACCCAGATGGTCTAGGTTAAGTAGTTATTAGTCATAAATAATTCCATAGTACAGGATTACTATGCTACAATCCATAGACCCAAAGGAGTTAAATAACAAGGAGGGCCCATTCAGGGAAAGCTTAAACTTCATTGAGAAGAGGAAATAGATTAGACATTAGAGATGGATGGAGGTAGGAGACTAGTTGGGGCTGGGACTTAATGGGGAGCCTGTGGAGATGAAAATAGGAGGAATGAGGTTGGAGGCAGAGAAAGTGAGAGAGTACTGGGAGGAACATCTGGGTTGGGTACAGGCAACACTCAGATGAGGAAGAAACCTATGACAATGGAAACTCTCAGGAATCTATGAGAGTGAACCTATCTAATACTCTTAGCAATGGGGGACACAGAAACTGAACTGACCATCTCTTGTAATCAGGTAAGACTTCCAATGGAGGCATTGTGATACTAATCCAGCCACCAAAACTTACTCCTACAATTTGTCCTGTTTACAAGATGTGCTGGGGTAAAAGATGGAACAGAATTTAAGGGAAGGGCCAAAGAGTGACTGACACAGCTTTAGACCCATGCCATGGGAGAGAGCCCGCCCTGACATTGTTAATGATGTTCTGCTATACTTGCATACAGGAACCTAGCATATCTGACTTCAGAGAGGCTTCATTCAACAACTGATGGAAACAGATGCGGAGACCCACAGCCAAATACTAAGCAGAGCTTGTGGAATCTTGGGGAAGAGTGGGACAAAGGATTAAAGAAGCCAGAGGAAGCCACAAGAAAACTACAGTCAACTAAGCTGGGAACATAGGGGCTCACAGAGACTGAACTACTTACTAATCAGAGAGCATGCATGGGAAGGATTTAGGTACTCTACACATACATAACTGTTGTGCACCTGGGTCTTCATTTGAGATTTCAAAAGTGGGACTAGGGACTGTCTGTGACTATATTCCCTGCCTTTGGACCACTTTCCCCTAGTCTAGCCTTACTGAATAGACAAAGATGTGCCTACTGCAACTTGATATGCCAAGACATGTTGATATACATCGGAAGGCCCAGACTTTTTTGAGAAGAAGAGGAAGCATGGATCCAGGGAACAGGGGTCTGGGAGGAGAGAATTAAAGGGAAGCTGAGATCAGTGTTTAAAATAAATAATTTAGTTAATAAATAAGTGTCTCCTTGCCCCCTCCCCCAAAAAAATCCCGGGGCCAGAATTCTACCAAACTGTCAAAGAAAAGCTAATGTCAACACTCCTTAAATTATACCAAAAAATAGAACAGTCACCCTGATAATTGTCACAAAAAGATTCAATAAAGAAATGAACATAATTTCAAAGGAAAGCATGTGGTTTACCAATGCAGAAGTTAGAGAGAAGACTGAAGGAACAGAAAGGGTTTGTAGCCCCATGAGGAGAGCAACAATACCAACCAACCAGAGGATCCAGAGGTTAAATCCCCAGGATTTAAACCACCAGCTTGGGAGCACATAGGGAGGGACCCATGACTCCATCTGTACATGAAGGGGAGGATGGCCTTGTTGGGCATAGGTCGGGGAGGAGATCCTCGGTCCCATGAAGGCTGAACACCGAGTGGGGGGGGGAATTCAAGGGTGGGGAAGTGGGAGTGGGGGGTAGGTTGGGACACATCCTCATAGAAGCATGAGGAGGGGGGATGGGATAGGAGGTTCCTGGGTGGTGGTGGGGATGGGGGTAAGGGGATAAAATCTGATATGTAAATATAATATCCAATAAAAAATACTCAATGGGATACTTGCAAATGGAATCTAAAAACACATCAAAAAGACTATCTATGATGACTAATAGTTACATGTCAGAGATGCAGGAATAGTTAAAGATATAAAAATCAGTCAATGTAATCTAATATATAAACAAAAGAAAACAAACCAGAGGGTCCTCCTATAAATGCAGAAAAGGTCTTTGACAAAATCTAACAACCCCTCATGAAAAAAGTCTTGAAAAGATTAGGTATTAATAAGCATACCTAACCATTATAAAGGCAATTTACAGAAAGCCCACAGCCAACATCATCTCTAGCTTTTTTGGTAGAACAAAGTCATGATGAACAATAAATACTTACTGTAGTAAAGCAAGTGCATATTTTTTTAGACATGAACATAGAAATACTGCAAATACAATTAAAAAAAGAGTACACATAATGTAAATGACACATACTTTATAAATAAAAGTTATTGTCCAAGTCTCTATGTACCAAGTTTCCTTGGGCACTAATTTCTTATAACTTTCCCTTTGCTGTGTATGAGTATAAAATAAAATCAAAACTACTTACTCTGGCATCGCAGAGGCCTTTGAAGATTCAGTTACTTGTGATGGTAAATACATAAGTGTTGTGGATTCCACAAGAATGACACTGAAATAAACACAAAAAAAGTTCTTTCCAATTGTAATTAAGAAAATTTAGATGGCAACAAAGCATTCATCCTTCTTATTTTTCTTATCTATAACCTATATTCAGTCTGTAAATGTTTCCTCATCTGAAACTCAAAGGATACACTAGAGAAAAGGAAATAGAAATACGTGAAATACTCACATAGAAATGAAAATCACACACACACACACACACACACACAGAGAGAGAGAGAGAGAGAGAGAGAGAGAGAGAGAGAGCCAGAGAGAGAATTGTACTTTGTACCTGAAATGGCCCTCATAATGTTGTTCTTTGACCTTTTTATGGGCTACTGAATCTTTAGAAATAAGGGCATAGATGGCAGAAGGTATACCACCAGAGGCAGGCTTTAGAATGTTATAGCCACTCAAAGGTACCTTTCTAGATTTCTGCATTGTGGTACACCCCTATGTGAATTTCTTATCTCTATTATAAGAACTCACCACTGAGAACTGAACTGCTATAATACCTGCACTTAAATGGGCTGAAATGCTGTGAAACTATAACCTCAAAGAATCTATTCATCTTTTCAGAGTTGTTCAGGTATGTTGGTCACAAAGAAGAAAAAAAATAATTATTATGAAGGACATTACTGGACACTGAAGTTTCATAGCAAAGAGCATAAAATATAAATGAATTCAAACTATATTCTAGAATAAATGGGAAATCACACAATAGAATTAATGCACAGTACGTGCTATCCATACTATTTTAAACAGAGAGAAATCTGTCTTTGATGAGTTCATATGAGATGTGGGTATTTAATAGCTATTATAAAAGCTGCCAAGATCTGAAGCCTGGGTTTCCTTAGCTGTGATACAGTAACTGAGTTAACAGGCTCCATAAAGTAGCTTTGTGTGGCCACATGGAACTTCAGGCAATGAGAAACGGGTGGGCCAGGCATATAGGTCATGGTCTTTGTAGGATAGTGAAATAATCCTCTGGGACTTCTATTTTCCATCAACATCCATGAAAGTGTAGTGAATTAAATTACAGGTAGCATATAGCTTAAAGCTGTTTTTTTTTTTTCTTATTTCTAGGTTTGTTATTCATTGTTGCTGTTTTTACAATTTCCCTTTGGCTTATTGGTTTAAATCAAGTTCACTTCCTTGGATTATGTCAGAGATTTCAAGTTAGTAAGTAGTTATTCCATTATTACAATATTGTATTTCACTTTACTATCATTGTTATCTGAATTTTCTATCAGAACTCAAATAAGAAAGGGTTACTGAAAGGAATTTTACACAGCAACATCTGTATTAGCAATATGCTTGGGGTTTGAAGAGTAGACACACAGTTAATTTTAGCAAGTTTTAAGTGGAACAGGGAATTAATGCAACATCAATAAAACTATGCATATTTGAAAAATTAGTCTTTCCACTGAAACAAAAAGCAGAAGTTAACTAGAAACTTAAGAAGAAATTTAGTAGTATATCTGTACACAACTCTAGTCCTTAGCACTAAGGATTGAGGGAATCTTAAGTTCAAGGCTATCAGCTTCTACATAGCAAGACCGTATCTCAAACAAGCAGACTGGAAAAAAAAAACAATAACTCACAAGAAGACATAAAATCCATGGCAAAGGCAATGGTAATCTAATAAAACAAATATGTTATAAATTATTTTTGACAACCTTTTCTTGTCCTATCTCCCCTTAAAAGTCGGGGCTAATAATAAACATAAAATAAATACAAAATTTTATAGGTTATACATATATCCAAATTAAGTTTATATTAATCAAAATTGATCTGTTTTATATCAGGATACAATCTATAATTTTTTGGTATCTATTAACAAAACTAGAAAAATATAACTGCCAAACCAAATTAAATCAGAGTACTATAAATATTAAAAATAAAGTCACAAAATCAAATAGTAGGAGAAAGATGGATAAAGGCATAAGACAGATTACATTCATGATATCTGTAATCCCAAGTAACAGAGAGGTAAAGACAGGAAGACTGTGAGTTCATTGGTAATTTGAAATATATAACAAATATAAAGGCCAGCCTGAGATGAAAAGCAAAAATAAAAAATAATATAGAAATAAAGCATTATCACATGCCTGTATTCCTGTGTGTGCATGCATTTCAAGTGTGTAGAAGTACTTGTCTGTGTAAGTATATGTGTTCATTTGTATGGAAGCTAGAGTTCGACCTTGGTTGTTGTTCTTCCACATTTTTTGAGACAAAGACTCTTATCTGGGGCTCACAGACTGGGGAAGGCTGGTTGGAGGATGAGACCCAGAGATTTCTCTGCCTCCACAGTACTTGGAGTCCAAGTATGAACCACCCTGTCTAGCTTTTTACAAGAGTATTAGAAATTAAACTCAGGTCTTCATGCTATCACTGTAAGCCCTTTACAAAATTATTTATTGCCACATTTCAAATTCTGCCATATGTCAGATGGCATATATATAAATATATTAAGTACTAGAATCAAAATGCAGAAATAACCAAAGTAAATAAAAGAAAAATGAGAAGCATTGGATACAAAAACAAATGGAGAACAAAGAGGAATTTTAAAAATGCCAAGAAGCAACAACAAAAACGGATATAGATTGGCGACAATAGTGACAGATGATGCAGAATTCGAAGCAAACAGTACTGCAACATGATATTGTACAGGTCCACTGAACTTTACCCTAGATAAATATGAGGAAACTATAAAGTACAACTTTTTAACCTCTTTGGAAATGGTCTTAAGAACATTATAATTTGTGGTAAAAGAATAATAAAAATGGAAATAACCAAGAAAAAATTCTCACTTTCCCCCCTTCTTATTTAGGGTTTCTATTGCTGTGAAGAGACACCATGACCCTGCTGACTCTTATAAAGAAAAGCACTTAATTGGAGCTGGTTTACAGGTCAGAGGTTTAGTACATTGTCTTGATGGTGCTGGAGAGGTAGTTAAGTGTTCTAGCTATGTATCAGCAGTCAGCAGGAAGACAATGAGACACTGGGCCTGGATTTGAGCATGTGAGACCTCAAAGTCCAACCTGAATGATACTCTGCAGCCTATTGCAATACTCATACAAGGCCACGCCTCCAATAATATTACTCCCTGAGACCATTGGGCCATTCCTATTCAAACCATCACACTTCCTAATTTAGCAAAAGGAAAAAGAGAGTGAAAATTACTTAGCAGTGATAAAGATGGATGAATGAGAAGGTTCAACTGACTATATATTTAGGAAAATACAAATTTATTAAATAAAAGCAAAGTAATATATAACAAAATTAGAAGTACAGATATCCTGACAGTATCTTTCCCCTCACCACTAAAGATTATAACTAAAATGTGTAATTTCCTCAAAGAGGATAAAAGTACATTCATATTCTTATGAGTGAGCAGATTGTGAGTTAGAGAAAAGATATTTTAATTCTAGATAGAAGTAGACCCTAAGAAAAGATACCTCCAAATACCTTTTAAAATGGCATAAATTCATTTTTAATAAGGGTAGGCAACTTGTTAACCTGGGTGAAATAGAATTTAAATTCTGAGAGCATAGGGGATTGGGGGTAGGAAAATGGCTTAGTAGCTGCTCTGACTGCTCGTTCAGAGATTCAATTCCCAGTATTCACATGATAGCTTGCAACCTGCTGTAACTACAGTTCTTAGGGATCTTATGCTTTCTTTTGTTTCTTTGTTTAGTTTTTCTTCTGCAGGAAGTGGGCAAAGTTATATGTGCAGGAACACTAATCAAGTGAATGTTTTTTTAAATTAAAATATAAATATATAGGCCTTAGGGAGACAGAATCAATATTCACAATGAGTACAATACATATACAAATATGTCCAGTAGCCTTCATATAAACTATGCAACATGTACATCATGTGGAGTCATTGTTAAGTGCCATAGATCCCTCTGCCCAACATTACAGGCTTTTGCCAATGTTACTGGTTACCCTTCACAACCTGACAGCAAGGTTGTATTGCTAAAGATACCTGTTACTTATGACATCAGAGGAATCAAGCTTCACATCTACTGACTAGTGTTCATGTTCCTGGAAGGTAGTATGCATGCTACTCAGGAGAAAATTAAACAGCAGTATCATTACCCTCCTACACACACTGCAACCACCCAAGAACAATCTGCAAGACACAGGGAGTATACTATAATACTATAATCTAAACCTTTTGTTTGGTTTTAAGGCTCATTGCATAAGATGAAAGTCATATCCAATACTGCTAAAGTAGCCAAGAAATTGAGACTAGATAAGATACAGGTCTAGGAAAACAAAGAAACAAACAAAGTCTAATACTACTACTATTATTTGGTAATAATAGTAGCAATAAAATTACTCCTAATGACAAACTATTATACCCACATATAAGGACATTGTTCAACCTTTACCAGAGAAGCTACTTATTGTAGTACATGGGAATTAACATAGAGGCCCACAACTAGATAATGTGCAGAGTGAGAGATTCTGAAGCACTCAGCCCTTGGCAAGAAGTTTTTTTTCAAGTCTCAGGGATCTGTGAGCAAGAGGGGGCAGAAATACTGCAAGAGCCTGAGGTATTGTATGACTCCAAAGAAAAAGTGTCTCCCAGATACAATAGGAATGATACACACATAAACTCACAGAGACTGTAACTAACAGTAATGCCTACATAAGTCCATGCTACACAAAACTCTGACACCGAGACAAAGTAGAATTGGACCTAAAGTGGAATCACTAACCAAGATGGCATTTGTAACTGAAAATCAGTTTCCTCCAACGGGGTGACATTTGGTATGTAGACCATATTTCAGTAGATGTTTCATGTTCACAAGGAGTTGGCCAACAAATCTCTATGCCATGTACTCTATGTCATGTATCTCTATGTACTTTTTATATTATTTGTTTGCTGGGATTGGTACTTTTGTTGTTATTATTGTTTATTTTGATCTGCATTTTTGGTTTTTGAGGGTGAGGAGAACATAAATTTGGATGGGTAGGGAGGATTTAGGAAGACTTAGGAGAGGTGATACTATACATTAAGAATAAATTGTTCAGCCAGTAAATAGAAAAATTACGAAACATGTGAAGAGACAGAAAAGGATACAAGTGACTGAAACTGTCCATAACCCAGATATCAGATTTAAGAGAAAACAAATTCAAACTAGTTGTTACACAGACCTTCAAAGAACTATATAAATGTATTAAAAAATAAAAGAAGCCAATGAAGCATCAAATAGAAAACACCAGTAAATATTAAAAAAAAAAAAACCAACAAGAAATTCTGGAGTTGGATACTAAATCAGACATGAAATTGTTGCTTAAGAACTCAATAGTAAATTTGAATTTACATAGATATAGAAATCATAAATTCATCAATAACTATTTCAACAAAACAAGTTTGGTTTAATCAATTAGGAATGTTATTATTGATAAAAAAAATCTTTAAAAGCTTGAACATACAGTAATTCAAAATATTTCACATTGCCAAATACTATGTAAAAAAATATATAATGTTAAGTTCAAAGCATTTTATATTTCTGTCTCAATTGCATGAGTTTGATTTCTAAATTTAATGTATATTATTTACTGATCCTATTAAGTTCATAGGCATCTAAGCACATGTATTTCTCCTCAGAAGAATCATACTAAAGAGGAAAAGTCATTTACTTATTTATCTTTGTTTAAAATTTATTTTATGTATATGGGAGCTCTATCTGAGTGTACACCTGTGTGCCAGAAGAGGGTATCAGATGCCATTATAGGAAGTTGTGAGCCACTATGTGGTTGCTGGGAATGGAACTCAGGAACTTGGAAAGAATAGACAATGCTCCTAATCATTGCAACATCTCTCAAGGTCCTACATATTTTTCTTGAATACAGATAGTGAGCTGCAAGAAATAAATGTTAAAACAATAACTTACCGAAAATCTCCACCATTTGCAAAGGGGTTTTTCACATTCACAGTGACTTCTTTCCATTGATAACATGGAGCTTTACATTTTAGGACATCCTAAAGTAAAAAAAAAAAAAAGCCACAATATATAATAATATCAAAATCCAAAATTTCTTTAGTTATAAAATAAAACCTCAAAAACCTATTATCCATTTGATTATTATAATAATTAATAAAATTATTTCTATTACAACCATTTTACTATTAAAATTTTAATAGAATGCAGTGTATCTTATCTATAGTAATGTGCTAATAATTAAAATGTTTTGAATGTCTCTTAAATTAATCTTCAAACTAAATTAATGAATGAACAGATAATTTCATGAACAATCAAAATCTCTATCAGTAAATAATAAACTAACTATAGTATATATTTTTATCTATCACTAAGACATGTATGTGTGTGTGTATGTGTGTGTGTACTTGTTGAATGTTCATACTGTGGTAGTTATGACAAGTTCATAATAAAAACTCACATATAAAAAATTCTGTATACAATCATTCTAGAAATTCTCTAGTTATATGCTTTGTTCTTGTCTTAAATATTATCTACGTTCTTACATAATTTAATTTCCATTGACCTGAGTGAGAGTCAGATGTGTTCAGAGCTACATACTCACCAGAGATTAATGATGGGATAAAATCAACTTTGTCACTGAACTTCATGTAATACATTGTTTCAGAAAATGTGAGAGAGTTGGGAGATATTAAGTATTTGTAACTAAAGAGGAAAATGGAAGACCAAAACATATCAAAGTAAGAAATAACCACTTCCTGCTTGGGGCATCACTGCTTAACAAGTTAGCCTGTCCTTGTTAACATCTTGGTGCTCTCTTCTCATATTTAACTGCTACTTAATACTTCTAGAGTCATTCCTTGTACTTTTTATTCTATTCTTACATACTCTAAAGTTTTGTTTATAATATACACTGAATCTTGGCAAATTTGCTTGACTTTACCATACATATAGCCATAGTAGTAAATAATAATTTTGAACATAATATACTTATTAAAATTCTGTGAGAATTTTACATACTGCACACTGATCATATTTTCCAGTCTTTCAATGTCCAGTCATCCTTGTGACCCACCCTCAAATCAAAATAGTTTCATTTGAAAGTACAATTTGCGTTATCTCTGTACTCATTGGAACATGGTCAAACTTTCAGTGGTGTGCCCATTAAATAAAACTGAATCATTCACCTCCATGTTATCCAAAAGCCACCAAATATATTTATAAAAGTCTACCAATGTATTATTGCCTCATCTTTTCAAAAACGAGCATGTAGAATTTTGTCAAGGACATGATATTTCTTCAACAAATGTAGAATTAGCATGAACTTTATCATGGATTGGCTCTGTAGAATGCTCCAGATATGCTGAAGAACAACCATTTAGACAGATGATTGAACATGTAAAGGTATTTGCTGCCAAGCCTTTTAACATGTGTTGAATCTTCAAGATCAACATAAGAGACAACTGTTTCTTGCAAGTTGTTCTTTGACCTTCATCATGCTGTGGCATGGGTGTGCTGTAATTTTATTTTTTTCAAACCTTATTTTTAATGATGGTTCTTAAATGCTTTAATTTCCCTTGTACCCACCACCCACCAGAGATGGCAGAAAAGAAAGGATACGGGGTGGTGGGGAGAGCAGGGACCTATTTAGAAAGGACTAACTACTGTCTGTGTTGTCTGGAAATCAGCAGTTCAGTTCACAGGTTAGCAGGCAGCGGCAGTTTGATCCACTAGCAAACACCTCATGGATACAACTGCAGTTAAGTTCAGTAGAGTGTGATTAGCAACAGGGGTGACAATACCTAGCAGAGACAGCCAGGTCTCAGCCTTGGCTTGAGTCAGCAGGAGGGACCAACAAGAACACCAAGAGTTCTTGGCTGTGCCTCTCTCAGGGAAGCAAAGATAAGAGACATACAAGTGTTGCACAGCTAGCTGTACCAGCAAGCCAAGCTCCATCTCCATCACTCCTTGGGGTCTTATTTATACCCTCCAAACATCTTGTGTCCTGCAGGTGCCTTGACTCAGCATGGTTTTGCTTCAGCATGTGTTTTGCCTCTGCATATGTCTTGCTTCAGTACGTGCATCCAGTCAGCCAGGAAGCAGAAAGAAGCCATAGTACACCACTGGAAGTTTTTTGGTGCATTTCTCTCTCTGGAGCCCCTATAAATGCAGCTTAACTATGCAGTGTAAGGCGCACCAATACACGCTCATTGTTAGCAAAGAATCCTTTATCCCATGTCTTTTCACATGTGCTTGCTTTAGCAAAGCATCCTCTCTCCTGCGTTTGCTTCAGCAATACGTTCTTTCACAAGTTTGCCTTAGCCTTTCACACCTGTGTCCACTTTAAAAAATGTTCTTTCACATGTTTGCCCCAGCAACTGACTTTCCAAAGAATCCTCAAGTTTTCACTTCAGTGTGCCCACATTGATGTGTATGCATTCACATGTATGTGTGCATTCACACACACACACACACACACTAAATAAATAAATATTAAAATATATATTAAAGTTGAGAAGTATCTATAGCAGAAAAAAATCTGTTGAATCAACTGTCAACTTTCAGCACCCATACCACAAAATCTTAAATTACAAGGTATTATGGCAAAGAAATGATCTAAATGACTAAGAGCAGAACAGAAACAAAAAAGGCTCATGGTGTGACACTGCAGCAGCTAGGGAACAGCAGTGAAAGTATACAAAACAAGTACAGCTTACTTACAATTGCTTTAAAATTTAGTATTTGTCCCTTAAGAGCAAAAGCCACTGTACTGCCTCCTATTCCACACTTAGGTCTTGAAATTAATAAAAGTGTGGCTTCAGCTGGATGGAGAAAGCGACTTAAAAATTTAACAGCAACGACAATTTGAGTTCTGTTTAATAAAAAATAAAAGAGAAAAAATTTTATTAAAATAAAGGACAATTTTTAAACACGTATTAAATACAGATCAGGATTAGTACCTACACCCTGAACTATATTCATTTTTTAACATAAATTAATAAAATTGGAGCATGAAGTCATCTGAATAAACTAAATTTACCATCAAGTATATGTATAACATATCTCACATTGGATTTTCTAATGGAGAACAATATGAATCCGTACATATTTTGTATGAATGTATGGGTACATTTTTGTTTGTAAACTCTTAATCATGTTTTTGGCTGTATGGAGTGAACAAAAACTATTATACAAAAAATTCTGAATTAAAATAATATTTCAAGTTAATGTTTGAAAGTGCAATCTAATAGTGGTAGATAAAGAGTGGTAGTATGTTAGCTATTTGAGAAAAATCAATTAAAGAAAGAAAAAGAAAATAGGTCTACTTCTTTTCAGTTTTTAACACTGTAGTCTAATGGCAGAGTCTTAGGAATGTGGACAAGATTATATTTATCTATTTATAGAAAAACTATAACACTAGGCCACATTTTGACAGACTAAGTACTCAGCTACAAATCTTGAAAGGAAGCCCCCATATCCTTTTGAAACAAAAGAAGTGGAGGCTTATGAAGCACAAAAACATTTCTTGGAAGTTATCCCAGCCCAATGGGTTGTGATGAGCTCAAAGGCTTAGCTACCTACAAATCTTTAGAACTGTTACAGACTATGAAATAGTCTCATGGTAGTATGAAATTTCTTCTTTCCATATATTAGGAAGTCAACTTCCTTTTCTTTTCAGTCTCTGTTGTACAATGAAGAAATTTTGCTTTCATTTTTTTTGTGTATGCAATTACCTTTGACTTAAAAATAAGCTGTGTTTTTCACAATTAAATCTTTAAGCCTTGCCTGACGTTGGTATGGCTCCAAGTGATAAATAGCAGAAATATTCTATTAAGAATTTTTACTCTGGATTTTAACATAATTAATATTATTAACATAATAATCGGTTATTTTTCTATAAACTATTACTTATAAACTCTCTTAAGGTAAAAATATTGATAATGAACATAAGAATAATTTTCATAGTTTGTGGAATACCTGCTTTATGGTTGAGAAGAAGAAGCTGCTAAAAGCAAGGAAATTATCAGAAATATATAAATTATATTTTGTAGGGAAAAATCACAGGCCATAAAATATGGTAGACATTTATTCAGATGTGTCCCTACTAATCTAAATTTTGTTCAAATGGTCCATTCTACAAGACTCATGAACTGAAATTTCATTGAAAATAGAGACCTTTTTATATTGGAGTAATTTCCTGGATGCAGGATTCAAATTTTGCCCAAGAATCCTATATTG
The DNA here is from genome assembly GCF_011762505.2 of Arvicanthis niloticus. NCBI lineage: Eukaryota > Metazoa > Chordata > Mammalia > Rodentia > Muridae > Arvicanthis > Arvicanthis niloticus. Next base: position 36,420,901 of record NC_047679.1, read on the forward strand.
AATCAAGAATTTTCTACATAATGATTATAGTGCATTAAATCAATAATTTACTAATTCAATATATATATATATATGTATATATATACATATATATGTGAATATATACATATATCTTCAATAACTGTTTTAAGCATATGGGATACAGTAATTAGACAAAGTATACAATTTTTAAATCTGAATTATCCATTCTATAGTACTTGAATGAGTAATATGGAAAAAATAGGAATCATGTATTACTTTATATATGGTAATTAGGAGCATATGGACATTTATATATCTCCACCTAGATATCTATCTATCATCTATATAGGCACAGTAAAAAAATCGATGAAAGCAAATATGGCAACATAAGTGCTTTTTAGAAGTAGAACTTAAAAATCTTTACTCATTTTGTTCTTTATTCTTCTATAGCATCTAAATTTCAGTCATGACCTTGCTGGCCTCGAACTCAGAAATCCGCCTGCCTCTGCCTCCCAAGTGCTGGAATTAAAGGCGTGCGCCACCAAAGCCCGGCTCAAATTAGATATTTTTTTAAAATATATTATTTATTTAACATACATGAGTACACTGTAGCCAGACACACCTGGAGAGGGCATGGGATCCCATTACAGATGGTTGTGAGCCACCATGTGGTTGCTGGGAATTAAAATCAGGACTTCTGAAAGAACCGTCAGTGCTCTTTACCACTGAGCTATCTCTCCAGCCCCCAAATTAGCTGATCTATATTGTTAATTAAAGAAGAACTATAGAACCATAAATATTCAATTTCTCTGTAAAAGTTTTCATTATGTATCAATCAGTTCAGAAAAAATAAAATTTACATACTTAATAATTCTTATAGCTATTAAATGTTTAGGTTGTGAAGTTCAATAATGCAGAATATTTTTAAATACTTACTTTGGAGGAATTGTTACAACATTCCCTGTCTGGGCAAGAGAGAAGTCATTAGCATCTCTTCCAACAATTGTAGCCATATACACTAAATTCTTCAAGCTTGGATTTCTCAATAATATCTATGTAAATGGAAAAAATGGTACACAGAAGATTAAATCCTACACAAACATACCATTTTTAGTTTTAACTCAGAAAGATTGATATTCTACACATGAAAATATTCAACTTAATGTATACTATCAACTAAAAGGTATAAGATAGTATTTGAGTTTGCAAGTGTATAGGACAGGGCCTTGCTATATAGACCAGGATTACCTGGAACTCAATCTCTTCTACTTTCACCCTCCCAAGAAATAAAATGATAGGCATGAGCTTTCATTTTGGGAACATAAATAGTATAATTTAGTTTCCATAAAAAGATAACCTGTCAGATCAGTGGAGAAATATATGTTCGAAGACATATCCAGAATAGAAATGATTATGTCCTGGTCTGAATGGAGTTTTATTGTGTACTACCTGAACTGGAAACATGGAGAGTATAAAGAAATATATAGAGGTGGGGCGAGGGAAAAAAGGAAAAGAAGGAGAAAGAAGAAAAAACAAGAGGAAGAAGGAAGAGGAAGAAGAGGCAGAAGATGCAAAAAAAGGAAGAAGGAAAAAGAGGAAGAAAAGAAAGGAGGAGAGATGAGAGATGAGAGAGAGAGAGAGAGAGAGAGAGAGAGAGAGAGAGAGAGAGAGAGAGAGAGAGAGAGAGAGAGACAGCTATTTCATTATTAAGGGGAATATTTCTTTAAATTGTTAAAATAAATTATATGCAAACATGATGGAAATTCAGGAAAATAATGCTGAAGCAGAGTAAGGCTCTGGAAGAAAAGCCATCATAAAACTTTCAAATTCTAATCTTCCAGTAGGTAGTCCTGAAACTACTTGTCACAATATAATGAAAAAAAGAACAAGAAAAATAGTTTTGACCTTATAAGTTTTAGGTAAAAGATGAAATTACTACAAAGCTAAAAAGAAAATTGGTGACAATGAATGCAATTAGCTATTCATAATTGGCCTAGAGCTAACAAATCTAAAGAGAGGGCTTGGTCTGCCAGGAAAATTTGATGACGAAAATTCAGTTAGCAAACTCATACTCTAAACATCCAATCTGAGATTTGGCCAGCACAGTACCACCTACATCTGATTAGAAAGATAGACCACAAATAACAAAATAGAGTTAATTACTTCTTTGATTGGTGTGAAGAAGACAAGAACTGAAAGAGGACAGTTGATTTTTTCATCAGTGCTCATGTCTTCTTGGGAAGCACATAGTTTTGTTCTTACTTCATTAAAAGGAATAAGCTTTCTCCCTGTTGTCTAGCTATCACACTCTGAGTTGCTATGAAAGTTGCAGGAGAAGAAAAGACATCCACAGTTTTACCTACTTGTGCATCCTATTTCCTAAAATATAAACTTTCCAGGAAAGATTGAATGCAGAAATCCTTGACTGTACAAGGGGCTCAGAATAACTGATAGATGACAATACAGCCCTAAACAAGACAGCAAAATCACTCTAAGTCTCAGAGAACTTTGAGGAAGCAGGGGAAGTAAAAAATAATATAAAAGTTTGGAGGCATAGGGAAGAACTGGGAAATGCCATATTCTGGGCAACACAACCACTGTGATCATGAACTGGTGGCAGTTGCCCTGGATTGAGTCTGCTACAAGAACAGAGAGAAGACTCAAGTAGCTCTACTTCTTACTGCTGAATGGCTATACTCACTGATAGATTCAGGGAAAAGAAAATCACTTTGTCTTCACTTGTATATGCACTGGTGACTCCATGAAGTTCCAGTGGATACATCCAATCTCATTGTCACAGAGATGATCCCAGTTAAACTAAATTGGTCACAAAACTAAGCAAAAGTCATCAATCTAGGGAAGACTGATGAGGATGAGGACAGTATGAAAGGGTTGGTAACAGATAAAAGAGCAGGATATGTGTGTGCGTGTGTGTGTGTGTGTGTGTGTGTGTGTGTGTGTGTGTAATCTGTCAAAATAGTTAATAATACATATTAGAAAAAAACATATATAAGCAGAACAGGACTCTGCGAAATCAGAGTTATTGTTCATGTCCTGGTCTCTTGACCTTGTTTTCTCACAATGTATTTATTTCATTACAATCCTACATAACATACCCTCTGGTGTCCTTTTTATCCTCTGCAAAGTTTTTATAGGAGAAGCATCTCTAATCTTTTGCAATCTTACCCAAGTATCAGTATGATTTTTCAAGTTCTACACCAACCAAACAAGTATATTAGGAAGAAAGAAGGGGATAGTCTCCTTGATTGAATGCTAGTCTGGCCCCTTTGAGCTTAACTTTAGCTCAGCCTCATCCTTTTGAGCATGTACTCAAAGACACAATTTTAGGGAGATTCTGGAGAACGCACTTTATTCAGAATATTCCACATTTGAAATCTAATTATCATTCGTAATAGAACAACCTCCTTATCCTCTACTCTTCCCCATAAAATGTCTTATTCTCTTCCCTGCAAGAATAGTATGAAGATGAGTAAGCCAGAATCTTCCTTTAATCCCTGTGACTCCTCCTAGTAACTCTTCATTGATTGGCCATCATCTTCTTGGTTAGAAATTCTTTTTTTTTATATTCAGAATGATTCTCAATAACCCACAATGGCAATCTGATAACAATCTAGATTATCACTTTAAACATGTCCTGTCTAAGTCTGCCTCATCATTTTAAGCAAGTTTCATGAATATTTTTTTAATAACATGTAAGCAAGTTATAGAAAGTACAAATAAAGAATGGGGAGAAGATTTAGTGTAAGGTATTTTTGGATACTATTACTCCCAAGGAAAAGTACAGGTTTTCCCCAAGGACTTAGGAACTGATATTATTTAACAACAGGTATCATTTATAACTTAAGAAATTTTGGTGTAGTGCTTTACAATGTATGTATGTATGTATGTATGTATGCATGCATGTATGTATGTATATTTAAAATATTAATATACCAAATGCTTTTAAATCTCAGATTATTAAGTAACATTTTCTTCTTAGAAGAAAACATGTGCCGGGTCTGGGCTCAGTCAGAGAAGATGCACCTAATACTCAAGAGACTGGAGGCCCCAGGGAGTAGGGAAGTCTGGTGGGGTGGGTGGGGACATTCTTGTGGAGACAGGAGGTAGGCGGTATGGGATGGGGAACAGTCAGAGGGTGGACCAGGATGAGGACAAAATCTGGAGCGTAAAAAAAGATTAAATAAAATTTTCAAAAAGAAGAGGCATTGCTTTGCTTCTAAATAGAGCATTCTATATTTTGAGGGAAAAAAAACTTGAAAATTTCCAATAACGAACTAAATCCTTACAAACCACCATCAAAATGAAGAGTCTGTACTGTTATTTTCATTAAAGATACTAATATTAAATATCACAAGGTCATATCTTTGAAGATAAGTTCTAGAGGACTTAAAAGTATAATATTCAATTATATTCCATCCCAAGTAAGTATAAAGCATAATATATAAAAATAGCTGAAAAAGAGAAAATATAAATTCTCTCAAAGGGGTAAACTAACTTGCTCATGGAAGAATATAATACTCTGTAAACCACAAAAGAGAAAAAAGCATTTTTATAGAAAGTGATGATTATTAAGTGAAAATTATCCATTTCTTATGCTTTTACTAGAAGAAACTATTTGCCAAACTTTACTCAACCTTAGTAAAAATATATAATAAAGGCATTTGCTGTTAACTTTTTTAAGAAAAGAAACAAACATCTAAAACACTCTTAAATATTTCACTACATCTAAGCTTTGGTTTCAAAGATCCGCTTACCTGTCCCACCACAACATCATATAGAGTACAAGAGAATGGTACCACTTTCTTGGGGAGGTATGTAGGGAGCCTCTCATACATGTAGACACAGAGCATTAGCATCAGCACTGGGTTTGGATCACAAATGTCGATGGCCTAGGTTCACAAAAGAAAGACATAAGTTGTAGGACATATAAATAAAACACAGCCAGTAAATGAAGTATAATAGTTGCTAAATTACTTCAAAACACTCATAAGTGTTTCTAATGAACATGGCATTGAAATATAGGTATAAAAACAGAATAATATTCTTAATGGGAAACTTCAGATATATTAAAGGATGAGTTAGACTGAATCAGAATGCTGACCTCAAAGACTACATAAAAAAAGAGATCCAGAGGTCAGAAGAACATCTTACTTAAATATGGTAATTCACATGGATAAAGTAACATCTTTGATTTCAAATAATGAATAATATAGTAAAAAAAAATATGGGCAGTTCTGAGTGGCATGCACAGTCTCCTGAGTAACATTGTGTAGATACGGCCTTGCACTTCAATCTGGAGGAGCCTTGGGAGATGCTGTGAGCATCCTGCCTCCCTGTGGAAACTGTGGGGGCCCCCAAACTGGGAACCATGCCCACTCATCTTAGTTGAATCTGCCAGAGAACTTTGATGGGTATAAATGGGGCACAATAGTCTGCATAGTAGATTATACAGGCAGCCCAGATTGCAGAGCGTGTCTGCTTGAGGCACAGCAAACAGAGTAGGGTAACCTGACCTCCAATGTCTGGCTCACAGCCTCTCCCACCTTTCCCAAAAGTCCTGCTGGCATCAGGATCATCCAGCCAACACCATGGAAAACCAAGTGCCTAAAGGACAGTGTAGGAACACAATAAACAAGACCCAGGTCAATATGATACCACCAGAACCCAGTGGTCCTGCCACAACAAACCCTGCATATCCTAATGAAACTGAAGCAGAAGAAGGGAAATCATAAATCCAGTATAATAATGATGACAGAGTTCTTTAGGAAATATTAATAAATCCCTTATGGAAATACATAAAAATACATGCCAAACAGTTAAATGAAATGAATTAAACTGTCCTGGACCTGAAAAGGGAAATAGTAGCAATAAAGAAAACAAAAACTAAGACAATCCTAGAAATAGAAAACCTAGGAAAGAGAATGGGAACGATAGGCTTAAGCATTATCAATAGAATACAGGAGATGGAAGAGAAAATCTGATAGAAGAAATCAATATATCAGTCAAAGAAAATGCAAACTCTAAAAAGTTCATGACACAAGACATCCAGGAAATTTGGGACACTAGGAAATGATCAAACCTAAGAATAGGAAAAGAAGAAGGAGGAGGAGGAGAAGGAGGAGAAGGCAGAGGAGGAGGAGGAGAAGGAGAAGGTGTTACTATTTTTTATTGTTAATATTATTATTATTACTATTATTACTCCTGGCTCCAGGGCCCAGAAAATATCTTCAACAAAATTATAGAAGAATAATTCACAGAATTATTATAGAAGAATAATCTAAAAGATTCCTGTAAAAGTACAAGAAACTTACAAAACATCAAAGACATTAGAGTAGAAAAGAAAATCCACTGTCCCCATAATAATCAACACAAAAAATATAAAGAACAAAGAAAGAATTTAAAAGCAGCAATGGAAAAGGGCCAAGTAACTTACAAGGCAGAATCTATCAGAATTATACCCGATTTCTCATCTGAGATTCTAAAAACAATAAGTTCCTGGGCAGAGGTCTTGTAGTCCCTAAGCAAACACAGATGACAGTATAGACTACTATACCCAGCAGGTGTGTTATGAATGAAGAAGCAAAACCCGAAGTTCAAGAGTTACACTGAGCTGTTGTGGAGGTTCTGGATGACAGATAAGGTAATAACAGTTGGTGAATTACTTTATCCACAGGATCAAAAGCAACTGTACTGATAGAGTAATTTCATGGTTGTTTATAATTATTAAAAATAAAATTAAAAATTACAGAGATAACAAACAGAGTTTAGACATAAATGAAAGCAAAAAAGTAGAATATGGAAGAAAATAAGTAAGAATTCCACCAAATTTTCTGAAAAAAAAATAGAGTAGTGTGAAAGGCTATTCATAATAAAGTTATATTGGGATTGGTAAGAAGTCGAGACTCATATTTAATGACATAGTCATTGTCAGAATACATGGCCTGCTCTGTACATGGGCTGAAATTGAGATATAGATCTTCTGTGATTCAGCACAAACTCATGTTTGAAAATGAAAATAATGTGAACCCAATGCAGATGGTCAACCAAGTCTAGAGCTTAATTTCATATAATCAAAATGTGGCATAGTATAAGCACCAACATCAATTACTGGCTTGACTGGTTGGACATGACAGCACCATTATAAAATCTGCTTTATAACTTGGTAAGTCAGTGTTTATACAAAATTATACACTGAAATTAGGTAAAAAAAAACCATATTGCTGTAAATTTCCTGGTTCACCATATTGTTGACAATTACTCCACATTTTTATCTAGCAGATATTTAGTTTTTAAAAAACTATTTTATCTATGCAAGGAAATTAACATCTTGAATAAACATACCTGAAAAAATCATAAAAGGAACAAATTAAGATGGATTATCAACTAAATTTTCTAAGAGCTAACATTTCTTGTGAATCCCAATCAGACTGTCAAGAACTAGCTTAAGTACCATGTATCCCATATAACTTTTCCTGGGTTCCTTATCAAAATATCTTTTTGTTTCTTTGAGTGAAATTCTATGGTTTTCTATGTCTACTGTGGTAGTCAACAATATATCTTGTGTAAGCATCTTGGTACATATTTGGTCTCATCTTTGAAAATATAAGTATGGTTTGTCCATCTGTATCATTGGAGGGGTCTATCTGGCGTTATTCATGAAAAATGTTTAATAATTTGTTGAATTGTTAGAAAGTATAAAAATGTATAGTTAACATTTTTATATATTATGGTTTATACTGAAAATGTTACCATCAAAAAATATTTCTCTGACTTAAATATTTATAGTTTCTACGTATATCTCTACCAATAAAAATAAATGATTCTATTCCAATTGGTATGAAGTGACATTGGCATGCAAACAACTTTAACACAAAAACATTAGATATTGTGAAATTAATTTTTCAAGGAATCATACATGTTAGACTAATATAATTAATCTTTCTTGATCAAGAAATAAAAAATTTCTTGAGAAAAAGAGAAAGAGAGAAAAAGAGATGGGGGGACAAGAAGGCAGATGTTCATGTGTCTCCACCAGTCAAAGATAGTTGATATATCTAGGTTAGGTATTGGGTTACACTTCTGATAGAGCATTACCAAACTTATAAAGCATTTGACTAACATTTAAAAAAATTGTAAAAAAAAGCAAAAAGGAAAAGGGGGCATGGGATAGAGGTTTTCTAGGGAGGGGAATTGGGGAAAGGGGATGGCATCTGAAATGTAAATAAAATATCCAAAAAAAAAAGAAAAATTCAGAGTTGGTTATAATGACACTTTTCCTCTGGACAGTCAACAGTTTTAGAAACCCACCTAATTTTTCCAGCATTGGAATATTAATTTAATTACTAAATACTATTTTAATATTAAATATTAAATGTTAAATGTTAAATATTAAATGTTAAAATGTTAACCAATGTACAGGCTTTTATTTCTCTAATGCAACATGGTAAATCCCTAATTTAATTCAGCTATTACATTTACATTTCCAATATCTATCTATCATTATGTCTCTAATACAAAACTTCAAGAAGGCAAACCTATCTATAGAACAAAATTTGTAGTTGGTATTTTATTCCCATTCTCTCTGTCTCTAATTGGTTCACATCATAAATGTCCTCTAAATGACAACAAAAAATGATGTCTCCTTTTGACTAATCCAAATCTAACTGAATGAACTAAGACATCTGATATTTACAATATGTTAGATAGAATAGATTTGATCACAGTGATTTCTTCCTTCATCTGACCTTTTTAACATTTTACCATATATCTATTTCTATTGATATTTAACTACATATGGCTATTATTTTAATGTACATATATTTTAATGATTAAAGTAATCTACATATTAAGTAACAACTTCTGTATTCTGTCTTCTATTACCTGCAAGTAACAGAGGGTACATAACATACTTAGAACATAATATATATTTTTTTATTAGTGTCAGGGAAAATTTGGTATGAAATACCATATAGAAACATTAATTGTAGGTCAATGTGTGTGTGTGCCTGTGTGTGTGAGTGTGTGTGTGTAAAGAACTTTATTCGAAAACAAATTTATTCACTTCCTGATTCTAAAACTGAGTCTAAAACAGTACAATTATATATAATATCAAAAACTACATAATTTTTAAATAGCCAGAGCATAATTTGTAATCATATTTGAATTTCCATAATTCAACTCGGAAAACAGGTTTCAATTTAGATTTAAAGTGTATAAGCACAAGGATATTTTAAATGAGCAAATTAAAGATATAAAATACATAAACTTTGAAAGCACTGAGATATTGAAGGTACTGACCTGTATGTTTAAATCAAATCCAATTTCACGAAGACTATTTATAACAATCAAGCAATTGTGCAAAAACTGTTCTGGGCATTTTGGTCGTGTGTACATATTTATGAAATGAGACTCAATCTGGAAGTTAAAGCAAATAGAGCTTTAATTAACGGAATTAAAACAGATGAATGTAGGTTTTCTTTGTAGTACAACAGAGGATAATTTGGATTTTAGCATCTGAAACAAAATATTGTAGTCAATACTTAAATATAAACAAAAAGTCAATGCTACATAGTAGCATTCATGTTTTTGAGTCACAATTAAGGCATCTAAAAAGGCAGTTTACAGGAAATAAACTTCAAATCTTACTCAAATGAATAACTGTTCTCATTCAGAAGACTACCATTGGGCAATGAAGTAACTCTTACCAAAAATGGGCAGTATGCTGCCATCTGTGTAGCAAACACAAGGCCATCAAGAAGGTCTGAGTCAAAATTCACTATCCATCTTTCAGGGGGCACATCTAGGGAAAATAAATATAATAGTATTTTAAGTTTATTGAAATAAAACATAGCAATTTGAAGAAAAAACAAAAGTATGCTTTTATTTTAAAAGTACGATTTTCATGAATACTAGGTATGATGGTTACTTTTGATGTAGCAATGCTACACATTAAAGGCCACCTAGGAAGAGTATCTATGCTGGATTGGCTACAGGACTATCTCTGCATACAGAACTATTTTAGTTACATTAACTGATGTGGTCAATGATGGCAAACACCCTTCTCTTGCTAGACTGCTGAACATTTTCCCTGACAATAATAAAAAAAATATTTGTTTGAGCAGTATATGTGTATACTCCATTCTCTCAGCTCATGGCTATAGATGTGATGTAAGTAGTGACTTGGAGTTCCTGCCTTGACTTTCCTACAATAAAGACTATAATCCAGTATTATAAGATGAAATAAACTTCTTTATCACTAAGTTGCTTTTAGTCAAGTATTCTATCATAACAACAGAAATAAAACAAAGCATTATTAAATATATCCATACAACTTAAAATCAACTGTAAGTTGTGTCTTATTTCTACATAACCCAGTAGAAAAAAAAACACCGTTTTATGTATTAATAAGACAGAAATCTCACATTTTGGCATTACTCAATTTTCCTTCTCTTCTCCCCGCTCCCTTCCTTTCTTCCTTCCTCCCTCCCTTTCTTCCTTCTTTCCTTCCTCCCTCCCTCCCTCCATCCCTCCCTCCCTTCCTCCCTCCCTTTCTTCCTTCCTCCTCTCTTTTCTTCTCTCCTCCTTCCCTTCTTTCCTTCCTTCCTTCCTTCCTTCCTTCCTTCCTTCCTTCCTTCCTTCCTTCCTTCCTCCCTTCCTTCTTTCTTTGCTTTTTACCTACTTTTTAGAAAGAGCCTCATGTATGTGACCCAGGGTACCCTTGGACTATTTATGTAGAAGATAACTTTGAAGTCTGATTCTACTGCCTCTACTGTTGAAGTACCGGGCTTTCAAACTTATGCCACATCATTCTATATGCTTTGTTCAAATGTTTGACCAATGATGAATAACATATTAAAGTACTGAGGCTCAAAAGACATGTTATTCCTTGTAATTCTATGGCATTAACAAAATAATAATAATAATAATAATAATAATAATAATAATAATACCTCTCAAGTTACAACTGGAATAAGTTAAAGTGTGTATCAGGCATATATCTGAAAAGCTATCCAAAATTTGGTGGTAAAGAAATTAAACAGAACTAATTGCTATTTTTTAATAGATTTTTCCTCATTTTCAAACTTTCTAAAAAAGTATAGATTACCCATGTTTTTTTTTATTTTATTTACATACTATTACTTGCAATCAAGCAGAATAAAGGTAAGTATCAGAGATACCCTCTAAATCCTTCATTCATTTCTATTTCCCAAGAAAATTTTAGAAATGAGAAAAGCTATGTTCAAAACACATTTCTGTTATTTCCACAAACCAGAACTAGATTACAACTGAAAGTAGAATACTTGGTTTTCTCATGGAGATGAATTTTATTCACCAGATATCAAATTCTCACAAAAGAGTTTATCTGTCAGTATGCAACAATTTATTTTAAGCTTCACTATGTCTCTAAAAGTCCTCCGTGAAATCTAACACTGACAAGTTACTATTGGCTATGCAGTACACATCATGGCCAGAAAAGGATGATAGTAGAAACAGGTGGTGGCTTGTCATACTGCCTCCATAGTCAGAAAGCAGAAAACAATGACTACTAGTTCTCAGTATGCATTTTATCCTAGCACAAGGAATGATGATAACATTTTTTACAACCTTAATTAAGCTAATCTAGATAACTCTTCCAAGGCATGCCCACAATTTTGTTTCCTAGATGATATTAGTGTCTATCAAGGTATCAATCAATAGCAAATATTGTATCCCTATCTCTTGTCAACATGACAGCCAATCATAATAAATTACTTATAAGCTGTTATCTTCTACTTTTTGAATCTATAGTTACATAACTGTCTTATGTAACTATAATGCATTTAGTCTACCATCAAAATAACTACATTCTTTTACATTTAATACATTTCCAAAGTATAAGGGTCAAGATTCTTCTGAGACTCTGGCAATCTCTTAAATATGAGCTCAGTTGTATTCAAGGCTTCATCTTCACAGTTTTATACAATGACTTCTCAAGGCCTCCTTGCAAGCACTCTAACCCTTCCACATACTGCCCAGTCTCAGTAGCTCTCTGAAAGTATGGCACAAGACTCAATGACTCTTCAGTCTTACCTTGTTGCCTAACAAGACAGTACAACAACAACTAGTAAAGATTCTGGTGCCATCTGGAGATGTAGCCTGCTCCCCCATAGGGACCACAATGCCATAGGCCTTTGTATGTCTTTCATAGTGATCCTAAGGAAGCATTTCCCTAGGAGGTTACCTTTGAAAACGGAACTATTTCCTAGGGATTCTCAGTTCAGGTTCTCTCCCTTCAGACAAATGAATTTTGATTTTTGCAAGATAGATCCATTCATGGATGGAATCTTGCCCTCTGGGCATCTTTCCTATTGTATACATTTAAGCTTAGTTCTGATTTTTTTTCCTCACCAGATATCCAACTGTGGTCTCTGGGAGCTTCATGTTTTCTTGCTGGTATATACTTGACTTTAACTAGATACCTAACAACCTAACTTCTTACTGGTTTCAAGTTGTCTCTAAAAAGATTATATCCAAGTTAATACATCATTTCTTCCTGTTCCACCTTGAATTTATCCTACAATTAGAGCATTAAGGGAGTTTAAAGAAAACCAAACTGTTTGACAAGCTTTTGCTATTTTAAGTGTAGGAGCTTCCCCCAACCCCTGGCTCTTTTCTTGTACCTGCAGAAAATACTGGTGTGAATGCAGTTTTGTTTGTTTTTCTAATCCATCACAACATCAAAATTGCTTTGCTATAAAAATAACTTGTCAAACACCAGCAAGCATGGACCTTTGCTGCTCAAGTATGGCTTTTGGTAAGAAAAAAAAGAAAGTGCTTTCTAGGACAATGTTGAGAAGAGGTGAAACAAACTTTAATAAAACTTTCTTTTCTCTGATTCCATGCCTGTGCATTGTCTTTTATGTCAAAGGCTGCTGAGAAAATGTCACTACAGTTTACATCAGGCTTAGGTATATCAAAGATTTCTTCTGCTTTTATGATAGCTCTTTTGATATAGGTTATTCTTTCTTCTATATCCTGAGGTTTTATACAAAAAGGCAGCTAAGTTGAATGAGCATCATTGCCATCAGAAGAAAGGTTACTGGAAATAGAAATATTAGACATTATCCAGTATTTACTGTAATACAAAAGTAGCTTAGCAAAGTCTTCAGGGAATCACCAGCTTTATCTAGTCTTCAGTTCTTAGAAAAAAGTTTCAAATGCTACTAGACATGTTTAAATTAAAATTGACTTTGAGTTTCTATTTTCATCCAGTTTAACAGTATATTCCTTCAAAAAGGTATCTTAAATTGAAATAAACCCAGATGTTGGTGGTATTGGTGCATGCCTTTAATCCCAACATTCAGAAGGCAGAGGCAGGCGGGTTTCTGAGTTCGAGGCCAGCCTGGTCTACAGAGTGAGTCACAGGACAGCCAGGGCTACACAGAGAAATGCATTCTAGAATCTGCAGTACCATCCCAACCAAAAAAAAAAAAAAAAAAAAAAAGAAAAGAAGACATTGGTATAAAATAATATTATAAAAAATGATGATTTTTCAAAACATTAAATCATTTAATACAACAAAAATATTAATGCATTTATTTTAAAGAATGTTAGAATTTGTAAATTAATTCTATTTTAGATTTCAAGATCATTTTACCAGATTTAATGAGAAAAAAATCATATAACAAAATTTCAACCATTTTATTATTCACCTAATTATTATTAAGTATATTTATATTATAAAAGTAATGGCATTATGAAAATTCAGATTATTTTAACTATCAGAATAAATGTACAAGTATATGAGGTACAGTATGATTTAAAACTTGAATATAATACATGATAATCAAATCAGGGAAACCAGCATATTCAACACTTCAAACATTTATCATTGCTTTCTATTAAGAATATTCAACATATCTGTTCTAGTTATTTTTAAAACCATTTTATTATGAAACTGCATTGCACAATGAAACAAACTAACTTATTTTACTTTAATCAATGGTTGAGAAATTCTGATATTGATGAGTTTTTCTATCATATTTCTTCCATTTTACCAGACTTGAAATAAACAAATTTGATACTTTTTACTATGAATTTATATATTTAAGGCATGGTATAAATGCAAAACCAAAATCTATATGCTCTTGAAGTTGTGGAAATAGCTCAGTTAAGAGGATTTGTTATTCTTCTAAAGGGCTTGGGTTCAATTAGCAGCACCCACAGTGTGATATGCAACTAATTTTTAACTATAGTCTCAAGAGATCCAATGGAACCTTCCTGTCTTCATGGGCACTAGGTATGCACATGATCCACATACATGCATACAGGTACATTCATACATAAAATAAATAACTCTCAAAATAAATTTAAAATACATGCTCTCTTTTCCATTCCTGTGTGCCTTTAAATAGCAGGTTTTCTAAGTCAAGTTCATCCACTTTAATGAAATATTACTATGTTTTCATACCTTCATATTGTGGCACATTATGAAGATGCATACAAAATAAACATATATATACTATGCACTAATATATATTACATATTATATATAATATATGATATGATAATATATTATATGATTATATGATATTATATATCATATATTATACTTCATATATCATATATTTCACATTTAACATATTTTTATTTGTATAAATTGCTATATTAGTATATATTGCATGCACTATATATAATATGTAAACATTATATATTATGTCATATTTATAATTTTGATATACATTATATGTGCATTATATAAATATAAATTATGTATCACACACATATTTTATATATGTAATATATATAAAGTAATACATTACTATGTATAATATAAAAATATAGATTATTATATATGTTATATAAAAAGAAAATATAATTTATAATATATATTATAAATAAAATATATGTATATACTATATGTATTATATATAATATATGATATACATTATAGAAAACTAATATACTATATAATATACATGTACTATATATAATTTATAAATATATAATATATAGTACATAGACTATATTTTAAGTAAAATACATGAGTATATAGAACTATATTTATAATATATAATTAGATATTCATAATGTATATTATATAATAATAATGTAATATATATGTCATAAAGTGTTCTCTCCTCAAATTTTGTACTCGTGTGCCATCTCTAATCATAAATAATACTGCTCTGGACTTTAACAAAGTATATTTTTGTGCTAACCTTTTCAAATATCTTAAGACTAAACTATTAAGATTATTTTCTAGAGGATTTCACTAATGTATAATTTATAATTTTAATTTTAGAATAGTTTTGATTTATCAAAAAGGTACATAGGTATCCTATAAACACCATTTCCTTGCAAACACACCTGCTCTAATAGTAGTTTCATTAGAATTTAAAAAACCTGCTCAATCGCTTTTCAAAATGATGCACCACTATACCACCACTCTTGTGATATGTGGATGACCCACTGTTGAAAAAATCTTGCTTATAATTGTAACAATCTTTTTTAGCTGTTAGTCAACCAAATTGGCAGGAAATGATATTTCACTGGTGTTTCACTTTTACAGTTCTGCTAAGGAAATCAACCTTTATTTAGAGGGAACTTAGCTTAATATTCCATGAAAACTATGCTCAATAAATTCACTGTTTAGGATGAAGTGAAAAATGTACACTCATATTAACAATTAGAATTTTCTAAAAGGAATTTCATGCTCTTGGTATATAGGTCAATGTAGCTATGCACTGGGAAAGAGTATCATGAGCCTATCATGACCTATTCACTAACTAATTCATGAAAGATTGTCACATCACAATGTCCAACATGATCCTCATAATAATTTACTCAGCTAAAAATACTAGCAACAAGATAAGGGGTATCATTAGTATTCAAATTTCCTAACATCTGTATATGCAGTTCATTATTTTTTCTCCAACATATACCAAATGGAATTTCTTACTATCTCACCTTGAAGATTGTAAACTGCTCTCTCCTTCCCTCCCCCATCCCCCTTCCCCTCTCCTCTCTCTCATACAACACAGAATAAATCATGTAAGTAGTCTAGAATCCACAGATTCTGTGGGTGGTTTCATGGCTTCTACTATATCAATTTATGCATTACAACTTAGAACTGTTTAATGAAAACAATCATACCACTTTTATTTTTCCATATACTAGTTCGTTGACTTTCATAGTTTGTATTCAACCAACTAAGTAGAATCCTTTCAGAATTTGAATATATGTTGCTGGATGTAAAACAAGGGTTGATTTTTGATTTACTTTCCCCATGTATAGCTGGCATAGAATTGAAGGAATGTGGTGTCACCCGAGATAGAACCGTAACCTGGAATTTCAAAAGAAATAGTTAATAGAATCAGATGGAAAATAAAATCATATTAATATTAAAGTCAAAAAGTATGAATTAATAGAATGAAATGCAAAGTACAGAGGACATAATATCTTGTTAAATATGTCAGCTAATTCTTCAATGTATGTGAAGTAATTTCAGCAATCCAACTCACATCTTCCTACACTCATTTATATCACCATTTTTCATAAAGGCCTAAATTATAAATAAGCATCAAAAAATTGACCTTTGATAGAACAGAGTCAATAGCACAAAGAAGACTTGTAAATAACTACAAAGAGAAAATTATCAAATACGTATGTGTGTATATTTATATACACATATATACTTAATGTACATACATATACTCAATGTACACATATATTTATCACACCACCGCCAAGTGTACTTCTAGTTCTATATGAATGTTGACGTTTTATTTGCCTACTGCTTCTCATTAGTAGTAATGAGTAATAATGTTTGTAATAAAATTTCCTTTGCACATAAGTCAGAAGACAATTTTTATAATTAAATTTTCAAAAAATACCTAGACATTTTAAGATAGTTTAAGTGGCTCTCGCTACCTATGTTAAGTGCACAAAGAGAATTAATATCCAGTTTATAAACTTTCTTTTAGATATAAGGATGCCTGATGGTTTAACATTGGTACAAAAGTAAATTAATAATTATACCTGGTGCAAAAATAAATCTATAAAAGATCGAAGATAACTAAGACTCCAGATGAAGACTGTACATTAAACCATGGACTGAATTTAGAAAAAATATTTAATCAGAAAGGCTGATCCATACATGAACAACAACCACAGCTGTGGATGACTCACTTCCCAATATTTCCATACAGAAGGAAAACATAAGTTTCTTTAACCATTGTGCTTTAATCCCTTATAACATCATTAACTAATCTATTGCACAATTCATGTGAATGAATAACAACAACAAAATAACAGCAAACTAAAGTTGAAGTATTACCTTGTATATCTGGAGAAATACATCTGTCCATGCCCGTTTACTCCAGGCTTCAAAATTATCCATATCTATATCAACAGAATAGTTTCCCTTAAGTGTGGAGAGAGCCTTGTTTTTAGTGGATGTCTTTAAGGAATGAAATACAAAAGTATATATGAAATTCAAAGCAAATACTAGTATAAATTTTTAATTATGATATAGGATTTTTCATTTTCATAAAACATTCAGATGTACAGTTTTATGCATTCACCGAGATGTTTAAGCCCATGAAAGCATTGAAACTATGCACACAGAGAATTTTCAGGAATAAAAGTTACCCATTTACATCACAGACTTAGTCTATTCCTACATCTATTATGACCATCTCTAGTAGAAGGGATAGAAAGGAAAATAAAGTTCACCTGAACTAAGTTCAGAAAATCCCTACACTTTTAAATAACACACAAGAACTCAACATAAGACCACAGTACAGGTACCTGACTTTTTTTTTAGTATGTTAAATGGTAAGTAAGAGACTTCCATAACTAAAAATAACATATAAAAATAATTCTCTCAGCAAGAGGTTTTTTTATAAAATATACTCCATACTTTGAGAAAACTATGTATTTCTTGCTTAATGTCTCTGCTCTCTCCTATTACTACAAAAAGGGGAGTATCAAGTCTCTATAAAATTAAATATTGTTTTATAGACAAAATAAAATTCTTAGAATTTATATTTAAAGATAAAATTACATAGGTCTATGCATTTTTCCTTTGTAAATACTCAGTGGATATAACATGTGCATGAGGAATAGAGTTTGAATCCCAGCACCCACTTAATGTGGGGTAAGAGTAGTGACCTGCCTTTACTATTACTGCCTAGAAGGCAGACTAGCAGGAGTCACTAAAGCATTATGGTGGGCTAGAAAAATGAATCAGCTCTGTTTAGGTTCAAGTACGACAGCCTGACAGCCTATCTTAAACTGTAAGACAGAATGCAAAGTAGAAAATTCACATCACCCTTTGGCTTCTATATGCTTGACTACACATGAGATTTCATACACATACACACTTGCACCCATTCACATACAAACAGGCATACATGCATGCATGCATATCATACACATAAACCTGCAAGAAAAAGAAAGCCATTAATTCATTTTTTTGCACAGGAATCTCATAAAAATTTTAATCAATGCCATAACCCTACATGCACGTACACACACACACACACACAAAAGCTGTTAATATAGACTTCAACTTTAGGATATTTCAGATATAAAGTCTAAGCTGGACTCATTTTTAAAAGTCTACATATTAATAAATTTACTGACTGTATAGATTATTTCTAGAAATTATCTTACTGTAATTTCCAGCCACTTCTTATAATCTTTTGGTTCAAGCAAAAATTCTGGCAGCACATGAGAAATGCATCCACCTTGCGCACTAAAAGAAAATCCCAAATTATAAAATTATTATAAACCTTTGATGTGACTTTCAGTTCAATTATTACAATAGTATCATATTTGCTATGTTAGTTGTGCAATTATTTTAAAATCTCTGAATAATGAAATTATACATGGTATTACCTTTATAAAGTTTGATTAATAACAAAGAACTTAATGTTTATTTTCACACTTATCTAAGTTCATAGGTTGTCTGAATATGTAGTAGCTTATGATTTGTGTATTTTTAGTCAAGTCAATATTTTATTATTGTCCTAACAACTAGAATAACAAAAACATCTATAAAATGCTTAAATACAAAAAAAAACCTTTGAGATCATTAGTCATCTAATTCAAATAAATGACTATCATCTGCTATGCCTAAAATTGTAATATAAGATATTAATCAACTATTATTTTTCCAAATGGCATATTGAAATCTAGGGCATAGTTTATTATATAAACTTGTGATAGTATACGCTGTGACAAATTTTAAATTATGCACATATATAACTGACTACATTCAACATATGAATATATACACATACTATTTGAACATTGTCAAATTTCAAAAGTAATGTAATCTGCCCTCTTTTGTATGGATGCCTATCAATAGAACTACCACACAAAAATCATGTTCATTATGTTGAAAAGTGCTTTCTAGTGGAGATTTGGGTATTTGAGTTTAACTCATTTAGTACACACAGAGAAGCATTATGCAGAACAGCATTAATGAACAACTCTATTCTATACAGGATATACCTTCAGCAGTTTAGTACTGTGGTTACAGAGAAGTGAGGAAAATAAACAGGAAAAGAGGTTTAAGATGGCACTGAAAAGTAAAACCTTGACACTCTTACTAATGAATCATAATAGAAATGTAAGGAAGGGAACTGTGAAACTGAAGTAGTCAGCAGAGTGCTAGAGTTCTTCAATCCTGTATGATTCTGCACTAGTACACACTAATACAAGAAGCAAAAATCCAACATCTATTCTTGAGTTTTTCAGCGAACTTGTACCCTATGTATATTATGCCTACAAACTGCCATCAAAGTTAAATTACTACAGTATTAAATAAAGAATTTTTCCCTTTATAACACTACTAATTAACAGAAATGACTAACCTGAGGCCAAAATAAGAATTGCAGTACATATATTCCTATTAAATTCAAATCTTGTGAAATAGTTTCAGATTCAAAGAAAAGACCACTCTCAGAGATATATGCAGGAACTAGAATAGTTCTTTGTGACTAAAGCAATGCAGTATTTCAGAAGCAACTTATCATTTATAACAAAGGCTATTCACAGGTTAATGAAACAGAGAAGCAATTAAATGTGAGCTTCTCAAGAAGGAAGATAACCTTTGATGAGTACCCTATTGTCCAGCAAAATATAGCTGTGTAAAAGTTGAGGATGATTAATGTACTTGTTGATACTAATATTCACATGTTTTTCATTTTGAATATTTTTCAAGGCTGAATTTTATGACTTCATAGTTATTATGTTCACATCTCACCAATTAATTTTATGTCTACTTTTTCCTCATACAAAAAATTACATTTAATTATACTTTTACATAGATTTACTGCTTGAGTATTCTAAGTTCACAATGAATATCTCAAAATTATAAATATAATCATTTAATCAATTCTAATCAGAGTCTTCAAACACTGTAGTCTTTAAAATTCCACCTTAATCTCTAAATATAAATCATGTAACCACTAAATAGGTTCTTAGCTATGCAAAAGTCCTTATTCACTGAGTTACCAATTTAAGTGAGGCAAATAGCATTTACAGTTACAATAACATTCTGAATTTTAATACATTTGTTTCCTTGATAAGACATATGAGCATATCTTGGATTAATGGCCCAATTGTATTAACCATACTGCCACTTTCTAAATGTTAAGTAATTTTATCACAATCAACATATCCTAACAGGCATGTATTTGCTGATAAAGAGCAAATAAATCTGAATGGCTTGGCTTTAATGCCAAAATAATTCTCCCATACCTGCAATGCTCACATCATAAAATGTCAAAATAAGAATGACCAATGTTAATGTCATGCTTCTGGGAAATAATGCAATCATCACAAGTGCCATGGAGTTAAGTATTTAAACCTTCTTTTGCACCAAGTGAATAGTCCATTAATTTATATAAATGTCATTTAAGCACATGTATCTAAAACTTGCCTTATTTAAATAGTGAGTTTACTTTACTAAATTAGTCCATTGAATATTTAAAGTAGAAAATAAGAAATTAAAAGAAAAAACATAATATTTTTTTTAAAAATGTTAATAATATAATAAAATTCCCAATATCTTATAAGGTCCCAATTTCTTATAAGGACAAAAGTCCTACCTGTGTCTCTGACCTCATTTATCTTGGAGATCTTTTGTCTATGAACTGTTATCACAGGACTTAATACTCTAGCACAGGAATTTTAAGTAGGACACAATTCAGTACATAAACATAAAGTTCAAATTATTTATACAATTGTAATTTTGTTACTTCCTATAAATTATCTAATTTTCCCATTCTCACTTTGACTTTATTTAAAACAGCAATTTTCAACCTATGGTTAATGAGCCCTTTGGGGGTTGCATTTCCAATATTTAGATTACTATTCATAACTGTAGCAAAATTACAGTTATGAAATAGCAACAAAATAATTGTATGGTTCTGTGTCTCCACAGCAACTGTACTGAAGGGTTGTAACATTAGGAGGGTTTTAGAACCACAGATTTAGTGAGTCAGAGAAAAAATTAAAAACTTTAAAATTCATACAATCAGCATTCAGTTAAAGTCATATAGGTTTGTGAATCTCTGTTGTGTCAGTGGAAAAATCTCCTATTTTCAGATCTATCCGTTATTAGCACCACTAATGAAACATGGCTTAAGGGAAGAGTCAGTAAAGACTCAATTTCAACTACAGGCATCCTTAAATCTGCAATACCATGTAAAGCCATACACACACACTTTCATGTTTCCAAAGAATTATTTTTTAAAGGTGATGTTGTGGTTTAAATGGGTATACACACCCAGACTGTGAATGCTTGAACCATAGGGATTGGCACTACCAGGAGGTGTGGACTTTTTCAAGTAGGTATGTCATTGTAGGGGCAGGCTCTGAGGTCTCTTATTCTCAATCTCCATCATATGTGGAACACAATCTCCTTCTGTTGCCTTTGGATCAAGATGTAGAAATCTCAGCTCCTTCTCCAGCACGATCTGTGGGTGCTGCCATGCTTCCTGCCTTTGATGATAATAAACTAAACCTCTGAACCTGTAAGCCAGTGCTAATTAAATGTTTTCCTTTATAAGAGTTGCCTTAGTCATGGTGTCTCTTCACAGCAATAAAACCCAAACTAAGATAGAAGGGTTACCAAATTATCTCAGGTCTCTCAGAATCTGGATCTGTCATGCATTTGGACTTAAATGACAGGAGTAGGGTAGTCATATGTATCTATCTGTACATATAAGTCCATGATAGTTCTTAATCTTTTAAACATTTTTAAAAATTTCATAGATGTTTACAAAGTATCTTGATAATACATGCTCCACATTCCACCCTTCCTTTCTCCTAGATCCTCCTCCAAATACATTCTATTTGCATTTTGATATGCTTTTTCCTTCTTTTAACTTACTGAGTTCAATCAATGGTGTAGTCATGAACCTGTGGATTGAGTCAATCCACTGGAGCATGAGCAATCTAGCAGAGCACACTTTTCTGAGGAAAATTGACTCTTCTTTCCCCAAAAGTTATATGAAGACTTTTGATACTTCCCTTCACCTATGCCAGAATTTCGTCTGGTTTAATCTTGTACCTGTTATGCATGTAACCTCATCTGCTGAGTCGTGGTCATATTATGAGTTAACATTCAACAGATGCTTAAGACACTATGATATTGCACCTCTGTGTCTGCAACATAGTTTTCAAGTAAACACATACTGCTTCTTTCAGAGAAGGTATCTTGCATCCCTTCTCTCAGCCATACCAAGAATCAAGAGATCTCCTATCAATGACTCTACTACTCCCCACTATTTACATAACCTGTTATTCATGGGGCAGGTTCAAGGTTAGGCACCCATCATTCCTCTGTATACTTGATAGTAAACCCTATAAAAGGCTGCCTAATTCTTTCTTGAACTTAGTCACTTTTTGAAACTTAGAAATGTCTAGCACTCTTTCAAGCCATGAGACAATTAAGATTACTACGATAGGAAAAATATAATAAATGTTTGGTCAACATTATAACCAGCATTAACTGCAAGAGGCTTAAATTTCCCCATGTACATATTTTTAAAAAACATTATTTCCTTTGTATTCTTGCTCTAAGAGTCCTTGTTGTTTGCTCTTTATTTTCACCCATAATAGAGCAAACAAATATGTAACTATTTCTAAATGTATATATTTGCATAAACCTTATAAAAATGATAATTTAGTGAAGTAGTGGTAGCATGAAGGTGGAGTATACTCAGTATCTATGTGTGGGGAGTTTAAGTAAACAAGAATGCTGAAAATGAAGGTAAAAGAATCAATATAAATTCACCAACCTCGTCTTCAAACTTCAAAATAACAGTACCTTTTCATTTTATGGCAACTTATCAATTAACAGCTATAGAGTAATACAGACCTCACAATAACATGAACCCTATACTTTACTAGGACTTATGGAACTTCTCTCCAGCCTTATGCTTTAATATTCACATCTTAACTATAAAAATCAGCAATTTGTAATATCTGTAAATTAAGATGATACTACCAGTAACCTAAAGATATTTTTAAGTTTCATTTTTAACAACTAGATTTATGACATATGCCTTCAAAATAGACCATAGAATAGGATCATTCATACCATCTTGCAACTTATAGCTAACCTAATTAGCATCATAAATCTTGTGAAT
This sequence comes from Arvicanthis niloticus, assembly GCF_011762505.2. Taxonomy (NCBI): domain Eukaryota; kingdom Metazoa; phylum Chordata; class Mammalia; order Rodentia; family Muridae; genus Arvicanthis; species Arvicanthis niloticus. The sequence continues at coordinate 36,444,531 of NC_047679.1, forward strand.
AACTGGGAGCAAATTGTTTTAACAAGCCATCCTAATGATTTAGGTGCATGATAAAGTTTGAGTGGTAGTGTATTAGATTATGCACACAAAAAGTTCATGGGATACTTGCATTAACTAGTGTATACTTCACCACTACAATATATATTACAATGTGTATAGCAAGAGATATTTAAGCTAAAGACCAAATATTATTTTTAGTCTATCCATGCACTCACATGTCTATCTATTTATCAATTCAAGGAAGCCATGATTACATGTTTAATCTAGTATATCTTAGCTCTTACGTGATGAAGTCTAGAAGTGAAGCATGCTGTGAATGGAGTTGTATCACCCTTTCAACATTATCCACAGGTAAGGACTGGTTTGAGTTAATTCCAGGTGGCAGTTTTCCACTCAAGTGAAGTATGACATCATAAATTGTCTTATTATATTTGGAAAAATCATACTGTCTGGAAAATTTCTTGGGTGGTGAGGATGTTGAATAGAATTGTATTTTCTGCACATCCCTATAAGTAAAAAGGAATAAATGAACAACAGTCTCAAAATGGTATTTTATGCAAAAATATTATCAATAACCAAAACAAATATTAATGTAGACAGCAATACATTCTAAAATGTAATTCATATGGCTACTATTTTTAAGCACAAATTAAGTTTTCAAATATTCCCAAAGACATTACACTGTCTCTTTTACACATATATCATTAATGCTACAATTGAGGTGCTGAAGGAATGGATTAGAAACAGAATGGGTTTGAAAAAAGACAGTAAAGGTTGATTCCTGATCTTACTGCAATTTAATATGGCAAGTAAGTTAAACTCCCTGGGTACAATCCTGCATTTTATAATCTAAATATGCTTTCTATAGTATCCCATATAACATAAAATTTTAAATACATATCAAACATCTTCTCATTTATCACTTTGTCTGCCCCGCAGTGAGATGTCGCTTCCAAACATGGCTGCTTCCTTCTGCAAACTAATTCTTCCTTCATTGTTAAGGGTTTACAGGTGTATGCTAAGGCTGTGTTTGTATATGAGCTAGTGGGAATAAAGGTGTGTCATTCCAGCTGGATCAGCCAGACCTAGAAGGTCTTTAGATGTGATTTCTTTCCAGAACAGCCATGTTGCTAGATAAATATTTCTATACAAAAATGTTGCATAGGAAAAGAAGAAAAAAATCAGTCAAGGTTAAATTAAAGAAAAAGAAAAGGACATAAAATGGAATAGAAGAGAAGACATCAAAAAACGAAGGAGGCCAGTGTATTGGGTATAAAAGCATCATAGATAAGCAAGTAAGATCAAAGAACACTATAGCTATACAAAGGTAACAATCAAATATTATTTTATAGAATTAATGGCTCACTAAAAAGTTAATTTAAAGCAAAACTATTATGTTGAAGAAGTACATATGAATCAGAATTTATAATTTCATTATTCTGGCCTTACTATTCTCATAATAATTTATCAGTTTATATGAATTATTAAGTCTGTTTCATTAAAAATGATTCAAAGAAGCACACTATACTTTCAAAAATGCAAAAGAAAAAATTAGAAAATATATAAATGTCACCTTCTTATTGTCTCAGGAATGGAAAGAGAATGGGGCCCTTCTGGCCAGCCAAAGAGACTGAACCACGTCTGAGCTGCATTCACAACCTTCTGAAAATAGTCAAAAGCCTTAGATCCTTCTTCAGGTGCAAAGAACTGTTGATTCTTCTCTTCGTTTTCCAGATATTTAGCATATAATCTCTCTGCAATACTTTCATCTGAGTCAAATTGATCACGTGAAATTTCCATCCCTAAAGTCCACATTTGTTATACAATCTTATTATTTGAACATTGAGTTAACTCTACTTGTAATCGGTAAAATAAAACCTCATCAACAAATTTTTCTATTCTGTCCAAAATATTTTATGTCTACTGTATTTTTAAAATAATAATATTATCATTTTGAAATGTGCAAAATATCTTAAAGCACATTTATTAAATATAGAAAAAAGTGGTGTTTTATACTTGTCAGGAAATATTCACAAACATTCCTCAAAATATGACTCTTTACTTTTGTTTAGATAATAAAAGCTTATTTATGTTTCTTTACAATTAGATTTTAGCTAAAAGAATTACAGAAACAAAATATCTACTACATATTCAAAATGTCTTTCTGAGTAATACACAATTCTAAGAAAATATTTTTGTGTTATAGAAACTTTAAAGAGTATAAATTATTATATTACATTTTGTTAAAAGTATTTTCTTATATAATCACAAAAACAGATTCATACTATTGAAGTTGTATTTGTCCAATTGATAAAAATTAATTTTAAACATATGACACAGATCTATATAAAAATGTTTGAAGTTAATCTTAAATAATACCAAACTCCCATATTTACCTATACTTACTACTTTGTAAGATAGGCAAATTGGAATCCAATTAGAACATGTATTGAAAACCATAAATCTGCAATTCACAATCTGTATACAGGAGGTACTTACAATGTTAAAAAGAGGTATAAAGGATCAAGAGGATATTTAACATTTTAGTTAAATGTAAAGAAATCAACTATTCTTAGGTTTTTGCACTCAAGGTACTTAATGAAAGTAGGAGATATAAATTTGGGCATATATAATAATAATGAGGCACTAAGAATACTATAAATGTAGAGAATGTCTATTGATATTCATTAAAAACTTACCCGGAACAGAATATCCACTATGACTTTGATAAACCTGTATAATTTTTAATGAATTTATTGTTTGAAATATTTATGTTTTGATATTAAGATTATATCATTGACTAGATTTAATAAGCACATTATACATTTTCACATACCAACAAATAGGTTCCCACATGTAATTTCAGCATCATTAAACTTGGGAACAAGAGATCCTCTTTTCACTAACTGAGAAGCAAGTGATTTTGAATTCCTACGTGGAACCACCGGAATCAGGAAACTGCCCCTAGGCTTTGTAATATTTTCGTGTTTTTCTACAAATGACAAGTTAGAGCATAATTAGCCAAAGAAATAGCTGTAAATTTAATACATTGGTATTTAACTTATATTTCATAATTCACATAAAAAGGTAAAAGAAGGTCTAAATATCAATTCTATTATCACATGAGTTGACAAATTAAAATGGCACAAATGGTGGCATGGTTCCCTAAATCTAATGAAATTTATTTGATAAGACAATTGTCATATTATTAGAAAAATGAACAATATTAACTTTAGCACAAAATATGTAAAACATTTTAAATCTTGCTATATCAAATAATTGGAATTATCACATAAAATACATAAAAGCTAACACAAATACCTATTCCTAGTTGGTAATCAAAAATGAAATCACTTCTAGTTCATGAGTTGATACCCTTTTCAAGATTTAAAACCTTATTCCAACTTGGACTGCTATAAACTTTAGAGTTTTCAACTCTCAGTATATATTTAACTAACTTAATAAAAAGAACAACAATATCAACCAACCAAACCCCCAGAGCTCCCAAAAATACAACTACCAACCAAAGAGTACACAAGGAGGGACTCATGGCTCCAGATGCATATGTAGCAGAGGATAGCCCTTATTTGGGCATCAATGGTAGGGGATTCCCTTGGTCCTTTGGAGGTCTGATGCTCCAGGGTAGGGGAATTCTAGGGCAGTGAGGCAGGAGTGAGTGGGTGGGTAGGTGGGTGCTGGAGCACCCTTATAGAAACAGTGATGAGGGGAGGTGGGATAGGAGGTTTGCTGAGATGAAAACTGGAAGGAGGATAGCATTTGAAAAGTAAATAAATAAAATAACTAATAAAAGATAAAAACACATATATTGAAAATGGTTGAAATATGTCATACATACAATTACATATATATGCATATTCTGTCAGAAAGTAAATTTCTACAGTTGAAAAAATTGAAGTTGGGCTGGAGAGATGAGTAAGAACTGCTCTTTCCTAAGTTCAATTCCCAGCAACTACATGGTACTCATGACCATCTATAATAAGATCTGGTGCTCTCTTTTGGCCTGCAAGCATAGATGCAAGCAGAATATTGTATATATAATAAATCTTTAAAAAATGAAGTCATAGGTTTACCAGGACTACTCTGTAGCCCCTAAACTCTGGATCTCTTTCATACATAGTGTCTGAAAAGAATTTTATCTAAACATAAGAAACCAAAAACCCTTAGGTTACTGTGAGAATTACTTTAAATGCAGTTTCAAATATTAATAGGCTATGATACACTACATGTCCTCCTAATATTTTTAGAGCAAAATCATTCATAATTTGTCATAGAAATTTTACCTAATATGTCTCATGGGCTTGGAGTGTTAGTTTCTATGTCTCTCTCTCTCTCTCTCTCTCTCTCTCTCTCTCTCTCTCTCTCTCTCATCTCTGTCTCTCTGCAACTCTATAATACCAATTAGACTATCCTAGAAATATCTTCAATACTCAATTTTATGTTAGTTAGAATATACCACTCGACATATAACCCATGTTAAATGGTAATATGCAGATAAAAAATGTTTTCTTGGAGTTTTAGAATTTAAAACACCCATTATGTAATATAGGAAAAATACTTTTTTATCAATCATCTACTATGTGAAACATTCTGGACAAAAGACTGAAAAGGGAAATTAGTTCCATTTTCAAAGATTTTATAAACGTCAGAAAAGAATGGAGATGTGAAGCTTGAGATGTCAAAATTAAGCATGGAGCAGAAGAATGGCAGTTATGAGGGTATTGAAGTTGAATGAAATCCCATACACATAAAGGCAGAGCTCTTCCTTGGTACATAGCTATATAGTGTCTAATGGAGACAATTTTCAAATCATCAAAAAGATACCAAAAAAGAACCATCCAGAGAGTAGAATCGTATTATGACTCAGACATAGAAGATAACGTCCAAAAATGAGAATGAAGCCACTATCTGAGCTGTAATACAAGGGACCTTGTTGGTTTCATCCTACCAGTAATGGTAGTTTATATAAAGATTTTAATTTTAAGTATTTTTATAGATAATAAGTTTCATTTATGGTATTTTTACACATGTAGCAAATTTATTTTTATCTTATTTGCCCTCATTATCTTCTCTTTACCCTCTTTGTTGATCCTCTTCTTCATCTATGTTAGCTTCCTTTACACTTTCATGCTTTTGGTTTTTGTTTCCTTGGTTTTTTTTTTTTTTTCACCCCAAACGATTTGATTGGAGCTGCTAACAAGACCCCAATGTTCCTCCTCCAACAATCCCTAACTGGCTATAAACTAACAGGGAGGAGTTTGGCCTCATTAGCAACCATTGAAAACTTTTGCAACCATTGAGATAGCCTTGAATTTGCCACCATATTGTCTCACCCTCCTAGTGCTAGTATTACCATTAAATAACACTATGCTCAAAGCAAAAAAAAAAAAAAAAAAAAAAAAAAAAGTTCTATTTGTTAGTATTTGTGAGCCAGTGTGTCTGGGCTTCTGTGTATGCGTCCTTGGAGAGGGCTGAAGACAACACTGGAACTGTGAGGGCTACATTTACAGAAAGTCATGAGGTATTGACAGAACTTGGGACATCTGAAGAACAGCAAATATTTGTAACTGCAAAACTATGTCTCCATTACGATTGTGGAAAGTTTCTATGTATATTTATTAAAAATAAATTTCAATTAATAAATGTCACTCTGACCAGGGTATGAATCATGGTTTCTGAATGGGAGGAGCATTGCAAGAGGCATAGTATACATTAAAATCTTGCTTTGACTTCATGAAAACATGATCATATCATGAATTAAGCAGCAATAGTCAGGAAAGAATTGAAAGAATTTGAAAGACATTTGGAGGTTAAATAATATAAATCAACTGAACATGTAGTGTGGGAGAGAAAATGTCATTATGGATAGTTGTCAGATTTCTGAATTGGACATCAGATGGAATTTAGATACATCTGCAGAAATAGGGAGCCCAGAAAAATGTGAATCTTTGAGAAAGGTGAGTTTTATTGTTGTTCTGTAATTTTTGTTGTACCTTAGGAAATACAATGAGAAATACCATGTAGGTATTTTAATTCTGAATTCCTAAATCTTTGATTAAAGGTTGAAGATATAGAGTATGAATTAAAATAAAATGGACTTTTGACTGACACATGAAATTAAAAAGTACAGACAGAGGAGAAAAATTTCACTAAATACATCAGAGTGAACATTTAGAGTGATTATAGCAGACCCATAGAAATCTGCCACTGAGAAAGTTTGAAAATGTAGTGAGACATGGTGGATAATTGACAGTCTTAGCTGTGTTCCACAGTGAAGCATTGCTTCCTGCTGACTTCAAACATTTCTTTCTTAGCTGGAGGAAAGTATTTTAATCACTCATTGTTCTTTGTAAATTTTCCTCCTACATCTGGAAAACTAAGTGTTTTGTTTGATTTTGTTTGAAATGGGTGACCTGAAATGGCCATTTTTCCTTTGGAATTTTCCTGAGAAAACATATTTCCATTCTCCTTCTTGAGATCATCAACTATAGCAGGTAGGTTGAAGGCAAAATTTGCCTGGAAAATGTACCAAAGTTCATGTAGTATAGTATGGACTATGGGTAGTAGGAAGTAAAGAAACAAGTTAGAAAAGAATAGTGGCTTCTGGTCATGTTACTGGAATAAAAAGAGAAATTATTGATTCTGATACATGTATAATATTTGGAACTTAGATGTGATGCTATTATTGAGTGATGGTCTCTTTGTTGCTGTTTTTTTGTTTTTCTGAAAAGTCATAAAGTACTGAATAGTACCAAGTATCCTTCAAAAGCTTAATTAACAGTTGAAGAGGCAATAATACAAGTGATTAAAATAGAAAAAAAAGGCTAACTTTGAACTATGACAGGCACAGTGAGAATTCTACCCCTCCTATTACACTATTAAGCATTTGCAACATTACTCTATACTCAAACAATGCTGTTTATCATTTGACAAGGTTAACACAAATATCCCCGTAATTTCTGTAAGTGACTGCAAAGATCCATGTACAATATTTCAACTGTCTTACACATAAAACTCAATCCCCCATTTGTGCATCTTCATATATGCTGTCAAATTTATGAAACAAATGACACTGTAAGATTCTATTATTAATAACAAACATAGCTCTGGGCAACAATAGATATTTACTTGACATATATTAAAGTAATTATATCCAGAAGCTAACTGCCAAACCCAGCATTTTGTACAAGTTATACAATTGCTGTACCATTAAACAACATACCTTGTTGTTAATTTTAAATTCACTATTTTTTCATTATAAATAACATTTTTATTTTTATAATAAAGTAAAATAAAAGGGAACATAAAAGTAGTGTTGCTTTGCACTTGGGCAATAATATATCAATATCTATCTGATGAAAGCTATAACCTAGTTCTCAGTGACTTCTCGAGGTGCCAGACATTCTGATTCTAGTTTCTACAAAGCAAACTACAAAGTTTGCTTCATTTTATTATTATTATTAATATTATTTACAACCCAAATGCTACTGCCTCAACAACTGGAACAGAGGTTTTCCATATATACAGTATTCTTTAGCTATTAAATTATTAAGAACCTGCACAATGAGAAAATGCAATCAGCCATAAACAACTCACCATCCTTTAAAATAACTCTCTGCTTGTCCAAATTAACTGCCAAATATAGATAAATAGTAAGAATACAATTTTCTGATGTTGCAGTAACTGGAAGTGAGAAACTAAAAAGAAAAAAAATATCAATAAACTAATAATTCACATGTAGCTAAGACAATAAAGTAGTTATAATTATTTTAAATGCCTTTAATGCTTAAAACTCAAATTATTGATCTTCTGTTCTTTTCCTTTTATCTTGTTTTTAGTAACCACTAATATCTTAAAAGTTTATAAATTTAAATTTTCAATAGTTTACAAGATTCACTTATAAAATACACTCCAAAAAAGAGATGATTAACTCTGCAGGTGCAAAGCACAGATTCAAATCACTATGTCAAGATATTCTAAAAAGTAGAATTACCATAGTACACTACTATCCAACCTCAATAAACTCTACAGAGCATTCTACACCAACACATCAAGGAGATATTGTCATATCCATGTATATTGCTTTACTTGTTTCTAACAGCAAAGATATTGAACAGAAACAAAAGCATATTTTACTTATCTGTCCTTACTTGCGAATATATATATATATATATATATATACATATATATGTGTGTATATATACATATATATATGTATATATGTATATATGTATATATTGTATATGTGTGTATGTGTGTGTGAGACAGACAGAGAGTGAGAGCCAGATAGAGACAGACAGAGAAAGAGAAAGAGACAGTGAGAGAAAGAGAGACTTTGGAAATAGGAAACTGGGAAATGAAATGAGAACAGTGGCAAAATGGAAAAAGATGGGTCAGAAAAAGTAAGGTATGAAGAATGAATATGGCCAAAATACATGATACAACTAAAAGATGATTATCTTCCTAAAACTCAAAACTATTGATAATAACTATGAGCCAAGGAAAAGGAGACAAATGAATAAAACTCCATGCCTTTTGGAGTTAGATTTGAAATTAACACAGTTAATTTACTCACAGTAATAATCTTCTAAATTAAATAGCATGAAGACATCAATATCATAATCATCATTAGTATCATCATCATGCTATGATGGAAACAACATTGGTAACCGTTGTTTAAAAATGATTAAAATTATAGAAGGGAAACAATACTGTAGCAACTGTGGATGCTCTTCTTTTCTGTTCTAATGCACTGAGATACCATGAACTGATATTTTATTATTACCTTCTGGGTAGACATTCTATTACAGGCACTTAAAATCAGAACTAAAATCAGAAGATAGGAGTTATTCTTAGAGTCAGGTTCATAATCACCACCTACACTGTATGAGATCTTTAAAGCCCTGGCCTCAGCTTCAAGAAAACTATAGCCATAGTAAGAATAGAACAATCTGTATGGTTCACTTCTTTCCCACAGAATAGCAGAGAATCAGATTAGGGCTCAGATTTTTACTTTATACTTCATATATATATATATGAAGTATATATATACTTCACACACACACACATGACCACTGTATTTGAACTCTTCTAGCACCTTATTTTTATGGGAACATTTACTTAATATACAAAAAATGCCTATTTGTGGCCACTGTTACCAAAATACAACATGAAAAACTATAATTAAAAAAATAGTTAAAAACAAGTTTTGTTCCAAGAAAAAAGTTGGAATACATATACTCTTTTCATTTTCCTATTTTAAAACAAGCTTGTTGACGACTATAAAGAAAAGTCAGTGTCTGCAAGGATAAATACAGGGAATAATAAAAATATGTAGTTAATTGCACCCATCCCAGTGGTATATAATATAGAAATAAGATAAGGTATATAGCACAGAAAGAGAGATACTTTATTGTTGGGGGTCGACTTTTAGCAGAAAGCGGCTATCAGCTTTGCAGCCATCTTGAGCCATATACCCTGACATGAGACTTGGATTACAATAGCCTACAACAGCTGAGCACACTCTGATAATCTTGGTTTAGATACCTTGAGATTAAAGGTGTGTGAGATTAAAGGTGTGTGACTTAAGAGTATGACTTAAAAGTATAGAGATCAGAGTTAGAGACAAGACCTAAGGGCATGATTAAAGGTGTAACTTAGAGGCGTGGCTTAGAAGTGAGACATATAAAAGGCAGAGGCAGACAGTAGAGATTCAGACTATAGAGGGAGAATCAGACAGGAGACACTTAGAGGAAGAGAGACTGAAGAATAAATGGAATTGAATCACACCCTGTCTGGTCTCCATTCTTTGAGTCTGCCCTCACCCTCGCTCTTGCTGAACCCCGACCCGCAGACCAGAGCAGCAGCTTGGGCCGGGATACAGTGGCTGCCCAAACGTGAGTGGGCCCAGGCCTCAACATTTTGCCTGGGCTGCAACATTTATTTTGGCCGCCCCAACGTGGGGCTAGTGTGGACCCCAACATTATTTTGGCACGCGAACAGGGACTCGAGCTTGGGCCTCAACACTTTATTCATTTGTATTATTATACATAGATTAAAATATAAAGAAAACTTGCTTTTGAAATTACTAGTATCATATATTTTTATATGTACTTCTGAAATAATGAAACTAATGGGGCCATGTAAGTGAACTAAGGTAATATTTATAGATTTCCCAATGTCAAATCAGATACAAGTAGTAGGTGTTATTAAAAAATTCTGAAAATGCTCACTGTTACACTAACAGTAAAATGCAATGTCACTGTGCCATAATAGGTTTCAATTCAAATCTAGAAATCAAATGACAACCTTGGCATTCCAGTAACTGAAAATGATTCTACTGGACAATAATCAATGTAGACATTCGAGGAAACAAGATTGATGATGTGATCTTGTATGATCATGTAAATAAGGAAATGGATAAATACTATTGTGCTGTGAAAAAATGTTTCCTAGTATCAATAACTCTGAATTTGTTTACTTATGCTGGTATCTATCAGATATTTTCATTTCTGTTTATAGTAATATTTAAATATATAATTTACATCCCATAGAATCCACTTATTGAGATATAGAATTAAGTGTATTTTAATAAGTTCGTACAATCCAACAACCTCTATCCTTACTTAATTTTAGAATACTGGCGGCATCCTTAAATCATAAAAGAGACGTAACAACCACATTAAAAGTAATGTTCAATTTCCCACTCACTAGCTACCATCTGATTTTTATCTCTAACAATATTTCTATTGTAGATATTTCTGTTAAGAAGTTAATAAGAAATATATGGATGAATTTTTAAGACTATGTGGATATCCCTTTCCTTATGAGACTTTCATATTTTTCTATTGAATTTTATACCCACATAATATTCATAAGACTGGAAATGTCTGATAATTTGTAACTCAACACTACAATCACATTTTATCTCTATTTATTCATCCATCATTAGTAAAGGTTAAAAACTCTTATGCTTGTTGCCCACAATATCTTTAAGGAAGTAATATTGAAGCTTCCTGTTAAATTTCTGAGATAAATGTCCAGTAATTATAAAGGAACTATTATGATCTGACAAAAATACCAAGTATAATGTTAAACGGTATGATACCAATTTTATATTTATCAGACTTATTGTGTTCCATTCACATCAGAACTAGTTCAAGGGAGGGAAATTCCCAAAGCAGGAGAAAGAAGAGGGGGGAAAGAAAGATATGGGAGAGAGGAAAAAGTGGGAGAAAGAGAGGGAGGGAAAGAGAGAGAAAGAGCTGAAAAAGTCCTCTGAAAATACATTTTACTGTGAAAGCTACCACATTCATCATCACCATTAGAAGTGTATGGGTTATTCAGAATTCAAATACCTACATTCAATGAATGGGAAAAATTTTGATGACTGTATTTGTTCTAGAAGAATTTATTTCAGAAACAAATATCTTTGATTAATGTCTCTGAAGTGACATACTCAAATCTATTTCAATCACAGCCAGCAAAATATATCACATGTAATCTTATTTACATATACGTATTCATTAATAGTACCTATTATAGATAATATTTTATATTATTTTGGCTAAGCATTAAGTCAAAGGAACTTTACTATGGGAGTTCTAATGTACAATTATACATTAGAGATCATTCACAATGTTCTGAAGTAGAAGGCTCTGCATTACAAGTATCATTGTCTTAGTAATAAATATACGTTGTTTGGATTTATTTAGTAAAAATGACAGAAGCTGTCCAAAAAGTTCCAGAATGCCTTCCTACTCTATTTTTTGCACAAAGTATATGGAAAACTCACCATAGAGATGCTACATTATCTTAAAAACAATTCATACTTATATATAAACTTATGTTTGTATATAAATATGACTGTATTTACATATTTGAAAGTAATCTATGAAAGCATACCACATTTCTAATACACAATCCATATAGGTTTACAACGCAAAAAAAATTAACTTTTAATATAGTTTTAAAAACTCAGCACTGATTGAATATTTGTAAAGATTAATACCTTCCTTTTTATTTACAAACTTAATATTCTTCACATGAAGCAATAATATAATGACATTCTGTAATTCTAGTGAGGTAATTTTTCCTTAATCAGGCATTACAAATGGTTCAGAGGCTAGACATCTAGGCAGTATAGGAGAAAGTTGAATGGGAGATGGATAGCTGTCTTAGTCGTTTGCAGGAGCTGTACAACCACTGTCTACTCAGAGCCTTATAAAGGTGATCAACTCCACTTACAAAGAGAAGACGAATGCAACACTGAAGCTTCCTATAAATAAAAACCTGCTGAGTATGATACAGGCAGGTCAGCCATCTCTCACTGGCTCCAAATGAGTGTATGTATATAAAAAAGAAAGGGAAGATGAAGAAATCATATCTACAAGTATATTTATGATGCTTACTGTAGTTAAAAAGTCTTTCATTATCATTTTAATAATCTGTAAAGGCATGGTAAACATTACCTTTAAAGTTTTTGGGGTTTTGCCAATCCATATGTAAATACTAAATGAATTGAAATCATTTAACCTTGTACATTTCTAGTTTATTATAATACAGTGATGTTCTGTGTCTGTTAAACATAAAAAGTGCTAACACAGATTTGTATGATCTCATAATTTATTTTAACAGATCTGTCAAGAAAATAGAATGAATGTGCAGTTACAGATTTTCACAGACAGGAAAGTAATAAGGAACAAATGATTACACCAGAATAAAGTATCATTCCTTATGCATTCTAGTCCCCACAAATGGTGAGTATATACAAGCATTATATCTAATACAACTCCTGAAATCATAATAGGTAATATAACTATGCAATAACCATGATTTTTAGTTATGTTCAATTACATGCTTTTTTGAAATCTTCTTATATACCCTGCATTTTAGCTGTCATAATGCTAAAAGTCTACAATATACATTGTAATAAATAAGAAGAAATACAAGCTTCTATTACTTTTGAATTGATGGCAGATTAAAACACTCCTCAGAAGTTTGCATGCGACACAATTTATAAAGGAGACACTTTAATAGCAATGTGGTTGCTATTGACACTGATGTTTCTCACTGCCAGTCAATTGCAAATGTACAGGGACATTACTACTGAAACTGTTAGGACTATAAAATTCTTTGAATAAAAAAATAACAATTCATATGGGAAAATCTGGTATCAAAATATTGATACACAGGAATAGAAAGATGGCTCAGAAGTTAGAAGCACTGGCTGCTCTTGGAGATGACCTAGAATTGATTTTCATTATGTACATGGTGGCTCACAACCAATAGCAACTCCAATTCCAATATATCTGATGTCATCATTTGGACTCCACAGGTCATTTTTACATGTGATGTACAGACATAAAAGTAGACAATAACCATACACATAAAATAAAAATAAACAAATATTTAACAAATATACACTAAAAATAACTATTTCTATCCAAGTAGCTGTGAATTCTCCAAGGCAGAAATGAACAGGACAGCCTGAACAAGTCTGGCTACAAAAGGCCTGAACCCTTTGGTTATAAGGTCTTGAATACATCCAAAGTCTAGAGGAAGTAGGTGAGGTATTCCAGGTACTAGATAGGACGGTGATGGCAGTGGAGTGTTATGAAATGTTATTAATTTAGGTCTACCCCATCTGCTAAATAACCCTGTACTGGCTTTTACTGAAGTTTTCAAATTTACGTCTCAATCACAACATATGCAAAACAATTTATAAAGGAGACACTTCAATAGCAATGTGGTTGCTATTGACACTGATGTTTCTCACCACCAGTCACAACACAGTTTTAGTTTAATAAACCATTTAAATCTTCCTATTCAAGTGAAGTCTTACATCCCATAACACATCAAGATGCAAAATAATTTTATTAACGATTAATACACTACATAAACTATGGTAATGAAATCAAAAGACTAGAATTGTCCTATTGTGATAAAATTTTGCAATACACATAATAGGACTTGACCTCAAATCCAGATCCAAATAAAAAGTAGTATTCCAATTTCATCTGCTTTAAGATTAGAATTATATTTTACAATGATTTTTTTTAAAAATGAAATTATATAAGTTTAAAGTTATATAATTAACAAACTAATTCAAACTTTCCTTAACAAATGTTAGGTATTTTTCCTAAAAGGCTTCCACAGTACCATTTTCTGGGGCTGATTCATATTTGTCAATATTTTACTGTTTAATCTATCTTGACATTTTCCCATATTCAATCCTTTTAAGATTCCTTCTTCACAGAGTTTCTGGTGCATATAAATCCCTGGGAGATAAAAATTTTAACACACAGATGCTAGCTCTTAGATCTGGACTTGGAGATGAAATTACACCTTTCAAACTAGCTCAAAGCATGCTGCCAGACTAGTAGGCTCAGCATCAAATGGAAACTCTATAGATATGCACCGCTACAGGATTCTTTCTAGATTCACCATCTAATCTAGGCAGGGAGATCAAGATGTTTCTTATTGAGTCCTCAAAGGTGACTCACCTGCAGAGTAATATTTCAAGCCTGCCTCAGAGCCATGGCTCCTTTTAAAGTTAAGTGGAGAACATTCAGTCATTCAGCATTAAGTTTATTCCTCAGATGAATTCTATCATATGCTTCTCAGTGGTAAGGAGGCATTGTCTAAGACCTCACATACAATTCTAATGTCAAATCAGTTCTCTTACAATACTGAAGATTTTTTTCCTCCCTTTCTCTAAAGTTAGACTATCTGTGCACTGATATTAAAGGGTTAATTTGACTTTTTAAATTCATATTTGTATTTCTGCTTCATTCCTAATTTCTTTTTTTAAATTTATTTACATTGATGTTCTGCCTTAATATATGTCCGTATAAGGGATTCCCTGGAACTGGAATTACAGACAGTTGTGAACTGTCACGTGGGTGCTGAGATTCAGACCTGGGTCCCTTAGAAGAACATCTAGTGCTCTTAACTGCTGGCCTATTTCTTCAGCTCTTCATTCCTAATTCCAATGTAAATTTTTTTTTATGTTTTCTGAATTTAGGAAGATGATGGAAGTGAACTTGTCATATATAGCCTTTATCTTGGAGGCATGTTAGTTTTTTGTTAAAGGCCTTCTTGCATGTTTTGAGGTGACCACGTGATTTGTACCCTTAAGTCAATTTACATGATTTAATCTATTTAATTATGTCAAACCATATCTACATCTGTTTGATAAAGCTAACTTGATATTGGTGGAATTTCCACAATGGTATTCACATAAAAACAAAATCCTAAAATTCATACAAAACTATAAAACTCGTGTATAACTGAAGCAAACCTGAGCAAAAATAACAATAGATAATAATCAATATATAGGTGTTGGCTAAATTTGTGACAAAGACTGTTTCATCATAACATTCAATTAATTTACCCATATTATAGAAATAATTTGTATTTGTACATATTAATAATAATATATCCATAAAAAGAAGGGAATAATATTCCTGTTCATGTGTAGGTACATGCACACACATGCAGTGAGATTTATATGAAAGGTAGAAGCCTACATGTTTATTTTTTCCTCAATCAGTCTCCACTAGTTTTATAAGACAGGATATCTCTCTGAACCTGGAGGTCACTTTCTCAGCCCTAGACTTACTGGTTCAGACAGACCTGATTTATCAATGGAGCCATCTCCCAAGCTCCCATCCATCTTATTGGGAAGACTCTGATGAAGTGTCTCTAATAACCAGACTTTTCTATTACTAAACATACTTTTCAGTGTGTGTGTGTTTGTGTGTGGTGTGAGTTTGTGTATGTGTGTATGTGTGGTGTGACTGTGTGTGTTTGTGTATGTGTGGTATTGAGTATGTATGTGTGTGTATGTGTGGTGGTGAGTGTGGATATTATGTGTGTATATGTGGTGGTGAGTGTGTATATTATGTGTGTATGTGTGGTGTAAGTGTGTATGTGTGTGTATGCATGATGTAAGTGTGTGTGTGTGTCTGTGTATATTTTCTAAGAAGGTGTTGAAAACAGATGGGATAAGAAAGAGAGATAAAATAGATGTGAAAATACAGCAGAAAAGAAATAAAATAGATTATCTTTTCTTATACTCTGTGAAAATATATTATCTATGATATAGATGCTCTTTAAAAAGGCTGTGTATTAAAATTGCCTGTATTAGGCCATTGTTGTCCTTCACATTTTCCCCCTGGGCCCTGGTGTACTACAGTATACCAAGCCAAAGGCACCAAACTATCATCCATAAAGAAATCTAGTTGTACCTCCATACTACATGTTCTACTTTAATACGTCAAAAACTTTTGTTCACGTAAGCTTTCTATTTATATATGAAGAGTATGCATCTCAGAAATCAAGTTAACAAGTTATAATACTATAAATGCAAATACTTCACTATTTTGTGATCTACATTAAAGCAAATTTATATTCGGGATGTTAAAACTTTTATGTCTAAAATATTAGATGACATCTTTTTACCACTTTACAAAACTATAGAATATAAAGCTAGTATGCTTCAATATGAAGTAAAAACGCATCCACATTTAACTATCTTACCAGTTATTTCTGTCATCACAAAAACGAAGGTTGGCAAAAAACGAAACAGGTTTAGATGAACTGAAACTAAGATGACATAGTATCTCATCATTTAGTCCATTATTAGAGCCTTTGATGACTCTGCCATTTGGAAATGTCACAGTAAGTGGGTGAATCTCATCATCATCAAGAAGTTTTGCAGTGGGAATTTTGAACTGAAGAACTGAATTACTGTTCAAAATATAAAATTATATATCATTATTATTATTATGCTTAAAACAGCAGCAATTAATGTGAATTGAATGTGTATTTATTTTCTCAAAATCCAACTATGTAAAATAGTATTTTAATATGTAAATATATGTTTATGTCTTCTCTTTCTGTCACCTTTGTTCTATAAAGATTAAGAGATAATACATTAGAATATATTAGAATAAATACAATAGTTTTTAAAAATAACCATCACATAAACTTAATTTTCTCTAACATATCCTAATAAGACTTTGTCCAAAATGACCAGGTAACATTTATAAATTTCATGCATACATATTAAATAATATTGATAGATTATATACATGAAGAATATTAAACATTTAGATACTATGAGGCACCTCAAGACAAATAACACAAATACATTTTAATCATTATATATTTTAACATTTAATATGCTAAATATTTATTTACTACATAAAATGTATATAGTATTATTTTAAATTTTTTTTGCTAATCATAATTCTGTTGAAAATAAATTTTAATACATTAGCTTCATTGTATTATACATCTGTAAACATATAGCAAATAAATGTAATTAAATAGAAACCTTATTCATTTATCATTTTAATCAGTATAAATATCACTCAGCTAATAAAACAGGAAAGATTATTTTTACCTGGATTAATTACATTTATATGGTATATTAGATAAAATATGGGAAATTAATTCAAAACTCCACTAGAAAGCAATTTAGTTCTAATTGACTGTCACTGAATATGTCATTTATGCTAATTTCACAAAAGATGAACAAAGAAATTGAGTATCATCATCTCTTCAACACCTTTCAGAGTCATCATCTCATATTCTGAGTTCAAATCGTTTTTAAATTGCTATCACCATAAATTAATTAAAGAGTTGAAAGGTTGAAGATTAATTCTTACATCAAGACAGGTTACTAATAAGAATACTTTGTAACTAAATAAATTCCAAGTTACATCATCTATAAACTAATAAAAGTTAATATCTCCTTATAAAATATAATCTCAACAAAATTGTGCATTGCAAGGGTATGTAAGTTTAATCCCCGAGAACTGTGGTTTTCCCAAATTAAATACCACTTAATGTAAACCCTGTGGAATCATCCATTATAACTTCCTAATCAAATACAGAAATTAAATATCATACTGCCTTCTTCAATTTGGATATTGCATTAATAGTATTTGAATATCATTTTGGTAGGATAATCCATCTATACAGCCCCCTTAGATTTACAAAAAGTTTAATGTATTGTTTTTAATATTCTAGACACCACTGTCACACTAACTGAAGTTCATTCATAAGCATAATACTCATGTCCAAATAAACAGGAAGATATGTATACCTTTACTTATGACAAGAAACTTGTATAGTTACTAGATTTTACTATACTTAAAAACATTACTATGGACAAATTAAACATAGTTTACAGTACACAAGTGAAATTGTGTTTCTATCTATATTATTGAAATAGTAAAGACCCACATTGAAGACAAAATGAAGATGCACTACTAGAACATTAGCCTCTATAATTTTCCACATTAAAAACCATGATGCATATTTTCCTCTATCTTCAATTTTCCCACTCTCCCAAGCAACACTGGTAAGCCTCAAACAACAGGTATAGAAGGGGGCTGTAGAGATAGCCCAGCAGTTAAGTGACTTGATGTTTTTATAGAGGACCAGAGCTGATTTCTCAGGAATAGGTAGCTCACAACCACCTGTAATGTCTGAAGGCTGAGAGATACCCCCTTGCTGAACCATAGACTGTGGCTACCAAAAGACGAGACTGGTGGTTATACCAATTGCCACCAGAGAGGTTTCTGACAACTGATGGGAGTAGATGCAAAGACCCACAGCTAAACATTAGGCAGAGCCTGGGGAACTCATAGAAGAAGAGGACAAGGGATTGTAGGAGTCAGAGTGGTCACAAACACCAGGAAAACACAGCTCACAGAATCAACAAAGCAGTGCACACAGAGGTTCACAGAGACAAAGGTGCAACCATGGAGCCTGTGTGGGTAGGATTTAAGTCTTCTGTACATATGTTGTGTTTGTCTAGAGTGGTATTTTTGTTGAACTCTGTTGTAGTGGCCCATGGAAAGTGGTGTGGTCTTGTTGAAATAGGTGTGGCCTTGTTGGAGGAAGTGTCGCTGTTGGGGTGGGCTTTGAAATCTCAGTGTTCATGCTTCACAAACCCACCTCCTGGCTGCCTCCAGAAGACAGTTTCCTCCTGCCTGAGGATCAAGATGTAGAACTATTGGCTTCTCCAGCACCATGTCTGCTTGCACAATGTCATGATTTCCACCATGATGATAGTGGGCAGAACCTCTGAATTGTGAGCCAGTTCCAATTACATATATTCTTTTATAAGAGTTGCCTTGGTTATGGAGTCTCTCCACACTAATGGAAACCCTAATTAAGATAAAAATGGGTACCAGGGACTGGGGTATTGCTGTGATAGGCCTAACCATGCTTTTTTTTGGAGAAATGTGGATTTGGGGATTTTGAATTTGAAAAACAGTGTAATAATATACATGGGGCTTAATGGGCCCCTAGTAATAATATGAAAAACATTGGTGCTGAGTGTGATTTGAATTCTGGGGTCCTAGATCAAGAACTTTCAGAGGAGAGAGATTTTTATGTTACCTGGAGATCATTCTTATATTTTGGTGAAGAATGTGGCTGCTTTTTGCCCTTATCTGGGAAGTCTGGCTGAGGCTACAGTGAAGAGAGTCAGATTAATTACATTAACAGAGGAAGTCTCACAAAAAGCCCAGCATAGACTTTGCCCTCTAGTTTAGTCTCATGAAGGACATTTTGTTCAAGTACAGCAAAACGAAAAAAGAAAACTAAAAAATATACAGTTCATGTATTAAAGGGGCACCAGGAAGAGGAATGGTGTTAAATCCTGTGTTTAAGAATAATAATGGAGAGGAGTTAGAGAAAGGACTGAAGTAGCTGAAGAGGTTTGCAACCCCATAGGAAGAACAATAATATCAACCAACAGAACCCCCCCACCAGAGCTCCTAGGGACTAAACCACCAACCAAGGAGTAGACATGGAGGGGCCCATGGCTCTAGCTGCATATGTAACAAAGGATGGCCTTGTCAGGCATCAATGGGAGGAGAGACCCTTGATCCTGTGAAGGCTCGATGCCCCAGTGTAGGGGAATTCAAGGGTGGGGAGGCAGGAGTGGGTGGGTGGGTGTTTTAACACCCTCATAAAACCAAAGGAGGGAGGATGGGATAGAGGGTTTCCAGGGGCGGGAAAGGGGATAACATTTGAAAATTAAATAAAGAAAATATCCAATAAAAAAGAAAAAAATATATTGCTGTTACATGAGAACAAAAAAATAGAATAATAAAGGTAATTAAGGGAGTGGTGGCCTTGAGGCAAGATCCCACCCAGCTATATATATTTTGTTTTTGCTTTTGCAATTGAACAAGGGATATCATGTTAGACATTATTATGACCAGGTTGTTGTTTTCATTTAATCTGTAATGAACTGCAATCCTGAAAAGGAAGGCATACCTGTGAGGCTAGAAGACCCAGGCTTTTGATACAGATCTTGTATGCATAGGAGCTATGAATAGCCTAGGTCTAAACATAGGGGCACATAACCTTAAATCCCAAACGACAGAGACAAACAGATCCCTGAGTTCAAGGACAGCATGGTACAGAGCAAATTCTAGGTAAAGAAAGGCTTAGGCAGTGAAGGATGTAGACCAAGGGAGAGGGGATATGTTCCAGGTCCAGCACAAAGGAGAGCTAGGCAGTTTTGACCATTTGGCTCTAGCTTTAGAGTCAAGAACAGAGGTTTCTGAGACAGCATCAGAGAGGGATGCTGGATAGCTGGAGCTAAGAAATAAGCAGAAGAAGAGATCAGCATTACTGAGGTGAAATCTCAGGGAAGTGTTTTCTGACATCACAAAGAAGCTGCGTTCCAGAGATAGGCATTGGGCTGGCAGCTGGACTTGGTACTATGTAAAAATCACCCAGGTGGTACCAGTTTTGAATGCATGAAGAGGTCATGGAGAGCAGCTGAGGTTGATACTGTGAGAGGCCAGGAAAGGCCATTGGTGAAGGTGCAGCCTCAGTCACAGGTGACAGCCCAGACCTAAAAGCATCATGCAAAGAAGTTGAGGCTTGTCATCATGAAGAGAGCCCATGAAAGGCTATTGGTGAATCCTAGTTGCAGAAGAAGACGACAGCGGCTTCCATGGCTAGGTATGGTTCTTATAAAGATTAATGTTTGAACAAGCCTAAGGGGCCAGGGTATGGAATATGGTGGTTTGACTAGGCTTGGCAAATGAGAAGTGGCACTACTAAGAGGTGTGGTCATGTTGGAGTAGGCGTGACCTTGTTGGAGGAAGTGTATCACT
Organism: Arvicanthis niloticus; assembly: GCF_011762505.2. Taxonomy (NCBI): domain Eukaryota; kingdom Metazoa; phylum Chordata; class Mammalia; order Rodentia; family Muridae; genus Arvicanthis; species Arvicanthis niloticus. The sequence continues at coordinate 36,465,704 of NC_047679.1, forward strand.
GTGGGGGCACACTTTGAGGTGCTATGTTCAGGCTCTTCCCAGACTGCAGAAAAGAGTCCCCTCCTGGCTGCCTGTGGAATAATCTCTTCCTGGAAGGATGCCTTTGGATCAAGACTTCTAACCGCATTCTGCCATGCTTTCCTCCATAATGATAATGGACTGAACCTCTGAAACTCAGTCCAAACTAAATGATTTTGTTTTTAGAGTTGCCATGGTCATGGTTTCCCTTCATAGCAATGAAATCCTAAGACTCCTAATAGTGGAATTGTGGAGTTGGGGTGGGGTGGGGGATTTCCTCTGATTCCTTTGCCTGCTCTAGGGGCATCTTTCCTACTGGGTTGCCTCATGCACTCTTGATGTCCATTGATATCACTGATAAGCTTCTTCTTTTCTGAAGGAAAACAGAGGTGTAGTAGATCAGGAGGAGAGGCGAAAACAGAGAACTAGAAAGAATAGAAGGATGGAAGGCTTGAGGGAAACTGACAAGAGTAGAGGAAAGGAGGCTGATGTCAAGATGAGGTATGAGGTAATAGGAAAAATTTGATAGCTGATATATTTTGGAGCACATGGTACACATATGACCATATATTAAGGATCCAAAGAAGAATGCTAAGAGCTAAGTGTGGCCCCAATCAATAACAATTGACTTAGTTTTATAATTAGATGGAAATTAACTCTGACTAAACTTAACATATTGGAGGGGAAATAAGACACAGAAGAATTTGGAGAGGCCGCTAATATATATTTTCCAGACTAGATACTGAACAAAAGATGCAGCTAAATCATCCTAGACTAATTATCCATATAAATTTCAAGACAATAAATTAATGTAGTTTGGAATAGCAAATAAATGTTTTAATGTACAAAGTTTGTGTTGTTTCTTTTACACTGCAATTATAAGCTGGAATTATAATTCTAATTCCACATGGACAGATTTTAAAAAAATCAGCAAGAAAATAAATGACTAGAAAGGATATTTCGTATTTTTAAAATGTCAGTGTATACTGAAGTATTCTAATAGTGCTTCCCAAGTATAGCAGGAAGTCTGACATAATACAATTTTCACATAACAGAGATATAAAAAAATCGCACATAAAGATGTAGAAAAATCATATTGGGGACTTACCTGAAATAGTTTTGTGGCAAAATTTTGATATCTACCCCAGTTGTGACATCCAAAGGAACAGGAGTAAAACATATAAATGATGGATCAAAAGATATCTTTGGTAATTGTATCTCTCCAATCAGATGTAATATTCTATAGTCAAATAAATTATCATTTAAGCGTATAGCAACATCAGCTAGGTATGTTTTGGGCGCTTCTATAAGAAAAGTGGTATATATTAGTTTACATAAAATGTGTACAGACTGTAAGCATTAATATTAAAAGGTACTATGATATTACAGCTTAGTGAGGTAGACTAGCTTACCTAGGAACAATGCAACCTGAGGAAAAAGTAACACTAAATGAAGCATTATTTTAAAAAGAACATTTCTTCAAGTATACCTTGTCTCTGGCTGGAGTAAATCTTTTAAATATCTGCTACACAGGGGAAAATATACAGTGGGGAAGAAACGTTTACTACATGAGGGAAAATAAAGAATACATGGAAGTAGTATGACATGACTTCTTTTTTTTTTCTTTCAGTTGTTTCCAATGCTTTAACAAAAGCTGCAATACCTTTCGTATATAGGATATGAAGATAACATCACAAACTGCCTGAAAAATCTTAAGGGACTACTGTAAAAGGGATGTGGTGAGTGAAATTCTCTCACTTTGAAGATTAAGAAAGGCTGTCAAGGCCACTGGAAAGATGGCTCAGCAGTTAAGATCCAAGCCCCTGCATGGTAGCTCACAACCAGTTCCAGTAGATCCACCACCTACTTTTGGCCTCAGCAGGCCCCAGCTAGACACAGGGTATATGCACAAATATGCAAGCAAAACACTAATATATATAAATTGCTTTAAAAAATAGGAAAATACTTACTTGGACAGAAATGTATGGAAATAGTATACTTTTCATTTGGTTTCAGACTTCCAATCAGTGCAGTAAATTTGAATATGCCACTTTTGAAATATTTGTCAATTTTGCCAATATCCAATGACCAAAGAACTGTTTTTTTTGAAATATTAAATAAGACCAGATCCTATTCATATATATGTGTACAAAAGAAATTTTTTTAAAAATTAATAATTGCATTATAAGATTTAGCTGTTAGAAACAAGATCTGAGAATTTGATTATGATGCTATTAACATAAATAGATTATTTTACATTCTTAAACTTTCATTTAATTGCGATGATATATATGACTAGTGGACAAAGATTCTGAATCATCAGTTATCATTTGATTATGATTAAGGTATTGGCAGGATCCGCTATTCTTTCTGAAACTTTAGGGGAACATTCCAATCATTGCCTTCTTAAGCATTTAGAGCACAGTCACAATTCTTTTCTATGGGTCTAGTGAGAAATATTATAGTAGTGACATTGACTTCACATGAAAAGCTATATATGTAAATGAGTTCTTTCCATCCTCTAATTCTTTAAAGTTTATCATATCACTGCCAAAGTACAGTCTAGGAAATTTGAGAACAGTAAAGGAACACAGCAATTGCAATGAGAATCATTATGATGCACCATATGCTTTTCAAAAGCCCAGAGACCAACTCGTTAACCTTAAGAAGTTACAAATGCATACATACACACATACACATGGGACTTACACATATCATATATACAAAATGTATTTCTGAAAAATATGTATTATAATATATATAAATATATATTACTATTCTCCATAAAGTATAGTGCTGTTGCTTCAAATATCCTGAATAAATGTCACAAATTACTAATAGGAAATAGTTCAGAAATCAAGTAAATAAGTGAAAACCCCAAATTACCAAGTAATTATGACTAAAAAAGTCTATAATTTATCTACATACCTGAATTCTTATGACCTCCTTATTATGCTGAAGCTCATATAATGGGACTTTAAAGAGAAACACAGTGCTGGATAAGTCCAATGGTGCCCGCAACACTTTAAAAGAAAAGTAAACATAGATAAAATATTAATAAACAGAATGTGGATATTATTTAGTATATTTTCTAAAGTAAAATAATAAAGTTAGGACTGTTTCTGTTTCTTACTCCTAGTCAAAATAAAAAAATTCCATTTTAAACATTTCTAAGATACCTTAGTTTACATATTTGCACATCTTATAAATTTTTAGTGGCAATGCATTATATGTAAAACAAGACAATAAGAATTGACATGGTGAAAAATCAAAAAATATAGGTAATATGGGAATAAGAAAGGACAAGTGGTGATAAATATAATCTTTATACTGAAGTATAAATCATACAGAAATGGAGAAGCAAAACCAGACTGGAATGCAAGAAAAATAAATAGTGACAAATTTATCAACTGATACTGTACAGTTATGCAGGAATACAGATTTCTGTAAAAAAATACATAAGGGGTCATTTTTACCTATTCTTTTCCTTTCTGTTTTAAATGTATTTCTGAAACATTTCAATCCTTAATAAAAAAGCATATGGTCTAATAAGTGTATAGTATATAAGTGTAAGTCAGTTTGTGATTTTATAAAGGTATTCAACATATGTGTCTTTGATTATATCAATTAAATTAATGACTGCTTTAGCAAGGGCTTGGGATATGTACGACATGAAAATCTTATTAATGCTTTGCACCATAATATCATACCCAATGGCAGTAATGAGAAACACTAAAACAAGTCATAGTAGACCCAAAGCAAGAGTTGCATACAAAATGGCTTTTCCATTTGCAAATTAGCAATACTTTATGGTATAACCAGAAGAAAATGCTATCTAGAATATATACATAAACTCACAATTTGCTTTGACATATTCCAGAATCATCTGGAAAGCCTAATTTCAATTGAAGTTGAACATGGTGACCCTGAGATAGATTTCTCAACCAACACTTTCTAAGAAAACTAAACAACCAATTACTAAAAGCTTAGTATGTCAGACCAACTCTTACCAAAATTAAAACTGGCATTACTATCCAGAATGCCAAAGATAGAGTATATAGTATGGAAGACACCAATAAACATGTAATATCATGCAATGAGCAAAAGAAATTGAGGGTAAACAAACATAAAATTTTAAAGGGAATCATTGTAGAATGAATCAGTAGGATTAACATAGTAAAATGGACATCTTACCAAAAGCAATCTACAGATTCAATGCAATCCCATCAAAATTCCAATACAAGTCTTCACAGAAATGGAAGACAATTCTCAACTTCATATGGAAAAACAAACAAACAGACATACAAACAAAAACAGAATAGCCAAAACAATTCTCAATAATGAAAGAACTTCTGGGAGAATCACCATCCTAGACCTCAAGCTCTACTACAGGGCAATAGTAATTTTAAAAACCCACATGGTATTGGTGCATAGACAGACAGATAGATCAATGGAATAGAACTGAAGACCCAGAAATGAACCCATATACCTATGGTCATTGATCTTTAAGAAAGAAGTCAAAACCATACAGTAGGAAAAACAAAGAAAGCATCTTCAACAAACTGTGCTAGTCTAACTGGCAATATGCATGTAGAAAAATGAAAGTAAGTCCATATTTACTTCCTTGCACAAAGCTCAAGTCCATGTGGATCAAGGACCTCAAAATAAAACCAGATACACTGAGTCTAACTTAAGAGAAAATTGGAAAACAGCCTCAAATGGATTGGTACAAGGGAAATTTTCTAAAACAGAGCACCAATGGCTCAGGCTCTAAGATTAACAATTGACAAATGGTACCTCATGAAACTGAAAAGCTTCTGTAAGGCAAAGGACACTGTCAATAGGACAAAATGCCAAGCTACATATTAGAAAAAGATCTTCACTAACCCTACATCTGATAGAGGGCTAATATACAAAATATATAAAGAACTCAAGAAGTTAACCTCCAAAAATTAACCCAATTTAAAAATGGGATACAAAGAGAATTCACAACAAAATAATCATGGAAGGCAGGGGAAGGGAGTGACATAGGTGGGGCAAGAGAAGGGTAGGGAAAAGGGGAGCAATATCAGATATGAGAAGGGCCTGGAGAGACGTCCAAAGTGCCAGGAGAATGAATGGAAATATACAGCCACAGGGAGTGGGGAAGGGAAGTTCTAGAATGTCTCAGAGACCTGGGATGTGAGAGGCTCCCAGAACTAGGTGGAGATGGCATTAACAGTGGAGAGATAGAACCTGAACAGACCACCTCTAGTAGATAGACAGGGCCCCCAGTAGAGGTATGGGTTCACCAAACTATCTTCAAAATTTTTGACCTAAAATTCCTCCTGTCTAAAAGAAATGTATGGACAAAAGTGAAACAAAAACTGAAGGAAAGGCTATCCAGTGACTGTAGCAACTTGGGATTTATCCCATGAGCAGGCACTAAATCCGGATACTTTTATTAATGCCATGTTGTGCTTGCAGACAGGAGCCTCACATGGCTTGTCCTCTCAGAGGCTCTACCATTAGCTAGCTGAAACAGATGCAGATACTCACAGCCAACAACTGAACTGAGGTTGGGGACCTCTATGGAAGAGTTAGGGGAAGGATTAGAGGAACAGAAGGAGGTGGCAACCCCATAGGAAGAACAACATCAACTAACCTGGACCCCGGAATCTCCTAGAGACTAAGCCTCCAACCAAAGAGAACAAGGATGGGGTGGTCTGTAGCCCTCAGCACATATGTAACAGAGGACTGCCTTGTCTTGCCCCAGTGGGAGAGGATTAACTTAATCCTATAGAGACTTGATGCCTCAAAGAAGGGGGATACTGGTGGGAGGAGGGGAAATGGGAGTGGGTAGGAATATCCTCTTAGAGGCAAAGAGGAGGTGAATGGGGTGAATAACTCATGGAGGACGGAACCAGGACTGGGAGCAACATTTGGAATGTAAATAAATAAAATAATTTAAATATAAAATATTTTAGAAAAATATAAACCTTAATTTTTAATAGGATTTCAGAAAATAGAACTTCTGCTACTTCAAAATTAACAAAAGCATTAAAAGTAGAAAAAGATTAGGAAAATTTTATATTCTCATGAAGGGTAGAACAGGAATACATTTGAATTTTTAAAAATAATATTAAACATAATGGAAATAATACAGATTTATCATTAAGTTAATGAACATATTTATTGAAAACTTCATAAGAACAAAAATAATAAACATCTTAAAATGTTCATGCTAAATATAAAAATGTTATAAACAAATATAAAATTTATCATGAAATATAATGTATCAATTTAGAAGACCAAATTTTAAAGTAATCTTTTTGTCAAAGCTATCTTAAATGTAACCTAGGATGGCCTCGAACTCATGATTCTTCTGCCTCTGTCTCCTTTAACAAGTGTTACCATGGAAATAGTCAACCAATGAACTGCCCCAAATTGAGACCCATCCCACGGGCAAGAACCAATCCCTGGCACTATGATATTCTGTTAACCTCGCAAAAACCTAGCATAAGTGTCCTCTGACAGGCTCCATCTAGCAGCCATTGGAAAGAGAAGCAGAGAGCCATACCCAAACTTTAGATGGAGCTTGAGGACTCTTATGGAAGAGTTGGGGAAAAGACTGAGGCACCCATAGTACAGAGACTCCACTTGAAGACCAATGGAATCAACTAACCTGGACCAGTAAGGGCTCCCAGAGACTGAACCACCAACCAAAGAGTGAATAGGGTCTGGACCTAGGACCCCTCCACATATATAGCAGATCAGCAGCTTGGTCTTCATGCAGGTCCCCTAACAACTAGAACAGAAGCTCTCCCTGAGCCTGTTGTCTGACTGCCTGTTGATACTGCACCCCTAAATTGACTGCCTTGCCTGGACTTGGTGGGAAAGGATGCTTGTATTGTCCTAGTGACTTGAAGCTGGGAGGGTCTTAGTGGGGGATTGACATTCAAGCTGGGGCTTCTTTTGAGCAGGGGAAGGTGGAACAAGGGGATGACTTGCATGAGGGGGTAATGGGAGGAGATGAAGGGCAGATATGGATTTAAAGTGAAGAAAGAAAGACAGAAAAGAAAAAGAGAGAAAAAGAAGAGAAAGAAAGAAGAGAGAGAGGAAAGAGAGAGAGAGAAAGAGAGAGAGAGAGAGAGAGAGAGAGAGAGAGAGAGAGAGAGAGAGAGAGAAAGAGAAAGGAAAGAAAGAAAAGCTTAAGGTCAAAAACTTCCAATTCATAAAGGTTTCATGTTATCCAAAGAAATTATAGTTCGAAATTTTTAATGAGTAACAAATTTAATGTGTCATAGTAATTTAATGAGGCATCTCTTTCCATCTGCCATATACTGATAAAGAAATCTCATATCCATCAATATTTTCATTGACAATTAACTCAATATTAGGGCTTTTTTTTTTCAGGAAAAGTATATATGCATATATAGTAAACAGAAAAACTACAGCTTGTTGAGAGTATAGTTTGAAGGATATTTAACATTTTGCATTTAACTATTCTTAGAATATAGGCAGAGAAATGTTCAACAAGTAACTAAAATATTCAATATGCATAGTAATATTTATTTATAACAGTTATTCCTTTAGTAATTGCATCCCTTTTCAGGAAATGTATTTTAAAAACCAACACTATTCCATTTTACTTTCACATCATGATGTTTTAATAATTTATTTTTTGTTTAAAATTTTCATAATAATCCTATAATAGCAAATTGGTTTGTTTTGATTTTTGTAATTTTTTTGAAAGAGTCAAATATGGATTTATTTTTAATGGTAATCGATACCAATTCATGCTTTCATGATTTCAATCACACATAAAGAAATTGAGTAGTGATTTAATTTTTTTAATATTTCAAATTTTAAAAAAATGAAAATATATTTTTCTAACTTTTCAATGTTAAGTGTAAAATCTCTGATGAAGTATAACCCACCCAGGAGACTGTTTCCTATTACATACCAGTAGCTTGAACAAAGCATGGTGGAATAAGTGGTGAAACTCTTGGCATCAAAACCTTTTGCTGTGACAAATATTCACAGTAGAGATCTGAAGCCTTAAAGGAATTAATATGGACAGGAAAGCTAAACTTATATGTTGCCACCTGTCAAGAGAAAAAAGATAAAAAAATATTTATAATTTGAGGGCTTTGAATATGTTGTTTCACCAAAATTAACATCTTGTGTAAATAAAATTATCTTGAAGCATGAAAAATACATTTGTTTAATGAGACTAAAGGTATATTATTGCTCATGTCAAAAATAAGTCTCCAAAACTATGAGATAAATAGTTTTAAAAGTGTCTATTCATCACAAATCAATCAAATATCCAACTGCAGGACCCAATAGGAATGACTTTAGCTGAAATACCCAACAAAGGGGAGGGAGAACCTATAGAGACCATATCCAGAAGTTAGGCAAGACCCACTCTTCTCCAAAATTTTAACCCAGAATTGTTCCTGTCTAAAGGAAATATGGGGGAAAAGTGTGGAGCAGAGACTGAAGGAAAGGCCATCCAGAGACTGCCCCACTTGGGGATCCATCCCATATGCAGCCACCAAACCCAGTCACTATTGCAGATGCCAAGAAGTGCTTGCTGACAGGAGCCTGATATGGATATCCCCTGAAAGGCTATGCCAGAGCCTTACCTTTACCAGTGTGGATTCTTGCAGCCAACCATCAACTGAGCAGGGTGGAGGATGGAGGACCAAAGGAGGTGAAGAGATTTGCAACCCCATAGGATGAACAACAATATCAACCAACTAGACCCCCCTAGAGCTCCCAGGGATTAAACCACCAACCAAAGAGTACACATGGAGAAACCCAGGCCCTAGCTGCATATGTAGTAGAGGATGGCTGTATCTGTCATCAATGGGAGGAGAACCTCTTGCTTCTGTGAAAGCTCGATGCCCCAGTATAGGGGAATGCCAAGGCAGTGAGTCGGGAGTGAATGGATGGGTAGGTGAGCACCCTCATAGAAGTAGGGGTAGGGGGATGGGGTTTGCAGAGGGGAAACTGGGAAAGGAGATAACATTTGAAATGTAAATAAATAAAATATCCAATAAAAATTTTAATAAATAAATAAATAAATAAATAAGCTAAAACATAAGGAGAAATATAGAAAAGTCTGTGATCCTTGGGTATGCAAGGACTTTTTAAATACTGTACCAAATATATTGTTCCTAAAAGAGAGAATGACAAATTTGTATCACAAAAAATTAAAAGTATTTATTCTGCTACAGATGTTAGAGATATAAAATGAGCCAAAACATATTTCTCACCAAAATTCTAACTATATCAAAAATATACAAATAAGATTCTAATATTAATTATAAAATGATCCAGATAATAAAAATATAGGTAAAAGTGTGGGAAAGACATTTCAGAGAAATTATGTACATAGTGGAACATTAGCAAAAACAAAGATGTATTACATCAAACATTAGGGAAACGGATACGGAAATCACAGGATGCATCCCAGTGAGATGTTAAGATGTTTCAGGGAATATTACTGCTTGCTGCCAAACCTGTTGACTTTATATTAATCCTCAGGACCCACAAGAAGAGAGAAGAAGAGAGCAGAAGAAGAGAGCTGACTCCTGTAGGTTGTCCTATGAACTACACACACACACACACACACACACACACACACACACACACACACACACAAACCCCCTCACTATAAATAAAAAAATGTAAAGAAAAACGAAACAAATCAGGAGGTACCATTTCTCATCTATACAATTGCTTAAACAAAAGTAACAATACTAAATGCTACTAAAGTTATTCGCAGACTCACAATACACAGACACACAAACTACTGTCCACTGTTTCCTTAATAAGTTTCAAGAGGTGGGGGAAAAACACATATTTTAAACTCAGAGAAGTAAGAAAAGCCCCTAAGATCATGACAACAAAGATCATATCTAACTACATATCTAGTGCTATACTCTACTCAGCAACCTCATACAATGAGCATCCATTCAGAACTGCTGATTCACATTACCCTGGTTATGCAAAACATATGGGTTTTCATTTTTGTTTATTTAACTATATCTGACCATACCATTGCCAATTCCACCTCCTGCCATGAAATCTTATGTAAACAATCTGTTCTCATAAAAGAATTGAGGGGAAAAAAAAAGAAACGTGTTATTTTAATGGCCATTTCAAAATACTCATTCCTAGGATTCTCTTATTTTTGTAATAGTATCTGCAAATAGACACCAAATAGTAAACTAATTAAAAATACATTATGTTTTTTTAGTTGGAATAAATTATATTACAGTATATTGTGTGAATTTCCTTATAAAATTATAATCAACAAATAATTCTGAAATTAAAGCATTAGAAAAATTATAAATATGTAATTTTACTCTATAATTAAGTTCTAGCATCCTTATAGAGATTCAACATAAACTTAAAGAAATAAATGTACACATTTTTATTGTTGATATTACTAGTGAATTTTAGTAAAAATATATTGTTGAGGCCCGAGCTGCCCCACTTTGAGTGGACAAAAATGTTGCGGTCCAAGCTGTCCCTGTTCGGGCGCCAAAAGTGTTGAGGCCCTCTCCGCTCCACGCTTGGCGGCCATTGTTTCCAGGCCCAAGCTGCTGCTGAGTCTGCAGGTCAGAGTTCAGCAAGAGAGAGAGTGAGGACGGACTCAAAGAATGGAGACCAGACAGAGTGTGATTCAATCCCGTTTATTCTTCAGTCTCTCTTCCTAGTCCAAGTCCCAAGTCTTGAGTTCCTAGTTCCTAGTTCCTGGTTCCTAGTTGTACTCCTTGTTGTTGTCTTCCGAGTGTCTAATGTCTATTCCTACTCCTAGTGTCTGAATCTCTGTTACTCCAAATTGTTCTGAACTCTCCTGCCTTTTGGTCACACCTTTAAGTTATGCCCTTAGGTCTTGTCTCTAAATCTGATCTCTAAATCACACCTTTAAGTCACACACCTTTAATCTCACACACCCAAGAAAAGTCCTGGGTACCTAAAGCAAGATGTTATCAGAGTGTGCTCAGCTGTTGTAGGCTATTGTAATCACATCTCTTATCAGAGTATATGGCTCAAGATGGCTGAAAGGATGATAGCCACCTTCTGCTAAAAGCCGGCTCCCAACAATATATTGTGTGTATACTCAATAATTTATGCAATTAAAACTGGATTGTTAGTCCTGTTTCTAATTTTCGATGAGACTTAATGTCTGTATTAGAGTTTCCATTGTTTGATAAAATACTGTTACTAAAAGGAACTTGGGAAGAAAAGGGTTCATTTCAGCTAATAGTTCCACATCACAGTCCGTCACTGAAGGGGTTACAGGGAATGAACCTGGAGGTAGGAGCTGATGTAGAGGCCATGGAAGAGTAGTACTTACTAATGTTCTTTCCCTGGCTTATTGAGTTTGCTTTATCTTATACAATCCAGAGACTCTACACAGCAGTGGTAACACCCACAGATATCTTGGCCCTCTAACATCAATCATCAATCAAGAAAATGCACTATAGACTTGTCTACATGACATATTGGCAGAGGCATTTAGGTCCTCACTTCCAAAATAAAACTAACTTGTGTCAACTTGATAAAAAACTAGCTAGCACACTTAAGTAAAATAATTTTATGAATATATCCATTGTAGAAAAAAAAATAAGCCAAAATTTACCTAAAAATATACAAGTAGTTTAAACCAAATGGGGAAGATGGCTCAGTGGTAAAGTGTTGTTAGTACAAGCATATCCACCTAAGTCAGGATATCCAGCACTCACTTAAAGACCAGCTGTGGGATGCATAAGTAAAATCCCAGCAATAAGGGATCTCAGGTAGGAGGAATGCTATAGCTGAGTGGCCAGCCAGTCTAGCTAAATAAATGAACCCCAGGTTCATTGAGAAATCTCTTTTTTAAAAAAATGTTTTATACTTCTTTATTTTACATACATGAATATTTAGCCTTCATGTATGAAGTGCATCTCCTGTGTGTCTGGTGTACATGGAAGCAAGAAGAGTTCACTGGATGCTCTAGAACTTGAGTTAGAGATGTTTGTGAGCAAACACATCGGTGTTGATAACTGAAGTGAATCCTTCAGCAGGAGCAACAAGTACTCTAAACTGCTGAGCATATCATCGCTCTAGTCCCTCTGAGTGATTGCTTTTAAATAACATTAAGGATGCTTTTAAAAGTCACAGAGAAATATTATTTTGTAAGCTTGATTAAAACACACACACACAAGTGTATATGTGCATACAAATGAAAATATACATATCACCTACATGCAAAGAGAATAAGAGAGAATAAACACAAGGGGGAAATGGATGGAGAAAATTTAAATGGAATCGTGCCAGGTGGGGCTACAATGCAGCTCCTAAGAGCCAACAGAAACCTCAATACCAGGTAAGGAGATCAAGTTCTCGTTCAAAGAATGCCCAAGAGATTCCCCAAAATAAAAATTATTGCCATTGACCTTGGTTTCCCACCAGAACTTGAAGTTAAAGACTCTATTGCTGAAGACACCATAAGTTTCAGGCTTAGATTAGAATATGGAGAAATAGAGCTGCAATTGATCTGAAAATATCCACCCTGAGGACTAGCTCTCATAGTAATGAATGGTACTATGAATGCTGCTAAGGAAGAAAAGCAATCCAGAGGTAAAGCCTACTATCTACAGTAAGGACTAGACCAGTATGATGCCAATGATGGAATAGTGGCACTATGTTCACAGGGGTAACCGATAGCTGTCTAATTGGACTTGAGGTAGGTTTAATGGGAAGGAATTCCTGCCTGGTATTGTAAACAAAGCCAAGTACATATGGCTGGAAAGGTAACAGAACCTAGAAATGAACCTACAAGTTCCATTTTCCTAAACCAATATACCATCTAACTATACTTTAAATACTTATCCTTATACCTACAGATGAATGTAACTCTCAGCCCTCATCAAAGTTTTTCTCAACAGGAATAAGCAACTACAATAAGCCATACCAAGTCAAAATCCAGAGAATAAGTGACTATAGGGTACCCACCTTCCCATCTGTTATGTTTACAATGCCATCACAGGGAATATTGTGAATGAGGGAGTGAAAAGATTATAAGTTTCACAAAAACAGTATGGCTGCTCAATAGTGACCTCTATATATGACAGGCAAATTGTATCTATAATACCTAAACAATATGGTGTCCTAAACAAGACCCACATAATGACAACACAAGCTGACATATTAGTGTGAAGAGTGGGCAATTATTATAATTTCTACTTAGTAAATCATTTTCTGTAATCACAGGGTACCAAAAACTTAATTGAGCTACACTGTTTGTTTTTACTTTTGATCTATCTGTTGCTCCATATCACTTATATTTCAGCAAACTGGAAGAAAAGCATAGTACAGACTATGTCTTAGTAATATGCCTTCTGTATAAAGGGTTTTTCTGCTGCACTGATTGTTTCTTCCAGTTTTAAATTATCCCTGAACATCACAAAAACAATATAAATTAAGTATCATAGAAACAGCATCTTTTAATTGTTCACAACATATTTTAGGGGATTTCAGATGATTCCAACAGGCACATTCTAGTATAATTACAAAGCACAATGTAGCTTGAATTTAATTACTTTTCTTATTAGCTTAAACTTATCATCATTACTTGACAACATACCATACTTCAAATTTGACAATAAATATAGCAAAGACAACATAATCGGACTTCCCCATGAATTAGACATATGTACTAATTATAATACTGAATTAAAATTTAGAGCTCGGTATAGTTACTCATCAGAATCAGAAGTGCTCAAAACAGAACTTAGGTGATATTTGGTAAATTCTAGATATTTACTTAATCTGTAGTTTTACTACTCTTCCATAACCTGAGCAACAGAGAAGTGAACTTACTTCTACCGGAGAAAATGTTATGCCACATTCCACAGATGTGCCTTCTTCTACCTCTATTGCATACATATAAGGACCTTCCACATTTTTGCACTCCCCTATAAAAGAAGAAAATCCATATGTAAAACCTATCCATATGTTTATATATGTATATGTATATATATATATATACATATATATCAGTATTATTTTATATGAATCTTAAAATGTCATTATAATACTCATAGTAATCAAAATATAACTATTGAAATACATAGAGGTAAAGCTGCATAAAATTTTTAATTTTAATATGAAATTTTATATTCGAATATGCGACATAGAATAAGAAATTAAATCCAGAAAAATGTTCATTGTGAAATTCTTCCAAAGTTCAATAAAGATAGTGTTATTCTGAGCAAGGTAGAAAGGCATCAAGAGCAAGGTAAAGCAACTGACTCAGTCACAGGTCACAGAACAGCTAAGAAATGGCCTTATAATGAATGGGGAGCAGGAAAAAGCCAAGTTTTATTTGATTTCACAAAGAGAACACCAATTACTTCAACTATTCATGATTTATTTTTGTGGAGACACTTGAAACTTCCTTTTAGAAATGAGCACATGTATATATGTACATGTAATTCATTAGTATTAACTCTGGCCACCCTACAATAAAATATGTCTCAAAGAATATTTGTCATTAAGATATAATAAAAAGGCAAACAATTTCACACAAAAAACAATCCTATCAAACTAGAATTATTTCAAGAATAAATATATTAGGTAAAATTTAACTGATCATGGGGTTCCCAATGGAGGAGTTAGAGAGAAGACTGAAGGAGCTGAAGGGGTTTGTGGCCCCATGGGGAGAGCAACAATACCAACCAACCAGTGCTCTCAGGGTCTAAACCACTAGCCTGGGGGTACATAGGGAGGGACCCATGGCTCAAGCTGTATATGTAGGGGAGGATGGCCTTGTAGGGCATAGGTGGGAGAGGAAGTCCTTGGTCCTGTGAAGGCTAGATGCCCTAGATTGGAGGAACCTGAGGGCAGGAGGTAGGAGTGGGTGGGAGGGCACATCCTCATAGAAGCAGGAGGAGGGGTGATAGGATAGGGGGTTTCTGGGTAGGGGGAAAATGGGGAAAGGGGATAACATCTGAAATGTAAATAAAATATCCAATAAAAACTAAGCAAAAAAAATATATGTGTATGTGTGTGTGTGTGTGTGTATACACACACATATATATGGTAAAAATACAGTTGTCACACAAACTCAACTGCTAAAAGATCAAACGGAAGTTGCAGTGGAACTACTTTTCTTAGACTAAAAAATTTGTAAAAATCTAATTTGCTCATTACAGTTATCTTAGTTATCCCAGGAATAATAATTTTAATTGTCCCTATTGGGAAATCGAATTAGGTAACATCTACTCTACCCATCTTCTTACTCAAATTCACTTATCCTTGGTATGATAGGCAAAACACAAAACAAATTATCAGTATATACTAATACTAAACCTTTTGTGGGCTGTGAAAATATTCAAAATATACCAATAGGAAACATCAAAAAGTAGCTAAGATAAACATCTATAAACTAAAACAGTTGAGCTAAACCAATACTTAGAAGCAAGTATGACATGTATACACAATAATACAGCTCATGAAATAAATATTTCCTGGTGGTTTTTTATTTCCATGATTATATCTTTATACTAACTATGTACACAGTACTAGAAAAGACAATGATACTAAACAAAAAATATAAATCCACAGTATTGAACCTTATGGGATACATACTCTATTAATGTTACAAACAAAAAGAAACACATGTACACAGATCTTTGTACTACTTGGAAGAATCTGGTTATTGATATAATAAAGTGAAAAAGCAAATTTATTTTCATATAATTAACAGGAGCTCAAGTGAGACTATCAGTGATACACAGGACACAGAAAGATACAACCAGTTTTTAAAAGACAGTGAGATCTCAAGAACCATAGAAATGAAGAATGTGTCATTCTAGGAGAATGGAAATTCAGTGCTGATGATATACATAATTTGGTATGGCTCTAAAAACAATCTCTGGTACCTGCAATGACCAGTATCTAGAATGACATGATGAAGTCATGCATCAATGTATCTTAGTATTACTTCCCCCAAAAGTTACTCTATAAAAATTATTTGAAGAATCATGTTAGAAATCAATAAGATATCAAAGACAATTCTTTGATAAAATATTGATAGTAAGATATTTTTCAGAATAGTTTAAGAAAATGTTTTGTTGCTAGCTATTAAGATCAACTTACATGCTTTCTTCACTTTGTGCAGCCAGCTGCTGAAAAACACTGTTAGTGGTAAAAGGAAATGAAGAAAGCTTTTAAAGTAGAGAAATGTAAGGCTCTGGACTAAGGACAAAGGTTTGGATGCATGCATGCATTTGAAAAAATAATGGAGTATCCTGAAGAAAGGCTTGAATTAAGAGGTAACTCGACTATGGGAAGAAAACCTACATATAAAGCCTTTAATTGTGCTTCTTAACCTCTAAGTTAAAAGTCAAGAAAAGTGTTTAATACTACCACTTGAGAGGAAGAGACAGATGGATCCCTGTGAGTTTAAAGCAAGCTTGATCTATATGGCGAATTCCAAGCTAGGCAGGCTAAATTGTGAGACCCTATGTTCAAAGAAAAAAAGAGGAGAAGGGAGGGGAGGGGAGGGGAGGGGAGGGGAAGGGGAGGGAGGGGAGGAGAGGGGGAGAGAGAGAGGGGGGAGAGAGAGAGGGGGACAGAGAGAGGGGGAGAGAGCGAGGGGGAGAGAGAGAGGGGGACAGAGAGAGGGGGAGAGAGAGAGTGGGAGAGAGAGAGGGGGAGAGAGGGGGGGAGAGAAAGTCTACAAAGGTACTTTCATAACTTTGGTCTCAGGCTCCAACTGCTAATCACACTAATACCCTACTAGATCACCAATATACTCTTTCCTCTTGCTGTTTCAGAATTAGAGATACAGCAGCTTCCAACAACTTTTTGTTTCTTTTAATACTGCCCTAGACTCCATACATAATTCATTTTCTAAAATATATTTAGTGAAATCCTCTGAATGATTCATGGTTGTCACTGAGATTCTGACACATAATCCTACTGTTCACTTCTTAAGAACATAGAAAATGGCTTAGTTACCTTATAGACTTAGTCTAATGTTTAGGCTGTAAATGATATTTATCAAATATTTACTGATTAAGAAATACCTAAGTCACTTAGAAGAAAACGTTTCTGTAACAGACATTGTGTGTGTATATATATATATATATATATATATATATATATATATATATATACATTGTGAGACAGGATTTCTGAACCAACTCTTCAATTCTGCCATTATAGTATGAAAGCAACCATAAGCAATATGCAAATGAATCTATATTTTAATAAAACTTTGTTTATAAGATAAACTTCTAATAAAATTTGGCCCATGAGTTTTCTAACTCCTGAAATAGAAAGATATGAGTTCATAAAGTATACCAAAATAAACATGACTCCTGACACATGAGTAAACACAGAGAAAAGACTACAAAGAATTTTGAGAATATAAAATTAACAATTATATTTTACTTATAGTATAAACATTTTTATACCTTATTAATACTATGATGCTAATATACATGACTTATATCATATCATGAAAATATTCTAATATTATAATACATATATTTAAAGAAAATCATGAATAATTTTAGACAATAAATTACATTGTCATATGTTTTATATTACTATACCTTATACAACTTAAAACTACTTTGCTTTATAATACTATTACAGCATAAAATATATACCTGGATTTCCCTTAAAGTCCATTGCAAAAAGTGGAAATTCTTTTAGATTGAACTCTACTTTGGCACGTGTCACACCTTTGTTTTTTATTATAAATGGAATAATATCTGTAGTGCCAACATAGGTACCACTGAAATTAAATGTATTCTAAAAATAAAAAAATAATAATTAGAAAGCAGAATTATACTTCACAAATATGTATAGTCAAATTTATATTTTTATATTTGTCAGGGAGATTAACTGCCTAAAAATGTCTCTCTAAAATCTTATGTTCCTCTTCCTCCATATCCTATATATACAATACCAAAACACATTAATCCTGTTTCCCCTTCTTCAACCTCTTTCCTAGATTATAGCTTTATAAAAATAATAGATAGTTAACTGTTATTTTGTTTCTAGTCCTTAAATTTTTCAAATCATTCTCTTCAATAACTAAGTCACACACTTCCTCTTATATTTGACCTTCCCTCACTATCAGCAGAAGTTCAAATCTCATCAACAGTACTCATAAAGTTGCTCAAGTCTTTTAGTGCCTCATAGTCTAGACTCATTTAAGCTCCTTTCTCATCCTAAAACTTAATATTTCAGAAAGTTATGACATTGCACTTCAAACTAACAGCAGGTATTTTACCCTTGTGTCTCTTAATTATGGTGTCTGTACTGCCAGAAAGGCACTTCTATACAATGTAACTGCCTGATAAAGTGATGCATCCATTAAAAGTTCAGATAAATTACACCATGGTTAGGATAACTTATTCCTTATAATAATTTGTATTTAATGTCACAATATCTGTTCATATATTTGACTCTCCTAATGAAATACAGCATTGATTTTCATATACACTCATACATGCATGTGTTCTTGTGTGTTTCCATGTCTAAATGAACATTGGGTTCATATACACCAAGTATACGATTTCATCAGAAACCTGTATAAGTTACCTCATTATTGAATTATTATAAAATCAATTCCTTAGCAAAAGAAGTACACAGAACATTAAAGAGACACAGTGGCAAGAGTATGGTAAAATTGAGTAAAATACTTCATTAAGACCAACCTATTTTAATTTTAATTACATGCAAGTCTTAAGGTCAGTTCTAGGTTGAGAGACTAGCAATACAATAGATGCAAATAGTAAAGGAACAAGCAAGATAATAAACACAAATAGCCAAAGAACAAGCGAGGCAATAAACAAAATTCTGTGAACACTCCTGTAATCACTGTTTCTAAGGGCTTATCAGGATGACCAAGATATCTGAGCCAACTTCCCTGTCCTAGCCCAAAGTCCTTTTCATATCTGAAGCCTACTCCTCCTCTCTCTAGTCTAAAACTTAGATTCCTGTCTGAAGTTACTTCTTTGTTCTAGCCTAATGTCAGATTCCTGCCTGAAGCCTACTTCCTTGTCCTTGACCAATGTCATATACCTGCCAAGCAGCCCATTTCCTTGTCCTTGGCCCATCTCAAATTCTTGTCAAGCAGCCCCAAAAGCTCTCCACATCTCCCCCTTTTTTATTTCATTAACAAGACTGAGACTGCCATAGGTCATTCTGACAAGAAAGCCTTCCTGACCTGTAAAGGCGTTTTCTGTATTTTTTTTTTAAGAAGCCAATTTTGCAGAATTCTCACTACAGTCCTTTATTTCTTTGTGTCCTCCGACCCCTCTTACACTCTTCATTTTTAATAATCCCACAGTCTTAAATAGGCTATCTGGATGACTACAGGTCTGTAGATATCATGTTTCAATCACTAACCAACTAGAATCAAAAATTAAAGTTTGATGCTAGAACAACTGTTGTGCAACTAAAGTACAGGCTGGCATTGAGGTACTGAGATAGCCAGTTAAACTCTTTAATTATTATATTTTATAATTTAGCACCATAATTGTACCAGATTGTGAAACAATTGGAAGACTTAAAGGGGTTTGCAAACTCATAGGAAGAACAACAATATCAACCAACCAGACCCCCCAGGGTTTCCAGGGACTAAACCACCAAACAAGGAGTAGACATGGAGGGGCCCATGGCTCCAGCTGCATATGTAGCAGAGGATGGCCTTGTCATACATCAGTGGGAGGGGAGGCCCTTGGTGCTGTGCAGGTTCCATGCTCCAGTGTAGGGGAATGCCAGGACAGAGAGCTGGGAGTGGGTGGGTGGATGAGCAGCCTCATAGAAGCAGGAGGAGTAGGAAAAGGATAGGGGGTTTCCTGAGGGGAAACCAGGAAGGGGAATAACATTTGAAATGTAAATACATAAAATTGTCAATAAAAAAGAAATAAACAAAGTTGGAAGCAATCCCAAAATGATAATTGTTATGGTGGAGAATTTTCTAGAGTATAAGAAGGTGATAACATCTTATAAATGTAACAGTGGAGGAACATAACAGTCTGATGTATTAATCCAAGTTTTTTCAGGTCAATGGATCAGAACTTATCCTTTGAAATGTTGTAAAGAAAAAAAGAGAGAAGAAAAAAAAGAAAAAGATGATGAAGAAACATAAGTGTGGAGGGAGAAAGTGTCTGTGTGTCTGTGTCTCTGCATGTATTTGTATGCACACATGTATGTCAGTGTATATACTCATTACCAATTGTAGAACAAATGCTACTTTATCTATAGGCAATAATTTGTAAAACAAATGTGAGTATAGTTCAGAAAAGTAAAATCAAGACTACAATATCTATTTTCAACTCATTAGATGAGCATTTTGCATCTCATAACACAACTTGTAGAGCATTGAAATATGGAGCAATAAAATAAAAGCAACATATTTTTGAAATTATCTTTTGAAAATAAACATAAACAAACACTACATCTCAAGAAGACTTTGTACCCAGAATATATACATGTGACCTGCCATGATGACTGTGCTTGCAATAACAAAAGCAAGATATAACAACTAAAGGGAAGAACAATGGAAAGAGGATCCTAAATATATACATTATATACTACATATACATTATATACTACATATATATATATGTAGTATGTTTAAATATAAAGCATTCTGCAGCAGTGACAAAAAATATGGTATTGTTACATACAATTTAAATCAATATTCAATTAAAATAACTCATCAAAGATTACAAACACTTCATAAACATTATAAAACTCAAAACTATACCAATTATACCAATAGCTAAGGAAGATATATATACATACATATGTACACACATACATAAATATATACATATATATATATATACATAATGAAATCATTTTAACAATAGTGATAGCTCATTTATGACTAAGTTCTGTGTTTTATTCATAAAAATTCAATATTCTGCTTTATCATATACATTTATATCATATAGATTAACTAGTATATGTAAAATTACTGCATAAAAATTATTTGTAGACATTAATTGACTGACTAGGAATACAACATAACTATACCAGTCATAAATTAAGCAAACAAAAAAATTGGCATACTCACAGGTAAGATTTCAACATCAGGAATTTCAACAGATCCACCAATCCTAAGATCTATGACATTTGCATGGTGTATAGCAACCTGATTTAAGAGAAGTAGGGAATTTTGAATTTTGTAGAAATTACATTAAAATATAATCATAGATAAATAAAAAATCACAGGTTACTAAATGTTAGTTTGAAATTTAAATACAATTTCAATAAAATATATATGTGTGAGTATGTATGTATGCATATTTGAATTTATATTTAAAAATGTATTCTGGCAGTTATAACTACTTTTCTATTTGGCGATATTGATGCGGCTTGGAAAACTGACTGTTCAACCATTAGAAAGCAAATAGCATACATATTTAACTGCAAAAGATTATGTATTTGACCAGACTTGACTAAACTTCTATATAACACATTTTTCCTTATCTTTTTTTTTTTTTTTTTTTTTTTTTTTTTTTGGTTTTTCGAGACAGGGTTTCTCTATATAGCCCTGGCTGTCCTGGAACTCACTCTGTAGACCAGGCTGGCCTCGAACTCAGAAATCCGCCTGCTTCTGCCTCCCAAGTGCTGGGATTAAAGGCGTGCGCCACCATCGCCCGGCCATTTTTCCTTATCTAATTACAACAGATTATTCAAAAATAACTAAAGTATGGCTGAATGATATATACTTTGTTCCACAGAACCTTATGAATGTACAAAATAACTATAAAAACAGGTCAAATTGTTTTATGCATTTAATATAGTACTTAATATAATATTTTATTTTTAAATACCTGATATACTATGGCATAACTCTCTCAAGAACCCTAACAAAATGAAGATAACTAGAGCTTAGAAAGGCCAATTTTTTGTCTTTTGGGGTTCCATAAATTTAAATTTCAAAACAATTAAGCCCAAACTATAGCCTGACCACATATTGAACGTTCGCCAAGAAAATTAATATAGTAAACAAGAATCAACAACAATAACAAATATCCTAGATCCAGGCATGGTAAAACTCCATTTGAGTAGCTGTTGAAAGGAGTTTAAGAGACTCTCAAAGCAACATAAGATACTACCATTGCCTTTGATTGCTTCCCAAAACTTGAAGGTAAATCTCTCGTACTGAAGATACCATACATTTTGGTTATAAGAATAGAGGAGCCGGGCAGTGGTGGCGCACGCCTTTAATCCCAGCACTTGGGAGGCAGAGGCAGGTGGATTTCTGAGTTTGAGGCCAGCCTGGTCTACAGAGTGAGTTCCAAGACAGCCAGGGCTATACAGAGAAACCCTGTCTTGGAAAGAAAAAGAATAGAGGAATCCAGATTGAACTGACCAGGATGCCTTCTCCCTGAGCATTAGCTTTCATAATATTAGAAGGTGCTGTTTTGAGATCTCTAAAACATATTTAGAGTTAATTCAACTTCTCTACAAATTACAGCTTATTTATTTTACTGTTATAACTACAAAACTCCATTAATTGTTGAAGAAATACATTTTAATACCAAATGTATACAAATATTTTGATAATGAGCTTATTATTAAAGATTTATACAATGTTAATACATACACATGGACACACATATATAAATACATATACAAACATACATATACATGACACACATATATAAATACATATACAAGCATACATATACATAGAGAGAAAAAAATTACCAAATATGTGAACAGACATACCTTTGCTCTTGTATCAAACTTTTCTGCTACAGTAGGTGTACAGGAGATATTAAGAACAGTTATTCCCCCAAATGGGATTATTCCTTCTGATGGAACAATATTAATGGTAGACAAAAGGCTTTGATCACAAACCTGTAATCAAAAATTGTTAAGATGCTACAATGCCTTAAAAAAGGATAATATCAAAGGTTATACATGGAAGCATCTATGGTACTTCCTACACAGAGGCTCAATGGGCATAAGATATGAGGTGATTTTTTTAATGGAACTTGACTATATTAAATAGACAAATCATACAAATTACAATAACTAATTACTTCAATCTAGTCCATGTTGCTACTGTAACAGTCCTGAATATACAGAGAAAAAAATAATAAAGTAGAAAAGTACGTAATGAAGTATGTAGTGTATCATTACTTAGTATTCATATTTAAAAAACTTTTTGCTTTTTTCTATTAATGAAACCGAATGACATGAAGGAAAAATAGGGGGAATAAGGAACATTATAATTTTTGGAAGTCGAAGAACAAATTTGATAAAATGTACTTGGGAAATCTATTTATAATAACTTGAACACTGCTTTGTGTCTATCTATAAAAAGTAAAGTATTAACACTCACAATATTTGGAACTAACATATTGATTCAAATCATAATATGACCTGATCAAAGTAAGAAGTGAGAAAAATTCTGCATTACCTTGAAATAAGCATGGTTTTGTCCTATATTGTGAAGAATGGCTTTTCTCCAAGTAGTTAAACCTTGAGAACAATTACTGAATAGTATTCTTGGCTCTAAAAATGTGACTTTAGTGTGACCAACCTAGTATGAAAGGAAGGGACAAATTATCAAAAATAATAGCAAATCAAATAATTTAGTGTCATGCAGAATTTTAAAATAAAACATGCTAGATTTTTTGGATCTTTCTTTAAGACAGAAAATTATTCACATCCCTCGAAGTGATGATGGATAATAATTTACTAGTGGAATGCTCCCTAGCATATGTAAAGCTCTGGGTGTTATCCCCAGTCACAACACACACATACCCGACATACTAATTACTGAAAGGCTATCATTTACTCAGCTACATATTTTGGTATTTAAAAGAATTCAAATGTCATCAAATAAAAAGAAAAAGTTGTTAAAAATGAAATCGCCCAGACATACTTCTACTAGAAGCCATCTTTGTTGAGCTTAAGATGTAGTCAGACAAAATATTATCACTGAATGAAAATGGGGGCATACTTCACTTTGACTGATAAAATGATACAAGCCCAGTGATTTGTCACTGCTGTCCAAGAAAATCACTTCATAGAGCTAGTAAATACTGGAATACTATTTTCAAATGTGGCCAAAATACATGTCTACAGTATTAAAGTGAAGTAATCAGGCCTTATGTATAACTGTAACATATTTCGTCCAAGTAATATTGAGTTAAATGCATTTTACACTAGACTTAATGATATCTTTATATTGTTATTATATATTAGGCTTTAATACAATCTTATAAGTATTTTAAAAACATTTTTGTAATTGGAGTAATAAGTTTTGAAACTAAGCTAAAACAGAAGAAAAAAGTTAATCAGTTTTTTCGTAAATACATGATAAACTGTAATTAACATTTTATTTAAACAGTTTTTCTATTCTTTCTTCAAAGTTCACTTTAAAGCTTTCAGAGCTTTACCTAAAATGATCCATTTTATAGTTTAGTTATCTCAGTTATTTCCTCAACTCATTATCTCACAGTTTTATAATTTCATAGTTTATTTCATTATTATTTAATAATGGAGTAGGGAACAGAGAAAGCAAATTTTACTAGAGAGGATGACATTAAAGGCTGTGAAGGAAATTTGGATCTGAAAATTAATTACAACTAAGCCATTTCTGGCATTTGTGAACTTGTAATTACTTACACCCTAATAGTTACTTAAACACCCTAATCTTTCAATTTTTCATCTGTTATTACTACAGTTATATTACATGTATTATATATGAATATATACATTAAATGCCTCAACATTTCATAGGGATGAGATAATAAGTTAACACCACTTAGGACGACAGCACTTGAAACATAGTAATTACTCAATAAATAATATCTATTATTATTATTACTATTATTACTACTATTATTATTACTATTATTATTATACTAAACCTATACATTAAATTACTTGTTTTTTTCCATTTTTTATTGGATATTTTATTTACACTTCAGATGCCATCCCCTTTCCCCATTCCCCCCATTAGAAGACCCCTATCCCATGCCCCATTTTCCTTTTTGCACTTATACATTTTTTTAAATGTTAAAGTGTGGGACAGAATCTGAAGGAGAGGTTATATGGAGACCATTCCATCTGGGTATTCATTCCATGTGCAGTCACCAAAAATAGACGCTGATATGGATGTCAGGAAGGGAAAGCTGACAGCAGCCTGATAAGGCTGTCTCCTTGGAGGTCCCTCAGAGTCTAACTAACCCAGAGGTAGATACTCACAGCTAACCATTAATCTGATCAAAGGTTCCCAATGGAGAAGTCAGAGAGTAAACTGAAGGAGCCTTAAGGGCTGGTGGCCCTGTGAGGAGAGCAACAATACCAACCAGCCAGAGCTCCCCAGGGTCTAAACCACCAGCCTAGGAGCACATATGGAGAGACACATGACTCCAGCTGTATATGTAGGGGAGGATGGCCTTCTTGGGCATAGGTGGGAGACAAGGTCTTTGGTACCTTGAAGGATGAACACTGCGGGGGGGGGAATCTGAGGGTGGGGAGGGGGATTGGGGGGTAGGTGGGTAAACACCCTCATAGAAGCAGGAAGAGGGGGAATGGTATAAGGGGTTCCTGGGTGGTGGGGGGAATGTGATAAGGGGATAAAATTTGAAATGTAAATATTATATCCAATAAAAGAGGGGAAAAAAGAAAAAAGAAAAAAATTACTCGTTTTTAATGCTAGTTAAAAATATATGTAGGTTGAGTATGTGAAGAAAAGTACATTATTAAACTTGTTAGACACAATTACATCAGTATCAGATAAATACTATTCATATACACACTGAGAGTTAAAATAATGAAAAAGAAGCACATTAGCTAAACACTTATAATATATACCCATATCATCCATGCAAGTTTGGGAAAGAGTAATATGTGATTTATATACAAAGCTAGTAGGAGTCAGCTTATTTCAAGCTTGTAACTGAGGAAAGACCCTAATGTGTTCTGATAGTGACTTCCAATCCCTAAAATTGGAAAGTTGATTATGTATAAACTAAAAGCACCTTTATAAATGAAACAATAGATCACAATGTCTAGAAAATATAGGTGGCATTCAATGAAAGTACACTAGTTCTAATGGCATTGGCTGGGATACACAAGCAAAATGCACTCTTGATGACCAAAATTAATATTGTTAGGGCATCCTGGCTTAAGAACTATCATGGAGAGTGTCCAGGTGTTCAGAGGTCTCTATAAATTGGCTAAGTTTTAGAAGCTATGATTTGTGCTTCCCACAATTATAGCCAACTCAGTCATTCTGGATTTCTGATGGGGTTGAAAACATATAGCTATTGACCTTAAGAGAAAAGATTTGAGTGGATGGTCGTCAGCTGACATTCATCCTAAAGCCAGGATCAGAACTAAATGTTTCAGTTAGAATAGATGACAGAGGAGCTGGTTAATCAACAAAAGGATGGACTGGGTATTAGGACTATCCGTACCTCACTGGTACAAATTGGCATAATTATGCTCTAATTGTATTTTGAGAGAAAAGTTTCATTTTAACAGGAAGGGTGATGTGTAGGAGGAGATAAGGTAGGAGGAGTACTGAGAGGAAGAAAAGGAGTAAGAAGAGAAGAAGAAGGAGAGGAGAAGCTAGGTGATGAAAGAGAGAAAGAGGGGGGAGACAGGGAGGCAGATATTCATGTATCTCCACCAGTCAAAGATAGTTGTTATATCTAGGTTGGTCAGTGGGTTACACCTCTGATTGAACAATTCCAAACTTATAAAGCCTATGATTAACATTATTTTTAAAAATGTATAAATGCAAAAAGGAAAAGGGGCCATGGGATAGGGGTTTCCTAAGGGGGGTGGGGGGAATGGGGATAGGGGATGCCATCTGAAGTGTAAATAAAATATCTAAAAAAAAAAGAACTACCATGGAAATAAATAAAGTTAGTTATAGGTCACATCTTTCGTTTTTATTGTAAGAAACATTTTATAGTATTAAAAAGTCTGGTTTCCTCTTATATAAATCACATGGTCTTTCTCATACTAAGTTATTAAGTAGATTTTAAATTAACTGTAAAATATAGTAGGAATATAATTTCTCTACTATATTTTATGTTGTTCGTTAACAAAAGAAGTTACTCTCAAGTGTCTCCCATAATGGTATTGCACATTTATCGAGTCTCTGTCAATCTAGTATTGTTTACATAATGTTCTTTGATATGGGGGTTAGTTTTTTTATTCTTAGTAGGCAAGCAGCTCTATGAAGTAACTAAAATAATTATTACATAAATTCAATTGTGACATGTATATATAAGCTAAGACAACTGTATATTCAGACAATCCAGATACTCTAGATGAAAATCACATTGAAGAGAAATAATTACATGTGCAATACACTTCAGTGTCAGTGTATTTCCTCCAGAGACTTGTAGCAAAAATTCTCCCTTCTCTGGAGAACTAAAACCTGGCTCCCAGGTTACTTCACATTCCAGTGAGCAATATGGATCAACAACACCTACAGAGAACAAGATAAAATAAGACACAACATTTTTTTCATTATTGAATTTTTTGGAATATTCAGGATATGGGTTGGTGTAAAAAATAATGGCATTATAAAACAAATTAAAACCATATTTAAATAAAGAGAAATTAGAAGTGAGGCATTATTAAATAAGCACAGTCCTAAAGGATTTCATAAAACCAAAATATAAAATCAGGGTTTTCTAGTAGATAAAAAAAATGTATACCAAAACATACCAAAATTTGAGAAACAGTGGAAAATATATCACGGCAATAAACATTAGGACTAGAGAACCACACACGATAGAAACTCATTTGTGAATCCTGACAAAATTAGCTCCTCTAGCTACGAATATTCTGCTTCCAGATGGAAGAATTAATATTATGACTTTTAATCTAGAGATTAACTTCTGATGGAGCTAAAAGTAATAAACGTATCTCTGTATTTCAGATGTACTGAGAGACCATGTGATATCAGAAAAACTAGATGTAAAATTGGGAATGCCTTTAAAGTCACAATTTTAAGTGGAAATGATACATAAAAGCATAAGACATGAGGAAACTCTGATGTACCCCAATATACTTGAAAATAGAGGAAACTTTATTGCATGCATTTGAGTTTTGACATGAAGGATGAATGAGCAGGAATACTGCAAGATGGCAAAATGTGGGAGCAACATAAAAGTGATCAAAGAAAATGATTAATTTAATTTTAAAAAGACCAGCAAAGCATACCTGATAGGAAGTAATTCCTTGGGAAAAAAGAAGCTTCTGAAATTTGGGGACATAGGACACTAAATTGAAGAGATGAGTGACCATTACAAACAAATTTTGCTCAGAGTTAGATTGACTTGCATGTAATGCAAAGTTTCCTATCTTTAAAAAATGAAGCAATAGAATGCTGTGCTCTGATTTTGCAATGGCCATACAGAGAGATCAACAATCAACAACAGGATGGACATAGTATGAGATGATTAGAAAGTACCAAGTGACATACTTTCAATATTCTTGAATGCCAATTCTGTACTATGAACAGTAATTGATGAATGAAAGAGCTGGCTATAGAAGCGTGTTGTCTATAGGCCTGTCAAGATCACACTGGCTGAAAGCAACAAAAAAAAACGTAATATAGAGGATCAAAGAGACACAAATTTGTTCTGAAAGAAGACAGCCAATTGAAATTAAGCAAGTAATGGATGGGAATGACTATGATGTAAGAAAGTAAAAAAGAATATCCAATGATACATAACAATGACAGGTGATGAATAAAAAGGATTAGCAATTCATGTTGATGAGTCTGAATGAAGAGATTCTCTCCCTCCAACCAGCACTATTAAGTTTCTAAGAATATTCTGAATATTAGGGAATAAACAAAGAAGACATGCATGGTTTAAATAAGTCTGAATTTGGTAGAACAGGAACTGCATATAATCAAGTGTTAAGAACCCCCATGAAGACTAAGTTGCACTTCTGCTCTATATTTTGGTGTGTGTGTGGGGGGGGGGAGACTTGGAGGAGGCTAGAATCCAGCTAATGCTCTCTAGTTGGTGTTTCAGTCTCTGGGAGACCTCAAGGGTCCAGGTTAGTTGGCTCTGTTGTCTTCCTATGGAGTCCCTATCTTCTTGGGGTTCCTCAATCCTTCTGCTAACTTTTGTACAAGACTCCCTAGGCTCCATCTAATGTTTGGCTTTGGGTATCTGTTTTCATCTGTTGCTGGGTAGAATCTCTCAGAGGAAAGCCATGCCAGACTCCTTTTCTGTAAGCATAACTAAGTATCATTAATTGTGTCAGGGATTGGCTCTTTCTCAGGAGTTGGGTCTGAGTCATTGGTTGGCCATTCTCCCTCTCTCTGCTTCTTCTTTGCCCTGTACATCTTGCGGTCAGGACACATTTTGGGCCGGAAGTTTTGTGGGTGGGTTACTGTCCTTATCCCTCCACTGAGAGTTCTGTCTGGAGACAGGAGGTAGCCACTTCAGGCTCCATACCCCTTACTGTTAGTGGTCTCAAGCAGAGTTACCCTAGCCCAGTTCCAGGTCTCCTGCTCAGCCAAGAGACAGGCACCCCACCCTGGCTAATTCCATTCTCTCTCTATTGCTCTTTCTATGCCTGATCCCCTGCCCTGCTGAGCTCCCAATCTCTTCCCAACAAGATTTCTTCTTCCATCTATGTCCATTATCTATTCTATTTCCCCTTCTGTTAAACATTGCTACATTAGGCCATCTTTGTTATTTGGCTTCTTTGAGTTTGTGTGGATATCTTGGCTAATATCCACTTATAAGTGAGTGCATACTATGAATGTCCTTTTGTGTCTGGGTTACCTCAATCAAGATTTTTTTTAGTTCCATTTGTTTGCCTGAAAAATTCATGATGTCTTTGTTTTTAATAGCTGAGTAGTATTCCATTGTATAAATGAACTACAATTTCTTTATTTATTCTTCAGTTGAGTAACATTTATTTTGTCCCTTAATCTGTTGCCTGCCTATGGATACAGTTCCCCTAACTGGACTGCCTTTTGGGTCTCAGTGAGAAAAAATGAACCTAGTCCTGCAGTGACTTGATATACTGGGGTGGACTGATATACACAGGGTCCTCCACTTCTCAAGAGAGAAGGGCAGGCAGACTGAGAGAAAAGGGGGAATGATATTAGGATATAAAGAGTATGACAAAATTAAGTAATGAAAACATTCCTTCACATGCCTAAAAATTATGATGTAATTGTTTTAAATAACTCCAGGCTACAAAGATGCAATAGCAACTGTATCAGAATTTTAACCTTATTAAAGAGAAAGCTTTTTCTACTTTTAAAATTTATCAATACTAGTAGATTAAGTTTAATGTTAATGATTTATAATATTCTATTATGAAATGAGTTTTAAAACTGTATTAAAATCGTAATTTGGAAATGACAAAATCAAAGGGAAATAAATACTTATAATTATTATATGATCTGAGGCATAACAATTTACATTCCAAATAGCATTTTCTCATAAATTATAACTAAAGAGATTGAGGAGAATGTATGGAAGGAAAGAAAAAGAGGAAGAAGGTAGGAAGCAAGGAGTGGAAAATAGAAATAAATACCAAGGTATATGATAAACTGCTCATATTCTCTGGATGCTTTCAAATGAAAAAATAGTACAAGAGTAAGAATTTTTTCACTGCACTCACTGATAAGTGGATATTAAGGAAAAAGTACAAAATAACCAAGATAGACCCCACAGACCCTAGGATGTTAAACAAGAAGGAAGGCCCTAGTAAGCATGCTTCAATCCCACTTAAAAGGGAGAACAAAATAATCTTGGGAGGCAGAGGAAGGGAGGGCCTGGGTAAGAGTAAGGAGAAGGAGAGAAAAAGGAGGACAGAATCAGGTATAAGGGAGACAGACAAGAAGCCCAAAGGGTCAGGAGAGTGAATGGAAATATGCAGCTGCTGAGGTAGCGGTGGGGAAAATCTCTAGAATGTCCCAGATACCTGGGATGGGGGAGGTTACCAGGATTCAATGGAGGTGACCTTAGCTGAAATGCCCAGCAGTGGGGAGATGGGACCTGAAGAGACAACCTGCAGTAGCCAGACAGGATCCCCAGGGGAAGGATGAAGTCACCAACTCACCTTCAAAATTTTTGACCCAAAATTGTTCTTGTCTAAAAGAAATGCAGCAGAGACTGAAGAGCCCACCAGTGACTGAACCAAGTTGGGATCTGTCCCATGGACAGCCACTAAACCCTGACACTATTCATGATGCTACATTGTACAGACAGTAGCCTAGCATGGCTATCCTCTGAGAGGCTCTACCAGAAGCTGGCTGAGACAGATACAGATACTTACAGGCAACCATTAGACTGAGGTCCAGGGAACTCCTATCAAAGAGTTAGGGGAAGGAAATAAGGAGCTGAAGGGGAGGGCGACCACATAGAAAGACCAACAATGTCAACTAACCTGGACTCCTGTGAGCACCCAGAGACTAAGCTACCAAGCAAACAGCATACAAAGGCTGGTTCTAGGCTCCTGGCACATAAATATGAGAAGGCTGCCTTATTGGTCCTCTGTGGAAGAGGATGTGCCTAATCCTGTAGAGACTTGATGTGCCAGGGCTGGGGGATGCCTGCTAGGGGGCACTCTCGCAGAGGTGAAGGGGAAAAAGAATATGGAGAGGCATTCTGTAAGAACCAAGAGGGTTGCAACATGTGGGATGTAAATAAATAAAATAATTAATTAATAAAATAAAATGCTAAGTTCTTTTCCACAGTCATGCACCTATCCATTTATTGTTGTACCTTTGTGAATCATTTTAGTTTTCTATACATTTAATGTTAAATATTTATTTTATATGGATAAGTGGGTGTCTAAGTATATGTATATGTGCCACATGCATGAGATAGTCTTCATAGATCAGAAGAGGGCATTAGATCCTCTTGAACCAGAATTAGAGACAGTTGATCAATCGTATGGGTACTAGGAACCAAACCTGGGGACTCCGTAAGAGCAGTAAGCACTCTTAACTACTGAACCCTCTCACTGGCCTCTGGCACACATGTTCATTTTATAGGTGAGGAAAGTAGTACATATAAAGAAATTTGCTCATGATAAAGTAACTGATGAGTTGAGAAGCTAAGAAGGGCTTTAATCTTTATTTTATTTGGCACTTTTGTTGCACTGTGCTTTAGCTGCCTATAAAACACCACAGTAAGTCAACAAAATGTAAAGATTCAGATCTTTTCATCTCACTGTAAAAGTATAACAAGTACATAAAATGAAAAGACAGTATTGATCAACTGGTAAATCACAATTTTAATTAATTAAATTATACCTTATGCTCTTAAAAGATCCTCACAGCACAATACAATGATGTTTGTCAATTAGAATGCATTACTAGATAAAGCAAACTTTAGAAGTTACTGAGTTTGTATAAAAATGCATTACATAAAATTATGAGATTACACAAGCAAGGCTAAATGGATGGTTAACTAATTCTCATTAGAAACAGTAATTCAGATTTGTTTATAGTGGTATTCTTATTAAATGGTAGTCTTAAGTTTTTACATAGATAGATAGATAGATAGATAGATAGATAGATAGATAGATAGATAGATAGATAGATATTGAATTTGTCACTGGCTATAATTAAATTAATTTAAAATGTAAGAAAATGTAAGTCACTAAATCATCTTATAATTATACTCAAATTATAAAAGTAATGACTTTTCAGAAGTATTTGTGATGTTTAATGTTACACATTATTTAGACTGAGGGGCTCAGTTGTGTGATTAAACACTAAGCAAGATAATAGCTTTGGCAATATTCAGATATGATGTGAATAAATTAGTAGATTTAAAATAATTAACTGAAAAATACTGCATAAATTAATTCATAGAATGTTCTAATTTGATATATGCTTATATTATACAGATGTTTTCTGAAGCAAATGCATATTCATCTTATATTTAATAGTAACAGTAGAGCTTTCTAGTAGTTTTACAGCTTTAAACAGTTAGAGCCCATAAAGTGAATCTTGCCATTCATCTGAAAGTGTTACTATCACTTTTTCTCTAGGTATATAGCCTCCCATCTTGTTTTGTAAATGTCTGACTTGTTAAGTCACATAATTAACCAAGAACTTATATCTCCATCTCTATCGCTTATTGTGTGTTTCTGTTAGAACCTCAAAACACAATACTTATTTTTAAGTCATATTTATACATATAAAAATAAATTCCCCTAATGATAGTATCTATTTACTTCTATGCTCTTGCCATAAGTAGATAGTACATGCTCAATAAATAATTAATTCCTGAATATATAAATGAATATAAATGAATTTCTAAATAAAACAAATCAAATAAACTATTATTACCTTTGGCTGGACGAATAGTAAATGCAATTCCTCTCAGTGTAGCTACTGGTTTCCATTCAAATTGGGCAGGGCAATTCAGATGATTATCTAGCCTAACTGTACCACGAAAACACGTTTTCAACAAGAAGGTTTGTGGTCTCAATACAATCTCATTAGAAGACAGCTCAAGTTTTACAGGCAGGATGACAGCCATCACTAGGATGTGTCCACCAGGTATGTTATTAATTTTGAAAGTGAATGATCTGTAATAGAGTAGAAATTCCCAAATTTAACTAGTAGCAAAATATCTACTTATGATTACAGACTTCAGATATAACATATATGCTATAGATTACCATACAATATTAATTCTGATAATAATGATGGGGATAAATTAGATTGTCACTGAAACATAAGAGCATACAAGTGTACAAAGTGATATATATTATATATTTTCTATACTTTGAGAGAAATTATAATCTATGTTACAATTATTGAAGTAAATTAATACATATAAATGATTCTAATGAGCAGAAACTGAGAAATAAACCTTACTTCCAAAATTTTCCATTGGTGGAAGATTCAAACACCATCGAAATATATGTACTAGATGTAGGTGGGATCACATATGAAAACTGGTTGGTTTTCTGAAGTTCTTTCAAATCAATATCTAACTGGATCAATATATACATGGGCAGCATATTAACAATATGAAGTAGCTGAGTATTTGTAGATTTCACACAAACATTACCAAAATTAAGGACAGATGGTCCTGAAATAATCAAAGTAAAATTAACACAAAACTATTTAGTATAATATCAGACAGGATTAGCTGTACTTTTATCTATCTGATGATAGTTTCATGTTTAGCGATTATTGTTTCATGTTCAATATGAATATACTTTAGTATGAAATTTTTATGGTAAACTAAGCACAATGAAGTTCTAATCATCACTTTGATCTGCAACATTTCACCAATGTCTACTTCTATAAGTACATTTATTTTATTCACCAACATACAAATCAAAAAATAGCAATTTTCAATACATGATTAATTAATTTCCTAAGGGTTCCCCTTTAAATGCCAAAGGCTTTTACTGAAATAATCTTTATAATTAAACACAATCTCATTTTTATTTTGAGACAAGATTGACCTATGCAAGCAAGGCCAGCTTTGAATTCATGATGCTCCTGTTTGTGGATCTATTCTTCATATGCATCACCATCACACATTGTTTTCAATCTGCTAATTGTAATAGTTTGTCATAACTAATATATTGACTATATTTAAATATACAATTTCTTTAGTACTGACATACATGTGCAAGCGTTGAATACTGACCACTCCAAAATATTTTCTTGTATGTCACTTATTCCCTTTCACTAGTCCCAAAACATTTTTCAGAATATTCACATGCATTACTATATATCAGTTTTGTTTCTAGAGTGTCTTTAAATTACATTTATTTATTTATTTATTTATTTATTCACTTATTTGTGTGTTTGTATATGTTTGTCTTTCTGTGAGTGTGCATGTATAAAGGGATATGGGTGTACAACAGCATATGTGTGGAAGTCAGAGGGCAAGTCAAAAGTTATTGTTCTTAACCATAAATCTGAGAATCAACTTCAGGTCTTTAGGCTCAAGAGCAAGCATATTTACTCACTAAGCCATCTCACTGGTGCTCACTTTCCATAGTTTCACATGAATAGAATAATCTTGTATATAACAAATTTGTATGGATTCTTTCTCATAGTGAATTTTTGAAATATTGATGCAATTTTTAAGTAAGTATTTCATTCATTTATATTACTAGGTAGTGTTGTGTGATGGTTCATTTCAACTGTCAACTTGATACAGTCTACAATCATCTAAAAAAAAAGAGTCTTAATGACGGTTTGCCAGTTTGTGGGCATGTCTGGGGAAAATTACCTTGATCACCTTAGGTGGTATAAGATGATAGTCTACTATGGGTGGAACCATACATGAATTTCAAGTTGCAGAATGAACTTAAGAGTGGGAAAATAAGCTGAGCACTAAAGCACATATTCAATCATTTCTCTCTGCTCTTCACTATGGATAAGATATGGCCAGCTGTCCTGAGCTCCTGCCATTCTGACCTCTCCACAATCTTGTACTGTACCCTATAATTTTGTCAGAAGTTTTAACCACAATAACCCAAATAAAACTAGAACAAATGCCCTTTGTGTATGTATCTTAATTGTATTGGTTTATTCACCTCTACATTGATATTTAGTTTCTAGTTATTAGCTACTTTTAAAAAGCTACTATGCATATTTGATAGCAAGTATTGATTTGAGTATACAACTTTATTTCTTTTGGATAAATATCTGGGAAAAGAATAGAAGAATGATATGGCTTGTTTGTGTGTGGATATATAAAGAGACAACAAACTATTTAGAACAGTTGTATTCTCACTAGTAGTATACATCTTAAGAGTCTCAAGTTCTTTGTGTCATTGGGAAAAATTAAATAGTGAGAAGGTTTTTATCTTAGAGTTTCCATTTCTATGAAGAGACACCATGACCAAGGCAACTCTTATAAAGGGCAACATTTAATTGGCACTAGCTGACAATTTCAGAGACTCAGTCCATTATCATCATGGAAGGAAGAACATCAGCATCCAGGCAGACATGACACTGGAGAAGTTGCTGAGAGTTCTTTTTTTTTTTTTTCTTTTTTTTTTTTTCTTTTTCTTTTTTGGCTTTTTGAGACAGGGTTTCTCTGTGTAGCCCTGGCTGCCCTGGAACTTACTCTGTAGACCAGGCTGGCCTTGAACTCAGAAATCCGCCTGCCTCTGCCTCCCAAGTGCTGGGATTAAAGGTGTGCGCCACCACTGCCCAGCCAGTTGCTGAGAGTTCTATATCGTATTCTGAAGGTAGTCAAAAGACTGTCTTCCAGGCAACTACAAGGAGGGTCTGAAAGCCAGCCCACACATTGATTCACTTCCTCCAACAAGGCCACCCCTATTTCAAAAGGCCACACCCCCTTGAAGTGCCACTTCCTAGGCCAAGTACATTCAAACCACCAGACTTTTTCCTTCATGGTTTGCTTTTAGCTATTTACTAAATTGCATTTTGGTTTAATTTTATATGCCCTTAAAAACTAACAATGTCTATTTTAATGTAAGTACAACAATTATATATTTTTTAATGAACTGCCTATCAAATTTTCAGCCTATTTGTTAAACTTTAGTTGTTGTTTTATTAAGATTTATTATGTATCCTAATTAAAACTAAGTTTTCAGATATACAATTTATAACAATTTATTTTAGTCAATGGATACTTTTTATTTTCCTACCAGTACCTTTACAAAAATGTAAAAATATTTAGCTTTGATTAATATCTGAAGTATTACATATTTTGTCAATTATGCTTTTATTTTCAAAACAAAAACGTTTTATTTTCCCAAAGTTAATGATATCTTCATATAGATAGATAGATAGATAGATAGATATCCCTCTATAAAATATATGGTTTTAATCCATTTCTACCAGTTTCTTAAAGATAAACCTGACATTTATACGTGTCTATAAATGCAGCATGTTTTCAAATACATGTGCATTATGAAAGGATTAAAGAAATCTAATTGAAATATCTGCCACCTCACACAGTCAATTTTATGGCGCAAATATTTATAGCTCATCACTACTGATTTTCAATTACATAAAATTTTGTCATTAACTGTAGTCACAATGCTAAACAATAGCTCTCCAGAACTTATAATAAATGAAGCTTTGCATCCTTTGACAAACAATCCCTATTTTGTCTTATACCTCATATAAACCCTGGTAACAACTAAATTATTCTTCACTTTTATAGGCCCAAATGCTTCTTTTAATTCCATAAAACACAAGATAATATAGCATATGTCTTAGTATGCCTCAGTTATTTTAGTCTCTTTCATATTGGATTCCTTTAGCAAAAATTCCAGAATTTTTTTTTAGTATAACTATATTCTAATTTTATCAATATATCACATTTTCTAGTTTTTACATGCATGTTTTATCTTATGGAACATGTTTTATTTATGTCTACATTGTGGAATAGTAAATAATGGTAATTAACATATGTATCACCTCATGAACTTGACAACTGTCTAATAAAAGGCTCAAAACTCTACTCTCAGCAGTGTTCATGTATGCATTATCTTTTAATTATAATTACCAAGTTGTCCAATAGATCATGATGATAAGAATACCTATAAGCTGGGGTTGGGGTTTGCTGCTGAGGCAATGTTCTTGGTCTAAATCTAGGGTTATTATCAGCTAGCCTGCTACCTGAGCACAGAGCTATCACCTATTCACCCATGGATCCTCATGTGTTTTTAATTCTAGTAGAGGTTCACAACTTAGGAAGGGAAGGCCAAATCTCTCACAGTGACACAATTGTCCAAGAACAGTTGTATAATTACTGTTGTGTGGTAAAATGAGCCATGGTCTTTCTACTCTACCATCTTATTGCAATCTGCTTTTGAGAGACAGAGGGACTACAATATAAAATTGTGTGGGTAGGGATATAAGTAGGATCTAGAAGGAGCTAGATATATTTTACAAAAAAATAATAAAATTAATTCACATACATACACACACAAAACAAACAAACAAAAAACAAAGACCATAGCAAATTTATGCATAATCTTACCAACTATTACTTGATGAATTTGCTTCGGTGTCAAAACTTTGCTGCAGTCTTGTTTTTCTTGGTTAGTGGTTGGCTTCGATTTAAGTCCTTTGGTGATCTGTTTTTCCAAAATTAATCATTCAATATTAGTAAGAGACATTTGTAGAATTCTCATGATATGAAAACAAAATGAAAAACATTGCACATGCCTTTCTCTGCAGAGATTCTGATTCCCTGGATGCTATTTTCTTGGTGCTTAACAATCTTTTAGCTTTGAGAGAAGACGCTTTTAAAGATGGAGGTATTTCCTCTTCTATTTCTGATTGAGATAGTGGTGGTGACCTTAGACCAGATGATGGCTGTATGCCAATATCTACATCGTTATCTAGAAACTTCCGTTCCCTATTTAAAAAATAATGAGGAAGATAATATGATATTATTCATTACTAATTACATATTATATATTATAGTTACCATTTTTAACAATAATATCATCAATAATAATAATGAGCAATTGAAGAAGTTCTTCAGAAAATATAGTAATAAGTGTAAATATCCTTCACGGGGAACACTGTTATAGACTTATCTATATGTATTTACCTGAGTTGGTATACTAATCTGCAGGAGGTTTTCCTCACTGTATGGCATCAACTCTTCTTAAACACCTCACAGAGGAAGTTATAGCCAAACCTATGTCTTTATCACACTCAAAAGGCAGACCACAGTCACTGTTTATATCAAAGTAAAAAGTATCTTTGGTTCAAGATGCAGACAATTATTGATGTCATTTATGTTCAAAAGAATCTTGCCATCAGACTAAGTACACATTTGATCTGAAATACATCAAGTCTTCCCCTAATGTATATACTCTGATTCCAACATCCTACATGGCACTGTCTTGGAAATATACTTTTAGTGAAGCACATGCAAAAGAAACCCTACCTCGAGATCTGCCTCTAGAAAAAAAAAAAACTACCTAAGACAACTTCAAATAAAAAGTTAGCAAAAGTTATTGCAGCTAAAGCAGTTAAATGTTTTATGAAAATCCTACTAAAACAACTCAAAATTAAAACAAACCAAAGGCATAGAGATATAAACCTGATATTTACATGACAATTAAAATCTGAATAATAATCTATACAAACATCATAAAATGAACATCAGATTTAAAGACAAACATATAAAACAATACTGATTATAAGCAATAGATTTTTTGGATTTGTTTCTTCATAAAACAATGAAACTACAGACAAATCGCACTTTTTTGAGGAAAGAAGCTTCTACAAAGCAAAGGAAACAATATAAGGTAGAAACAACACTTGCAATGAAAAACACATGCAAATTATTCATTTGAAAAGAGATTTATCCAGAATATGCAGACAACAAGAAACTCTTAATAATAGCTCTTCAATAATCAAATTAAAGTGTGTATAAATTTGATGAATGCATACTTCTTAAAAAAAAGACCCACAAAATTTACTTTATAATGCTCAGTGTCTTTAGTCACTAGAAAACAAGAATTAAAATGTCACTGAGATTATTACTTCATGTTATTAAAACAGGTATTTTTAAAATGACAAAATACACCAAATGTTAAAAGAATGTGGAAAAATGCAAATCCAAAAACATTATTGGGGGATACATACAGCCACCATGGAAACTGATATGGAAAAACTCAAAGTTCCAAAAACAAAGTAATGACATGGAAATTAAGAATATGTTATCTTGATTTGACCCAAATACCTTGCATACATGTCCTGAAATTTCTGAGTATACTTCATAAATATCTTCAAATATTACATTGATCAAAAGTCATAAAAACTGTTTATGATGACAATAACAAATACTCTGATTTATAATGTACTCCCCAAATTTATGAGACTTGAGGACCTAGGGAGTGGGGAGGTCTGATGGAATGGGATGGTGGGGACATCCTCTTAGAGACAGGAAAAGAGGAATGGGATGAGGAACTTTCAGAGGGTGAACCGGGATAACGACTGGACTGTAAAAAAAAAAAAAAAAAAGATTAAAGAATAACATAATAAATTTTTTTAAAAAGAAGAAAACCAAATCTGGTCTTTAGGCACAATGTTTGAAGAACTATCTTTACCTCTGTGCTTCTTTATGTAGGCGTATACTTCTTAAATTGTTAATATAGTTTGTGTAGTAATCTCGATGTGCTTTTCTTTCCAATTTTTCCAAATCAGTATATTCATAATCAGGATCTGTATAATCATACCTTGGCATCTTTGTGAAAATTGTTCTACAAGATAAACAAGGTATCATGTTAAAATGCACACAAAATCTGTTTAATCAAGATTTAGAAAATACATATTAGTCATTTTAAATGTCAAGTCAGAAACATTAAATAGTGAATTAGGACAAACTGCATATTCTGTGAAATATAAAGACATCACTGCACATATATCTATAGTGAGGTAAAATATAATCATATGTATGTGTGTCACACATACTACATACACATGTGCACACACACACACACACACACACACACACGCACACATATTGACAGGTTTCTTGATCGGAGAGACTGACCCTATCATTTCAGAGAACAAAAGGGGTTTCTGACTCTTAGTGGTTTTCAGGGGGTGGACTAGAATTAGAAAAAAAAACACTGAATTTTTTCACCAAATACACTATTATTAGATTCCATACCTTCTAGGTTCCCTCTCTCTCTCTCTCTCAAAAATCAGGATCATGGAAAAAGTGCTGTAGCTCTATGAGGCAGGGAACTACTAAGAAATCTTGCTGTGGGGTGGCCTAACAACCTTTTACATTTCACTGCAAAATAGATTTATGATAACACTCAACTGATTTCCCCAATGCCAAGGCTGAGGCTAGGCTAGCATAAGTCATATGATATGAAGTTTGTCCACTCCCTGAAAACCTCTAAAAGTCAGAAACCCTTTCTGTTCTCTGGAACTGAAGGGTCTGTCCCTCCCACCAAGAAACCTGTCATAGCATACATAGTGGCTATCTTCTCTACCAGTTTCCCATTTCAAGTCCAGAACCTG
Organism: Arvicanthis niloticus; assembly: GCF_011762505.2. NCBI lineage: Eukaryota > Metazoa > Chordata > Mammalia > Rodentia > Muridae > Arvicanthis > Arvicanthis niloticus. Next base: position 36,506,727 of record NC_047679.1, read on the forward strand.
GCTGCAAGTGGTCAGGAGGCTATCTATTCTAAGTAAAGGTAATTCTGAAGGGTAATCTCCTGTCAGCTCCTTTCTAAAAACCCACAGGATAAAGGAAATTTGGTTTTCTAACAACTATTTTCTTAAACTTTAGAGTTAATGAATTATCCATCAATAATAAGTTGATACAAAAAATTCATACAGGACCTTTAAAGTACTTTATATGGCAACTGACTTCTTATTCTACCTTTTTAACCATGATAAATTTATTCCTAGCTTCTGACCTTCTTCATCTACCTCATTCACCACAAAGTTTATCAAACATTTAAAGGAATTTTCTATAATTAGCTCATTCATGTATATATGTGAAATTAATTAAATTTTTATTTAAAAATCTCCATATTTCCCATGATTCTTCAATGTTACATGATAACAGCTTTATAAGTGTGGTAAAAGTTTGACAGTAATTTTTTTAAAAAGAAGGGAAATGTTTAGTTATTCAAAGATGGTTCTTTCTATTTAAAGTTCTCTACTGGCTATTGGACTGCTAACTATTTTTAGAAACTAAAAATAATTCCTATATTTAAAGCCCTAAATATGGTAATACGGTGAAATGAAATCCATGGAAAACAGTAAAAGAGTAAGCTCCTATAGTGATAGGTGATATTAATATATTATAATCCTATCATATTTTTAAAAAATAAATATAAATTATATCTAATAGCTTATGTAATATTAATCCATATAATCGAATATTGAATATACATGGAACAAATCTTACATTGTACCTAAATTATTTCCCTCAATTATTTATTCAAAACAACTTACTGATTGTCAGTGTTGTATATCATATGGCTATTTTATTTCCATTTGTAACATGATCATCCAATTACCATTCTAGAATAGAAACTATCTCATCCTGGTAGCCACAACAACTAATTGAACAGAACAGGATAGTGAGAGCTAGATCTATACTAATGGTAATGAAGCTGTTCATATATCCTATAAATAGGTGGGAAGAACCATAGAACACTCAACTAGTACCATACTTACTCCTGTCCTTGCCCATAAGCAATTATCTTGGGAAATGGTAGTGAAAGGATGAATGAAAGGGGGAGTCAATAATACAGCTTCAATGATGTCAGTTACCCATGATTCAGTCACACTTTGAAATGATGTAGCTACTTGGGTACCATGCACACTTATTGTTAAGTAATCCCTCAACTGTGCTCTGAAAATGAGCCCAATAATCTCACTGACTGGTTCACAATTTTGAACTTTGAAGGAGTTACTTTGCTCTGTTGTTGGTGCCCTATCTGGAATAAATTCATATTTTTTCAAGTCTCCACAGGAAATGATAAACCCAGCATTCACTTGTATTCTTAAAAATGTTACTAGTAGAGGGGATACTGTTATGAACAAAATCCTCTACATCATTATATTCTCAAAAATTGAAAGGGTTAAATACATAAGAGTAAAAAGCAATTATAATTATTAATAAAAAGAATGAATACATCAGAATAAAATTTCTTTAATTTTTTAATCATGTAATTGACAAGAAAGCTAGTAATATGAAAATCTTTTCATTGAGAGAAATAAATATAGCTATTAAATGAATATAAACTGCTATGTTTATTATTTTTAACTCTGATAATTTTTGTGATCAAATTGATAGAGATTTAGAATCAAATTGTTAAAAAAAAAAAAAGAGTCAGAAATGTTTGCAGAAGCCATCAGCTCAGGATATTGCAGGAGATGATATATAATTACTTTAAAGTCAGAATGATTTTTATAATTCTGTTTTTATGGTATTAATCAAATAGAAACAAAGAAAAGACAGATATAAGTAGAATTTGGAAAAGTAAAATATTAAGAAAGCAAGTAAATATTAGAATTTTTCTTTTGTAGATAGTTAGAAATGTAGGCTAAAGAATCAAATGGTAAGGCATGAAATTTAATAAAAAATTAAATGACCTTCATGCCCTCTGCACCTCCATCAAGGTAAAGAGACAGGTAGAAAAGTATAGAACTATTATTAAATTTAGGTAGTCTACTATTAACATACAAGTTGGCAGAAAATAACTCCCTTTTACTCTTGAATATACAAAAATCTTTCTGGAATGAAGGCCAGAAAATCATGCATTGGTCACTTTTATCTTATTAGTAGTAACTTAGCAAGTAGTTCTAATGAACTTACATTGAAGTTTAAACACTCCTTAGAACAATGAAAGCTTTATGTCAAGTAGAAATATATGTATAAGTTGATAAAACAGGATGATAACTGTTAATTAGTTTCATACAATTTAAATTGCTTTATTCAGATGAATACAAACTCACTATCATATCAAATAAATATAAATATTCTAGAGTATAATTTCAATGGTGATTATTTCTATTAGTTATGTATTGGTGTTCATAATATAGTTTTAAAAGAATTTGCTACATATGCAGCTGGAGCCATGGGTCCTTCCGTGTGTATTCTTTGGTTGGTGGTTTAGTCCCTGGGAGCTCTGGATGGGGGGTCTGGTTGCAGTGATGTGGGAGGAGGGTTGGCTGGGGGAGCACCCTCATAGAAACAGGGGCAGGGGGAAGGAATAGGGGGTTTGAGGAGGTGAAATCTGGAAGGGGGATAATATTTAAAATGTAAATAAATAAAATAACCAATAAAAGGTTTAAGAAAAAAATGAAATCCAATGTATTAAAAAAATGATTTTGCTTACCATTCATTTTGTCACAATTATACAGTAGAGAGTATTAAAGGTTAGATAAGTCAAATGCTGTAGCATTCAACAACCACTGTACTCCTCATACAAACTGAAGAAAAAAATTCATTCTGATTCCTGACCACAGCAGTTTCTTTCCTTTTTGAACCCCAGGATCTTTCAGATCTCTGGATATTATCCTGGATATTTTATGGTTTGAATTGTAATTTATTAAAATTACATGTTACCTGAAATGTTCATGGTGGTCTCCAGACCTGATACTTGTAGCTCTATCATTAGGAAAAGCAATCATTGCATTCTTCGCTGATGCATCATTTGGGCAATGATCATGAAGGTTTGTGGCTGTTGACCTGAGCATTGCAGCTACAGGTGGAAGATCGTCCTTTTTCTCTGAATTTTTGATCACGAAGTGTCTTGTGGGATTACTGACCAAGGGGGATATACCTTTAATAAAATTGAAAATTAAGCCAACATTTAGTACTTTGTATTGTAACATTTCCAAAAATTAGCCACAAATAATTGATACACTAGATAACTGGTTTGGTGATTGGAACAACCCTCATAGGCTCATAGATATGAATGTGTGGTCATTAGGCAGTGGCTCTACTTGAAAAAGATTAGGAGATATGGCCTTGTTGGAGTAGGTGTGGCCTGGTTGGACAAAGTATGTCACTGGGGGTGGACTTTGGGTTTTCAAATGCTTATGTCAGGCCCAGTGCCTCTCTTCCTGATGCATGCCAATCCACATGGAGAACTCTCAGATCCTTCTCCAGCACATGTCTGCCTGCATGCAGACATGCTCTCCACTATGAAAACAATGCACTAAACCTCTGAAACTGTAAACAAGTTCCAATTAAATGTTTTCTTTTATAAGAGTTGCCATGGTCATGGTATGTTTTAACTGTAACTGAACACTAAGATTTTAACAAATGCTAAATTCTCAAGCACACTGTGAAAATACAAATCACTTAATACAATACATGGGCCTATATACACCGATTTAGCAAAATAAAATTTAAATAATAATAAAACATATGTATAATAAAAAGCATACTAATTTGAAGATAAAAATTGACCTATATGAAAGTGAAAGGTTTTGTTATTTCTTTATTGTTAAAGACAACTGTATATCAAGTTCATATGGTTCAATTAATAAAATATTATATATAATTAGAGGAAACAGTACCACCCAGAAAATATGGATATAGTTCAAACCAGTTTACATTAATTTCCAGAAAAAATAGAACAAATAAGCATAGCAACCATTAAAATATTTGAGAATCTATGTAAGACACCCCAAAATAGCAACATATTATCTACTGGAAATATAAAAGAAATGTAAATCTTTGGTATAGCCAGTTATCTACTTACACATAGGCCCATGATATGTATTTGAACAGGCCTTCTACCTGACTTTGATAGATTCTTTAAAAAGGGGAAAAGCACTGTTTTGACCATGTTTGATACACATAATCTTATATTGTAAATAAAAATCACATCATAGCCGTATAAGACAAACGCAGTAACATACCAGGATTAATTTTCACCCCAACTTTCTTAGTGTAAGCTTTACAAGTGCTGTTGAATTCTAAATGTATATAATGAAAAGGTCTCATTGACAAAGACCGTAAATTATCATCTGCCACTGGTCCAATAATCTCAATCACTTGCTTTACTTTAAATACTCCAATTTGATGTGGAACAAATGAGCATATCACATTCTAAAGAAAAAGAAAATGCAATCAATATTCTATTGATAGAAAAAATAAAAACAAATCTTAAAATACAGGTTATTTAAATGTCAAGCAACATATATTCACCATGGGGATTTATAAGCAATGTTAAGAAACAACAAAAATAAGTCATCTTGATAAGCCCTTAGAAACAGTGATCATGAGAGTGTTCATGGAATTTTGTTTATTGCCTTGCTTGTTCTTTGAGTATTTGTGTTTATTGTATTGGGCTATTTGCATCTACTGTATTGCTAGTTCCTCAACCTAGAACTGACCTTGAGACTTGCATGTAATTAAAATGGTATAAAAGAAAAAGAGAGAAGGGGGGATGGAATGGGGGTTTGTAGGGAGGGAAAATGGGGAAAGGGGATGAGATCTGAAATGTAAATAAATAAAATATTCAATAAAAAGAAAAAACAAATAATCCATATGATAGTCATTATTGGAAATTTAAGAAAATTGAGAACATAATACTACAGTAGTTCAGGAATAGATCAAAAAATCTTCAAATCCAATTTTGCAGTAAAATAGATGATAAAATTTCCAAAATTCAACTTATCCAAGTATATAGAAATTATCTAAGGCTTACAAAAATTCAGTATATCAGGAATGTTGCTGAAAGTCTGAGCATCCTCATGGCATTTTCTTGCTAGACTCTCATTTTCCTAACCTCAGTTTTGTGGTCAGCAACTATGGTAGCTGTGGCAACAATTAGTACAACAACCCAAAAAAGAAAGATATGAGCTAAAAAACCTCCAGAACTCACTTCCATAGGTTATGCTAAGTGTTCTGTCCACAAGCTGTCTCTGAGCAAAAGAGAGGTGGGAAAGAGAGAGAAAGGAGAGAAAGGAGAGAGGAGAGATGAGGGGCAAGAGAGACAGACACAGAGACAGGATAGAATAATACAAGAATTTGAGTTTTTTTTTGTTCATTTAATATTTAAAGAAGCTATTAGAAAATAAACAGTCAAATTATTAGAATATCCATACAGTGTTTTCAAAGCTCTGACACTGAAAAAAGGAAGTAAATTTAAACAAGTATAAAAAGAAAGAAAAACAAAGACACTCTTGAGAAAAAGTTACTGGACATTACCTGTGAGAAGCAGCTGCCAACACTTCTGTTAAAACAGAGTGTTATAACCTCAATTCTAGGTATCTGATTCTGTAAATATGATTAATTTCAGACAGGAATTTCCCATTATAAAGATAGTCACATGGACTCTATAATGATTAAACCCACTGATAATTTAATGGTTTAAAAATATTGCGAGAGATCAACAAAGGCTATAAAAAAACTATGCATGATTTCTCAGACGTACTGAGACTTCTCTTTGAAGTAGTATATGTAAGAAATTCTGCTGACCCTCATTTCAGTCTATGGAACCTATATGAAATGGATGGCAGCCCTGTTCCCCCCATCCTTGCCCTTTTATGGAATATTTGCCATAACATGTTTCTGGGAACTGAGAGAAACTTAATTGGCTACATAAAATAAAGAAAACTATCTATACAGAATTTGTCTGGAAACTCACAAAATAATGTAACAATAACCAAAACCACAGTAAACTTTACAGTGATTTGGTTTTGAGCATTTCAAAGAAGTATGTAATTGACAATGGCAAGTTTTCATCAGAAAATAATTTTACAAAAGAAACAATAAAATATGACCAATATACCAGAAAGGGATCATAATAGGAACTGTCCATGAGGAAAATCAAATATTTGGCTTACCAAAATTAAGATAAGTTTCTTGGCTACTGCTAATGACTCTGTATCAGAGTACATGGCACACCTAACCTCAGCATTTTTATATGTATGTCTGTGTATTATTCATTCCTTCCTTGTGTGGGGCATAAAAACACCATATGTATGCAGGTCACAGTAATAAAAAAATAGTACCAATGAATGATAAGAGGTTCCAAGCAACAGTTGACAGAGGAAAGAGAAGAATATCAGTAAAAATATAATAAAAGAGAAATTTAGAAACGTGATGGAAAAACATTAGTCTATATTTGTGATACATCAGAATGACAGACAAATAAAACTGTCAAAAGCCAGTGACAAGAAAAATCTTAAAAATATCAAGGAAAAGGTTACTTACAAGGAATCCTGGAAAGCTCAAAAATTAAGAATACCAGAGATAGGAAGACAGTGGTGAGTAAGAGATTCACTTACATAACAAAAAAAAAAAAAATTAGAAACTCAAAATCCTGTAACTAGCAAAACACATAGTTAAAACTGGAGTAAATGATGATCTCTCCAAATAAACATCGAAGGAGAGAACGTACTGCTAGTACAGATGTTTTAAGAAAATACTAAAACATTTCCTTTCACTGAAACAAAAGGATATTTTATGATAATACAAGACTGGAAGAATCGATTAAGAACAGAGGTAAAGGAAGTAGGATCTAACCTAAATCTGTTTCCAGACCATAGTCACTCTAATTTGGCTCCAAAATTAAGTACTTCTTATCCCATTTTGAGTTGAAGGTAGTATTTTTATGACAATACAGCTCTTTGCCATTGACCTTTTTCATACACACACACACACACACACACACACACACACACACACACACACAAACATCTTACTTGATGAAAGATTAACTGCCTTCCCTTTAGAGCAAGAACAAGACAAAATAATCTCTTTCACTACTTCTATTTAACATTATGCTAGATGTTCTACGAAGAAATATTAAATAATAATAAAAAAGTCTAGCAGATCCCAGGAGGCAGTTCTGCACCCAATCTCACAGAATCCAGAGGAAGCAGGCTCCCAGGAGTTCTAACCCAGGCAGTATCTTAGGTAAGGAGACAGCAACACCTGCCCCAAACAGGGAGTAACTGGGACCCACTAGGACCAGGAATTCACTCCTGGCCTGGAGCACTGGTTCCTTCCAGTCTGGGCCCAAGCACTCAACAGATCCCGGGAGGCAGCCCCATACCCAGTCTCTCAGAACCCAGAGGAGGATGGTCTCCCAGGATCTCTAACCTGGGCAGAATCTTAGGTAAGGAGACTGTAACATCTGCCCCAAACAGAGAGTAACTGAGACCCACTGGGACCAACTAGGACCCAGGAATTAACTCCTGACCTAGAGCACTGGTTCCTTCCAGTCTGGGCCTAAGCACTGAGCAGATCTTGGGTCCCAACTCTACCCCCAGTAGCAACACCCACCCCACACAGTTCTGACACAACCAAGATAATAGGAAAGATAAAATCCAGTCAGAGACAGGGCAGGTAGCACTAAGGAGATCCAGGTGGTGAAAGGCAAGTGCAAGAACATAAGCATCAGCAACTCAGGGTACTTGGCATCATCAGAACCTAGTTCTCCCACACTAGAAAGTCCTAAATTCCCCATATCACCAGGAAAGCAAGAGTCAGATCTAAAATTACTTCTAATGATGATGATAGAGGACTTTAAGAAGGTCATAAACAATACTCTCAAAGAATTTGAGGAGAACACAGGTAAACAGGTAGAAGCCCTTAAAGAGGAAACACAAAAATCCCTTAAAGACTTACAAGAGAACACAACCAAACAGGTGAAGGAATTGAACAAAACCATCCAGGATCTAAAAATGGAAGTAGAAACAGTAAAGAAATCACAAAGGGAGACTATCCTGGAGATAGAAAACCTAGGAAATAAATCAGGTGTCACAGACACAAGCATCACCAACAGAATACAAGAGATAGAAGAGAGAATCTCCAGTGCAGAAGGTACCATAGAAAATATCAACACAACTGTCAAAGAAAATGCAAAATGCAAAAAGTTCTTAACACAAAACATCCAGGAAATCCAGGACACAATGAGAAGACCAAACCTAAGGATAATAGGTATAGAAGAGAGTGAGAATTCCCAACTTAAAGGGTCAATAAAGATCTTCAAAAAATTATAGAAGAAAACTTCCCTAACCTAAAAAAAGAAATGCCCATAAACATACAAGAAGCCTACAGAACGCCAAATAGACTAGACCAGAAAAGAAATACCTCCTGTCACAGAATAATCAAAACATCAAGTGCACAAAACAAAGAAAGAATATTAAATGCAGTAAGGGAAAAAGGACAAGTAACATATAAAGGTAGACCTATCAGAATTACACCAGACTTCTCACCAGATAGTATAAAAGCAAGAAGATCCTGGGCAGATGTCATACAGACCCTAAGAGAATACAAATGCCAGCCCAGGCTACTATACCAAGAAAAACTCTCAATTACCATAGGTGGAGAAACCAAGATATTCCACAACAAACCTAAATTTACACAATATCTTTCCAAAAATCCAGCACTACAAAGGATAATAGTGGGAAAGCTCCTACACAAGGAGGGAAATTATACCCTAGAAAGAGTAAGAAAGTAATCCCCTTCTAACAAATCCAAAAGAAGATAGCCACAGAACTACAACTGGGTTATTAGTAAAGATTTGTGTTAGATAAGCCAAGACAATATTTTATTTTCTATCCTAACACCTATGATAAATTGTTGGTTCCTATTTCATTGACCTTTGACAAATTGTTTTATAACCTCCTGAAATGTGCTCTGAGTAAAAGTCTGGTTTTTGTCTAGGAAAAATTAGCTGATGTTATCTGAGAGACTGACAAAATTCTAATTACAGTTTTTGACTATCAGAAAAAGGCCTAGTAATAGTCTCGTTATAAAAGAGCTTAATTATCATGGATATAATTTTAAATTTTTTTTAGAAATCATCATTAAGATTTAAAAGGTCATCTATTATATAACATCACAAGATAGTACATTCTTATAGGTCTATGTTTAATAATGATAGCGTGAGAAAACAATTTGACATCTTTATATATAGGTCAAATTACAAAATTTGTTTTTAGTGTCCTCAATTTTTTCATAATAGTTTTAATACTTGAGGACTTATACCTAATCAATTATAAGTGGATGTTACTCATTTTTTATTTAAAAAATTAAAATATGTATATGTGATTTGACACCTTTTCAGGCTTTCTAGTTACAATTACTTTAACAAGAGAAACAATTAAAAATATAATTAGTTAATGCCTATAGTATCCTTTATGCTTGGTGTTGCATATCAGACTAAGATAAACAAAACTGACTGTTACAGTCAGACATTTGAGATGTTTAGTTACCAATTTACTATTACCCATATTACTGGAATTTCTTATAATCTTTAAAGATAAGATATCATAAAACAGGTATTATAAAACTTTAAAATAGCCAGGCAGTGGTGGCGCACGCCTTTAATTCCAGCCCTTGGGAGGCAGAGTCAGGCGGATTTCTGAGTTCGAGGCCAGCCTGGTCTACAGAGTGAGTATCAGGACATCAGGACAGCCAGGACTACACGGAGAAACCCTGTCTCGAAAAACCAAAAAAAAAAAAAAAAAAAAAAAAAAAAAAAAAAAAAAAAAAACCTTTAAAATAATATCTTTCTTTTTTTGGTTTTTCGAGACAGGGTTTCTCTGTGTAGTCCTGGCTGTCATGGAACTCACTCTGTAGACCAGGCTGGCCTCGAACTCAGAAATCTACCTTCCTCTGCCTCCCAAGTGCTGGGATTAAAGGTGTGCGCCACCACTGCCCGGCCTAAAATAATATCTTAATAACTCTCTGAGTATGGGAGGAGCAGCTACTGGTGCTTCTGCCCTGGTTTTACAAGAACTCTGAAGAACTGACTTTTAAAACAAAAGAGGGGGAACTATACTCCCAGAAGAAGTCTCCCAGAAATACTCTCCATCATGCCTTGTTTATTTTTAATTTTCTAAATCTAAAAGCTCATGACAAAGCTGCTGCTGACTGCCTTTGGCATGCTGAGACCAATAAAAATTATGCCAGAGTTATGTGGGAGGATCCTCTTACCTTTAAATAGAATGGCCCGGACCCAGTTCTCATACAGGGCCGAGGATTGATGTGCTTGTTTGATGCCAAAGAAGGCACAGCTAAATGGCTGCCAAAAAGATTAATGAAATAAATAGATACCCCCACAAAGCCAGGCCCAATTATAAATAAGATGAATAACAATTGACATCCAGGGGAGAGAAATCTCCCTGAGAATTCCTTTCTTTTTTCCTTTTCAGGTAAAAATGAATTACCCATGGTGTTTTCTCTTAGAAGTTCTAATCCCGATACTGGATGCTGGCCTCCAGACTTAAATTACTCAGACCTTTGATGGGCCATTGACAAAGACATCAAACAGCTAGAGATTGACATCACTAATATGAAGAAATTCCTCATTTCTCTGTCTGAAGTGATCTCCAAAAATTACAAAGGACTTCATTGGACTTTACTCTTTTACAATAGAAAAGACTGTGTACAGCTCTAGACTGTGTACAGCCCTTAAAGAAGAATGTTGCTTTTACATAAACAAGACAGTGATGGTTAAAGAGAACATGAAAAAGGTCAGAGAAGACCTTGTGAAAAGACAGAGAGAGAGAAAGATGAGAGCTGGTACAAGAATTGGTTTTCAACCCCTTCATGATTGTCAACCCTACTTCCTTCCATTTTAGGACCAATAATTGGGTTACTTTTGCTTATTTCTTTTGGTCTCTGGGCCTTAAGTAGGCTGACTAACTTTGTGAAACAACAGACAGATAATTTTGACAGCAAATCCTATTCAGATACATTATCATAAGTTAGCTATAGAAGACCATGAGACTCAAGATGAGGCTATTACTCTATCCAGGGTGTTCCCAAAATCTATCTCCACCAACCTAAATGAGGGGACTTCCGCCCCTAGAACAAGCAGAGAAAGGCAACCCAGAACCCCTTCTGACTGGCGATTTAAATTATTGCTTAGGCTGCGAGGCTAAACACTGCAAGGGAATATAAATAAAAATTTAAAATATCCTTCTGGGTTCCCTGAGAAACAAACATGACTCCATAGGGGTTGATGTCAAAAGTATCCCCTATCCAGGGAAAAGACATCAGGATGGGTATGGCCCTCATGCTTCACTGAACAAGGACAGGAGGACCAGAACCATTACAAGGTCCCCTTTAATTACTGGAGGTCAGGCCTCTATCCCCGCCTCTGCAAGATTGGAATCACCATGGTCCTTCTATACTTGGAGAAGGGAGGAGATGTCAGGGGCAGCCTTGCTTATACACTGAAGGCCTAAAATCAGCCATAGGCCTAAGTCAGCCTGCTAACATAAAGCCTTGGTCTCTGTGGAAAAACACTGAAACAGACAGCTATAAGATATTGTAAACAGACAGCTTTGGTGCAAATTTACCAGCCTGGATAAGAACTAATAGCCATAGACCTTGTGGATAGATAACCTTGGTGGATAGTACCAGCTTAGATAAGAAACAAGTGATTCATAGACAGAGTCATAGTGACATGTTCCCTAAACCTTCACCCAGCTGATACTCTGTTCTGGAAGATATCTGTACTCCCCCTGAACACCTATGCTCCTGTGTCATCCCCTTCCCACATCCTCTCTTTTTGTGTTTATAACCCCTGTGTGAAAAAGTAAAAATCACAGTTTGATTAAAAATAAATAAATAAATAAATAAATAAATAAAATGCAACAGAATAAAAGAAAAAAAAGGTCATGAATCTATGTTGTAAAAAAAAGCATAAAATAAATCTATACACAAGGACATGATCTTGTATACCAAGAAATCTATTTAAAAATGTGATCACTCATAAATGAATTCAGGGAATTTGATATACTAGCAGAGAACAATCCAACATGAATTTTAAAACTAAATTAAATTTGCTTATCAAAACAACTAGGATCTTTAAGAATATTTTTTAAAGGAATTACAGGGGTTGGGGTACAGTTGGGATACAAGTAGTAATATATTTGCCACTCATGCAAAACACTTCATATTTGATTACCAGTACTATAAGAAAATAAAATTCTTGTCTAAAATTGATATACTCGACACTAGAAACACCACTGAAAGCATTTAAAGCACACATGAATACGCAGTAAGATATCTGTCTTCCACAGAGTGCAAGACTTAATATTATAGAATGGCAATAGTCACCAGAAGGATTTATAAAAGTAACACAGATGTTATCCACATACCAGCTGCCTGCTGACACTTTTTGGTAGAAACTGGCAAGGTATTTTAGAATATTATAAATTTTCAGGATTCCAAATTAGTCAAAAACATTTTTTAATAAATTTGGATAACTTAGATATAACTGTTCTCAATGATTAAAAGGAGAACTAAGTAAATAAGATTTCAAACTAAAATCTTTTGCTGCAAAGGATATTATCAATGAAATGAAAGACCCATCAAGGGGGAAAGATAGTTTTAATTTATCTATCTGACTGAGACTTGTACCCAGAACATATGAAGGGCTTGCATTTTAACAACAAAGGAAAACATTAAAGTATTTGTGCCTGGTGTTATAAACATGGTTAAAACCATGTCTAGTGAAGTCATGGAACTATTAGAGACCTTTGGATGTTTTGCTAAGTGGTCATATGTTGTCAACTGTCCTTAAATATTTATGTTTTTATTCACAAAGTTGTGCTTGGTCAGAGAAGCTTCTTATTGAATTACCTAACAGTTACTACAGAAATGAAGTATTCAAGGTGTTGCAAATAAGAGATTGTGAGTGTTCATCCACAGGAGCATATATATGGACACCCTTTACTTTTTTCAAGGCTTAGAAAGCATCACAGAAGAGAATGAAGAAAGAATGTCAGAACTAGCGAATCTGGAAGACTACTGCAAAATGCTTTCCTCTGGACATGACATGGCACTGCAAACATGAACATCACTTTGACAAACACTATGGGAATAGCTCCAAATGTTAAGAACAGCATTTTTGAGACTTAACAATTCCTCTATATAATTAGTATTTTGAGAATATTAAATATGTATCTATATAAAATCACTCGCAAGACATTAAGTATCAAGCCAAAACTGTCTAACAGACCATAGAATTCCAAACCCCAATTTGGATAACAAACATACATGGTGGTCCTAAAATGAAATGTGTAGGAAGAACACTAAATTTAGAGACACTAAAAAGCTTCTTAATATGCAGTAGACATAAATAAGTAAAAATTAAATGTTTAATTAAGCTGAATTTTTTCTTAAGCACAAACTTTCACCACAGTTTTGCTTCCAAATGTACAACAAGCAAACTCTGTATTGTGAATGTATTATGTGACATGACAACAATGGATGGTGCATGAAACACATGGGCTCAGACTTGAAACCATTATATGTTTTAAGCCACACACTTTTAACTATAAACACAAAGTTTTCTATTGTTATAGAAACATACTTGTTTAATTATAGAAAATTAAGATTTTCAATATTCTTCTGCCATCATCCCTCAGCAAATGAGTTATTAAATTTGTACACATAATTTATATAACTATATACCTATGGTCACATAAAACCTGTTCAGGCAAAAAAAAAAAAGGAGTTGAGTACAGAATGCTGAAAAGGTTCTGTTTTAAAGTGACTAGAAAATCGTTGTCACAGTGGACAGTCATAATTAAACCAGCCCCGGAAACATAGGAGTTGGCTTGGTGCCAATAGCAATGTCCTAGTGTCCATATTTTCTTTTTGTTCTTAACACAACAAGCTGCAAACTAAGTAATTATTACACATTTCACATTTCAAATTTTGACAAAAGCTGCAAAAATATCACTTGTGAGATTGTTCCACAAAATCTTTCCTGAATGGAAATAAAACACTTGTTCTTTGAGTTTTGATGGTATTACCTAAGAAAACCTATTTAACACATTGATTTTCTTAAGCCATACCTGTTTCTATATATGTATTATAATTCCTTAATGCAATAAAAATATTTTAGAAGCAATAACTATATTTCAAACCAGACTTGACCATCACATGCTTTTACTAACACATTGCAGTTACTTAACAAAGAAATGTGGATTCTCTATGACTGCATTTATAATTCTATGCCACATGAGAGACTTACTTCATAAGCACTAATAGATCAGATGGGGTTCTTAATTCTTTGCACAGTATTTTAGCAGGAAAAACTAGCTGAAGGGTTATGAAAGACGACAAAGAATGAGCTAGCTCACCTGAATACATCCTTCATCAATTTTTCCCCTTTCAGGATCCATTTTAAAGTGTGCAGTTTTTTGAAAATGGTACATCACAGGAAGTGATATGGACTGATTTTTTACAATGCACAAAATATCTGAATGTTCACCCATATGACAAGGTGGAAAAGTAAGTGCTTTTCCTGGATCAAACTGTAATATGACAGGAAGTCCAGAGCCTGTCAGTGCTAATTCCACTTTTTGAAGTCGATTACCTGGGGAAAAAACCAATAATAAATATAGAACACAGTGAGGAGTGTTCAGAAAATGAAAAATGTATTTGTCTAGCCCACATGGTATCACTCTATAAATATGATGATCAATGAGAACCTAACTCACACGTGAGCAAATTCCATGATTGCCTTCTCTGAGCTACACTTAATTTTGGATCTTGACACAGGAATAAAAAAAGAGGCTACTCTGATGGATTTACTTTCTACAGAGTAAGACTGAGAGAAAGAGTAACCACATTTACAACAGTCACCGAGGCAAAGTAGAATTGTTTTAGGTAGATATATTCAAACAGGCCACTTTTATATACACAATAACATTTGGGCAAACATTCAATGGAAACAAACATCCATGAAAAGTATATTCCAAGCAGAAAGAACAAAGTCAAGAGCTCTAAAGTAGAAACTTGCTTCTCATGTTCAAAAAAAGCCATAAGAAACCAAGGATAAATATTACCTCAGGGTAAATAATTAGACAAAGCAATATCTAGCAAATGGACCTAAGAAACAAGCTAGTATAGCCATTTTAATATGTAACATATAGACCTCAAAGCAGAACTAATCAAAAGAGATAGGGAAACCCACAACATACTCATCAAAGAAAAAATCCACCACAAGGCATTTCAATTCTTAACATCTATGCCCCAAACCCGAGTTTACAAAAGAAACACTAGTGTAGTTTAAATTACATACTGACCCTTACAGGTAACTAGTACCTCCTCTAGAGAAACATAAGTACATAATTTAAAAGCCTATAACTCTCTCAAATTGAAAAATCTAAAAAACAAACAAACAAACAAACAAACAAAAAGAATAGCTTTGACCACAGATACCACTTACCAAAGTTAAATCAGGATCAAATAAATATTTTACATCTACCTATAACTCCTAAAGAAATAGAAATAGCAATTACAAGTTATCCAATGACAAAGAACCAGATCCAAAGGCTTTTAGTCCACATTTCTACCAGAAAGTATTGATGCCAATACTCCTCAAATAATCCCACAAAATGAGAAGCAGATGTAACATTGCCCAATTAACTTTATGGGACCACAGCTACCCTGACACCCAAACCACACAGAGACTCAACAAAAAGAATTGCAGACCAATATTTCTTATGAATATAACTGCAAATCTATTCAATAAAATACTTGCAAAACACATGGCATCACACATCCAGAATGATCAAGTAGGTAGGCTTCATCTCAGAGATGCAGGATTTGCCTAATATACAAAAATCAAGAAATGTAATGCATCATAAAATCAAACTACAAGAAATAAGTACACATGATCATATCATTAGATACTGAAAAGATCTTTGAAAACTACAAGATCTCTTCATGATGAAAGTCTTGGAGAGATTCGGGATACAAGAGACAAACTTAAATATAATAAAGGCAATTTACAGCAAGCCTACAGCCAAATTAAACAGAGAAATGCTCAAACCAATTCCACTAAACATCAAGACAAGGCTGTCTACTCTTTCCATATATATTCAAATACAGTACTTGAAGTCTTAGCTAGAACAATAAGACTACTGAAGGAATTAAAGGGGATAAAAATTAGAAAGGATGAAGTCAACATTTTGCATTTTGTTTATTATGATAATATACATAAGCCACCACAAAAGTTCCACTGGGGTACTCCTACGGCTGATAAAGACTTTCATCAATGTGGCTGGATACAAGATTAAGTTAAAACAATCAGTGGTCCTGCGATAAACGAATGACAAATGGACTGAGAAATAAATCAGGGAAACAACATATTTTACAGTAGCCTGAAATAATATAAATATCTTGACATAAGCCTAACTTAGCATTTGAAAGGTTTGTATGAAAAAACTTCATTCTTTGAAGAAAGACACTGGAGAAGATATTAGATTATGGGTAGATATCCCATACTCATGGATCAGCAGAATTAACATTGTAAAACTGGCCATCCTACTACAAGCAATCTAGAAGTTCAATGCAATCCCCATCAAAATTCCAACACAATTCTTTACAGACCTTGAAATGGCAAGTCTTAACTATATACAGAAAAACAAACAAACACCAGGGTAACTGAACAATAAAAGAAGTGCTGAAGGTCTCACCATTAGGGATCTCATATGGTACTACAGAGCTAAAGAGCTAAAGTAGTAAGAACTGCATGGTACTGGCATAAAAACAGATACCCTTTTCACTGTGATCAAATTTAAGACCTAGACATGAATCCACACACATTGGGACATCTTATTTTTAAAAAAATAGAATTCAATTAAATCGTTGGCCAAGGAATCCCATGGAAATCCCCAAAGAACACATGTTTCTATGATAAGGGACTGCTCTCTGCAAAATGGCAGCATTTAATAATCTTTTTAACTTTATACTTACTTTTCATGGTGTCAGAGTTATCATCTCTCAAAAATCCATCTTTACTTCCCACAAAATCAAATCTCACAAAGAGAGCATAGTCTTGCCTATGTGAAGGTCCAACATCCTTTTTAATATCAACTACTAGCCTGTAAATATCACAATCCATTATTATTAAGGCAGAAGTGACATATTTTTGTCATTTGTCAGTATAAATTATTAAACTGATCCTTAAATCTATGCAAGCAGATGGAAACGAATAAAAATACAACTGTTACCCATTTCCCAAATTAACTAACAAAGGAAGATTTCAGAGCAGAAAGCTCAGGGAAAAGTTAATTAATACAAATATTTCTAAGACAAAATTAACTTAAATATACCAACTTTCCAAAACTACATTACATGCCACACTGCATTTTTTTTTTTTCAGGAAGAATTCTTTGTAGCTAAGGACTCTATAATAACACATATCACCCCAGTAGTAACCTCTATTATATATCTGTTTTCTCTAGTCAACTAAATTTATATTATCAATCATGTTCATGGTAGTGGTCAAATAATTAGAGAACATGATTTGATATGAGTCAGAAGTACCTAGAGAAATGTAAAGGAAGGATGGAAACAAAAGAAAAATTTAGGAACAAAGGTATAGATAGATTACCTCATAGGGTTGGCCATTGACTATATTTATGTAGCTTACCTACAAAGTATCTCTTCTGCCAGTGGATAGTCGAAAATACAAAAAGCTGATGTGTAATATTAAATTGGAATATATGTGGTGTTCACAACATATTTAACAAAGACTTCAAATACTCATACCTAAATTTCCATACTAGATTCCCAAATAAGGTTAAAACGCTGTCATAGGAAAGAACACTTGGCTTTGTTGAAGTACATAAAGGTGGAGGAAGCTGAAGAGGTGGCTCAACAGTTAGCATGACCTAGGCTTGGTTCCCAGCA
Source organism: Arvicanthis niloticus (assembly GCF_011762505.2). Classification (NCBI taxonomy): domain Eukaryota; kingdom Metazoa; phylum Chordata; class Mammalia; order Rodentia; family Muridae; genus Arvicanthis; species Arvicanthis niloticus. Next base: position 36,524,725 of record NC_047679.1, read on the forward strand.
GCCATACTAGGTGACTCATAATAATGTATGCATTCAGATAAGAAACACAGACATACACATAAAATAATATAGTAATCATGTGTGTGTTAAACATAATCTTATAGGTTTCCTTAAAAAACTTCCTTCACAAAATATCATTAAGACGATTTTGATTATATGAGTACAGCAATAATTGATTAGCTTTCTGCCTTAAGTTTTTGTTGTTTTATTTTTTTGTTTGCATGTCTTGTTTTCTTTCGGTTTTTTTTCCTGTTGATATAATGAAGCAACAGGAAAGATAAAGGTTTATTTCAGTTCACAATTCCAGGTCAAATTCCAACAAAGCATAGAAGTCAAGGCAAAAATGTAAAGTCCCATGATAGTCACAGTACAGAGCAGAGAGAAATAAAGACATGTGTTTATAGTACTCAGTAAGGTTTTTCTACTCTTATACAGCATAAGATTCAAAAAAAGAGAATAGTGCAACCCACTTTCAGAAAAGGTACCTTTATCACTTAAGGCACTCTTCCATATATATGACCATAGGTCAATCTGATGTAAGTAATCAATCATTAATTGAGATTCTCCAGTGATTCCAGGTTCTATCAAGTTGATAAATTAAAACTAATCATCACACTTTCTTACATGAAAACACAATTCAGGCTTCAAAAACATAATGTATCAATAAATGACAATGGTAAAATGTAAGTACACTGAACATGACCCTCTCACAGAGAAAGATTGTGGGTTATTTACCCACAAGCATACTAAGGTATGCTGTTGGTTTAACATTGATGGGATTCAGTCAGAAAGGATTTTGTCCTGGTAAGAGCATAATTTCCTATCTGATGGCATGTATAAAATATTGTATGCACATGACTATTCTTGCAGTAACACAAAGTTCTGGGCTGTACAAATCAATTTATGCAATCTAAAACAACCTAAAAGTTTAACTTCACCACTAAGTTCTAGGACATTGTTTTTAATTTAATGTAAACTATTAGATATCATACTTATAAATATTAGAAATGGTAAACATGCTAGAAATATTTAGAAATGTAAGAAAAATCATATTTTTGCCTTCTGACACGTTTCGCTATGAGATCAACCAAGTCTGGCTAGTGTGTAGATACTATAATTTTCATTAATAATTGACATTACAATTTAATTCACTTACTTTGGGCTGAAACAAAATGTAATGACAATCTTTTGATAAGGGAGTAAAGTCCCTTCATTGGGAATGCAGGACATAAAATCAGTCATATCTATTTTCTTTATTTTATTTAAGTAGGAGAGATTATTTAAGGCAATATCTGTCCTTTGATGAATATTTGCTCCCTGTAACATAAAAATGACAAAAAAATCATATTAGAGTAAATAACATATTTTAAAAAGTTTTGAAAATTTTCAGAATGTAGAAAATAAAAAAATATTTGTCTATAAAATAGCATATATCAAAATTTGACTAAGGCACATGATCCAATTCAAAACTTGAGGAGAATTAAGTTAGTCAGTGATTTGCAGGAAGCACTCATCTGGTTTAATTCAGACAGGATGTGGCATTTTTGCTCAGTTCACTTACCAGCTCTTCTCCAACACAATCATCTTGCATTATTGCCACCCAGTTTACAGTTTCAGGGCTATTGTTATACAGAAGGGCATGCTCAAGTTTTGATGTTCCAAAGAACACAGAACCAAACCGTATACATTCCAATTTCCTTTCACTATTCATGTGAAACAATTCGATTATCTGTTCAACCACATGCACTTTGATGTTCAAGAACATATCAGGACGACCTTGCAAACTCACTCTGCAAGAAAATAAGATATGTATATGTGCAAGTATTTTAATTTAAATTTATTTGTTTATTTTCTTCTAAGTAGTTGGATCAAGAGATTTAAAATGACATAACTAACTAAGAAGACTAAGGGTGGTTCCTTTCTTATGCTGCCAGTTTATCAGATCCTATAAAGTAAAATATATGTGTGACCTTAGTCTGTACTTGAAACAACAAAGTTGAAAAACTAATGATGTGACACCAGAGACTCAACTGAATGTTCATATCATTATTTATTTCATAAATATAGGACCTGTACGATTTGTAAGATTAGCTCAATAATTTCAAGACTCCATTCCAATTCAGGCCCAACCTAAAAATTTCATCCATATACAAGTACCACAATTCCCTAAATTAATATATATATATATATATATATATATATATATATATATATATATATCAGAAAAAAATGTTAAAGAAAAACAAGTTTTCTCAATGTAATCCACTACATAAATAAACTCAAAGAAAAAAACCACATGGTCATCTCATTAGATGCTGAGAAAGCATTTGACAAAATTCAACATCCCTTCATGTTAAAAGTCTTGGAAAGATCAGGAATTCAAGGCCTATACTTAAACCCATAGTAAAAGCAATATACAGCAAGTCAGTAGCCAGCATCAAACTAAGTGGAGAGAAACTTGAAGCTATCCCACTAAGATCAGGGACTAGACAAGGCTGCCCACTCTCACCCTATCCACGCAATATAGTACTGGAAGTTCTAGCTAGAGCGATTAGACAACAAAAGGAAGTCAAATGGATATGAATAGGAAAGGAAGAAGTCAATATTTCACTATTTGCAGATGATATGATAGTATACTTAAGTGACCCTAAAACTTCCACCAGAGAATTCCTAAACCTGATAAACAACTTTAGCAAAGTGGCTGGATATAAAATCAACTCAAACAAATCAGTAGCCTCCCTCTATTCAAAGGATAAACAAGCTGAGAAAGAAATTAGGGAAATGACACCCTTCACAATAGCCACAAATAATATAAAATATCTTGGAGTGAATCAAATCAAGCAAGTGAAAGATCTGTATGACAAGAAATTCAAGTCTCTTAAGAAAGAAATCGAAGAAGATCTCAGAAGATGGAAAGATCTCCCATGCTCCTGGATTGGCAGGATTAACTTAGTAAAAATGGCCATCTTGCCAAAAGCAATCTACAGATTCAATGCAATACCCATCAAAATTCCAAATCAATTCATACAGATAGAAAGAGCAATTTGCAAATTCATTTGGAATAACAAAAAACTTAGGATAGCGAGAACTATTCTCAACAATAAAAGAACTTCTGGGGGAATCACCATCCCTGACCTCAAACTATACTACAGAGCAGTAGTGATTAAAAACTGCATGGTATTGGTATAGAGACAGGCAGGAAGATCAATGGAATAGAATTGAAGATCAAGAAATGAACCCACACACCTATGGTCACTTGATCTTTGACAAAGGAGCTAAAACCAACCAGTGGAAAAAGGTCAGCATTTTCAACAAATGGTGCTGGCTCAACTGGAAGTCAGCATGTAGAAGAATGCAAATCGATCCATTCTTATCTCCTGTACAAAGCTCAAGTCCAAGTGGATAAAGGACCTCCACATAAAACCAGATACACTGAAACTAATAGAAGAGAAGATAGGGAAGACCCTTGAATACCTAGGCACAGGGGGAAAGTTTCTGAACAGAACTCCAATGGCTTATGCTCTAAGAACAAGAATCCACAAATGGGACCTCATCAAATACCAAAGTTTCTGTAAGGCAAAGGACACTGTCAATAAGACAAAATGGCAACCAACAGATTGGGAAAAGATTATTACCAATCCTACATCTGATAGAGGGCTAATATCGAATATATATACAAAGAACTCAAGAAATTAGTCGCCAGACAACAAAATAACCCCATAAAAATGGGGTACAGAGTTAAGCAAAGAATTTTCAACTGAGGAAACTCAAATGGCCGAAAAGCACCTTAAGAAATGCTCAACATCCTTAGTCATCAGGGAAATGCAAATCAAAACAACACTGAGATACCACCTCACACCAGTCAGAATGGCTAAGATCAAAAATTCAGGTGATAGTAGATGCTGGTAAGAATGGGGAGAAAGAAGAACACTCCTCCATTGTTGGTGGGGTTGCAAAGTGGTACAACCACTCTGAAAGTCAGTCTGGCAGTTCCTCAGAAAATTGGACATACCACTACCTGAGGACCCAGCTATACCATTCCTGAGCATATACCCAGAAAATGCTGCAACATATAACAAGGACATATGCTCCACTATGTTCATAGCAGCCTTATTTATAATAGCCAGTAGCTGGAAAGAACCCAGATGCCCTTTAACAGAGGAATGGATACAAAAAATATGGTACATTTACACAATGGAATATTACTCAGCTATTAAAAACAATGAATTCGAGTAATTCTTAGGTAAATGGATGGAACAAGAAAATATCATCTTGAGTAAGGTAACCCACTCACAAAAGAACTCACATGATTATTTACTCACTGATAAGCAGATATTAGCCCAAAAGTTTGAAACAACAAAGATTCAACTAACATACCACATGAAACTCATGAAGAAGGAAGAACAAGTATGGATGCCTAGGTCTTACTTAGAAGGAATAACAAAATACCCAAGGGAGAAAATATAGAGACAAAGTATTGGACAGAAACTGAAGGGGAGGCTGTCTGGAGATCATTCCACCTGGGTATTCATCGCATGTGCAGTCACCAAAAATAAACACTAATAATAATGACAGGAAGTGCATGCTGACAAGAGCCTGATAGGGCTGTCTCCTTAGAGGTCCTCCAGAGTTGGACATACCCAGGGGTAGATACTCACAGCTAACCTATTGATCTGATCAAGGGTTCCCAATGGAAAAGTTAGAGAGAAGACTGAAGGAGCTGGAAGAGTTGGTGGCCCCATGAGGAGAGCAACAATCCAACCATCCAGAGTTCCCCAGGGTCTAAACCACCAGCCTAGGAGCACATAGGGAGGGACCCATGACTCCAGCTGTATATGTAGGGGAGGATGGCCTTGTTGGGCATAGGTGGGAGAGATCTTTGGTCCCATAAAGGCTGAACACTGAGAGGGGGGGAATCAGAGGGTGGGGAGGTGGGAGTGGGGGGTAGGTGGGGCCACACCCTCATAGAAGCAGGAGGAGGGGGGATGGGATAAGGAGTTCCTGGGTGGTAGGGGGAATGGGGTAAGGGGATAAAATTTGACATGTAAATATAATATCCAATAAAAAAAGAAGAAAAAAAAAGAAAAGTTGTTAGAACCAACATCTTTAATAAAATGTCAGCCCTCTTAAAAAAAATTATCTTGATACTAAAATTTGTTTTGAGAATTGTATATTGCAGAATACACAGCCTTGGTATATCTATTCATCCGGCAAGCTGAGCAGACCTGCCCAAACCTCTGATGTCCTGGAATTCCATCTGGATGCAGTGAAGACACAGAGTCAGAGGCTTATCAATTTACACTTCCTCCAATCCCTCTTCTAATATCTCAATGCCTGTAATCAGCTTGAAGAAGTAAATGAAGAGTCAGCATCCCTATGCCCTGGGCTTGGGGACTAAGCCTCCTACTATCTGATGTCCAGTACACTTGAGCTGACTCCATGGCCAATGGAAACAATGTGACTGAGTTAGTTTTCACTGGCCTTTTCCAGGATCCAGAGGTGCAGAAGTTGTGCTTTGTGCTCTTCCTTCCTGTGTATGTGGCCACAGTGCTGGGCAACGGTCTTATTGCTGTGACAGTCAGCATCAATAAGACTTTACATTCTCCCATGTACTTCTTCCTCAGCTCCTTTTCCCTGGTGGAAATCTGCTACTCCTCTACAATTGTCTCTAAGTTCATCACTGACTTACTTGCTAAGATTAAAAACATCTCCCTGAAGGGCTGTCTGACTCAGAAAAAAAAAAAAAAAGAAAAACAAGTTTTCAAAAACATTTGGTTTCTCAAACTAATTTCAGTTCTCAGTTAGCATTTTTTTTCACATATTTATTCCTTTCTTATCAACTTAACCCCAGCAAATACCATAAATGACTGGCTATTCCTAAACTATCATCAAAATACTCTTATATTTTTCTATAATTGTGAGCATTATCCACACCATATTTCAACATGTCTGACCTTCCTCAGATTCTGAACATCACACACTTCCTTAGATTTTCATTGTAACTCACACATGCATGATCTAACTATTGTTCTAAAGCATGGATCCTCTGTAAACTATTTGTTCCTCTCTTACTCTTTCATCTTCTGCTCTTCTATTCAGTGTAATTTTCAGTTCTGTTTTTGCCACCACATATACCACAAGTACCCTGTACCCAACTCCTCTGGACAAAGTTGCTTTCTGGATCTTAGGACAAGTAAATCTAATAAACCAAATCATAAACTCAATGGTGATTTTGAAAATGAAATTTGTCCCACCATCTTACATCTGAACTTCCTTCTGCACATCCTTTCTCCTTTTTGCATTAACTCATCAAATAAGTTAAACAGGCTTGTAGAAAATACCTCAACTCTCCACACTTCTCTCAGCTTTCCTTATTCGAGCCTAGCTCTGTTCTTTCCTACTGCCTCTTTGCTTTGCTTTTACAATATCTAGCCAGACTGTCAAGCCCTCTTTATTCTGTCTGATCTGCTTTATTCACTGGTGTTTCTGTGACTTTCTGAAATGCAAACTGATCCTCAGATTAACTTTTATCCTTCAAAATAGAACCTAACCTCATATCAGTCTCACACAACAGTATCTCAAAAACCACAACTGTGGCCTTCAGTAAGAAATACATCTTATATGCAATATAGCAGTGCGCGCACGCACACACACACATAAAGACAACAAAAGACTTACAAAAACTCAAAGAAGTTTTAGAAAACATCTTAATCACTATGTGAGGTGCAATGATTCTTTACTTTACCTACTAGTGGTCACTCAGTGTATTAATTGCACATTCCATGTATAAATGAACTGGGGCAAATTTGAGAAAAATGCTGCCCCACAGATTATTTACTAGATCCTGTGCCATTCATTTGTTTAAATCTTACCTTGCATCAATCCCTTGTACTTCTTCAACTTTATATTGCCTCTGATCCTTCAATAGAGAGTAAAGTTATCCCTAAAGTTTCAAATCTGCTACTTTCTCTGCCTGAAATAACTTATGTAATCCAAGTTATCAACATTTACTTACACATACACACACAAACACACACACACACACACACACACACTCCAGACATATGTGTTGCCTAGATCTTAATTAGTGATGAATGTGTGATTCAACTACCAATTTATTAGTGGAATCCTTAGATCATTAATTCATATCCACAAAACTGATAATAGGAGCTGCTGTTATGTGTATGCATATGCTGTTGTTCTCAAGTACTTTCCATTGACAAGCAAGATCTATACTTGTATATCTTGACATATAGGAATAAATAAATAAACTACTAGCAAATGAAAAAAATGGAGGGTTGGTAAACAAACAATCATTCTGAAAGAAGAAAACATGAAATATTTGAGTTTTATATGAGCATTTTTTTTCAAAAAAAAAAAAAGGTACTATATATTACCTTGCCACTTCATTTACAATTTGGGCCTGGTCTGCACAGAAATCCACTTTGATGACCATTGATGTTTTAGCCTTTACAGTACCACTACTTGGAGAAATGACAATAGGTAGCTGGCCCTGGTATTCTGTTTTAAAAATCCCTAAGGAGGGTAAAAGACACAGTTTATAGTTAGATACTTAAAATACATACATATTACACAGCCCACTGTTGGGCCTAACACGAGGTCTAATCTCCATTCCACCTCCACCCTTCAGTCATGTACACAGGTGGAGGGCACACAGGTGGAGGGCAAGAACAGGCCCTAGAGAGATTTACATACTAATGAGGTACCTGAAGGCCAGAGGTGGAGCCATTAAACATTCCTCCCCAGCCCCTCCCCCCTTCTCCCCTCCCCTTTTAACTCAGGTCGATCCTGGGTTTGAGGGGATATGTATCCAGATCCATCCACGATCCGCCATGTGAATAAACCAGTTTTGGAAATCCAAGGGCTTCCTCGTGTGTTGGGGCTGAGCTGCTATGAGGAACCGTGAGGAGCCAGGGAGAGGCTTTTAGTTAATGAACAGCCGGGCCCAACTTCCAGCTGGAGAAACCCAGAGCGTTCCAGCCGACTACTAACAGCATGGCAGTAGGAACCTTGGGATCCCCAAGCCTTTTTTCCCCACAGCCCACTGTGGAACAAAAGTTATAGCTTTTATTGTAATTATAGATACTGACATCACCAAACAAATCTGAACCCAGCACTACAATTCATACTTTATCAGGAGCTAAAAATACTGTCTATTCATTTGGGGAAAGTACTTTGACTAAGAGCTCTGAATATCCACATGCATGATCTCTTATTCTTGTTCTAACCTGTATGTTCAACTACTTATATCCATTTTACAAATAAGAAATCAAAGACTTAGATAAGTTGTCTTGATCTCTAAAGTACGCAGTGGATGCTTGAGAAAAGTCAACTATTTACCCAGGTTTTTCCAATTACTACACAAAACAATTAAGTGTAGAACGAGGTCAATTTCACATCCAGAAAACTAGTTTTCAGTTAGTGCGTAACTGATTTTTTAACAAAGAATATATGTACTCTGGTCTACAGTTTTCACTTGTGTCATTGAAAAAATACACTAACATTCCATTAAAATTAAATCTGAATTTTAATTCAGAGAAGTTTCATATATAATACAACTATAACTTGGGGAGATTATAGACTAAAAGAGATATATCATTTTTTTATTTAATCCCTAAATAATTGTGAATGAACTAGTTAATGAAGAATTGAAAAGCAAACTATTTTTATTTATTTTTTTATTTTATATTTTATTTACATTTAAGATGCCATCCCCTTTCCACATTTCCCCTCCCTAGAACACCCCTGTCCCATGTCCCCCCTTTCCTTTTTGCTTTTATACGATTTTTTTAAAATGTTAATCAAAGGATTTATAAGTTTGGTAATGCTCAATCAGAAGCGTAACCCAATACCCAACCTAGATATAAAAACTATCTTTGGTGGAGACATGTGAACATCTGCCTCTATGCCCCCTCTCTCTTTCTCTCTCTCATCACCTAGCTTCTCCTCTTCTTCATCTTCTCTCCTTGTTCCATCTCTTCCTCTCAGTACTCCTTCCCACTTAGCTCCTCCTACATATCACTCTTCCTGTTAAAGTAGAACTTTTTCCCTCAAAATACAATTAGAGCAGCAAAGTATTTTTGAATCAAATATCATTACTCTAAAATATTACCAGTCTTCAGCCTTAACCACTTGCCTCAAGATAATCTCTTCTTCACAATGGAATCAAACTGAAAATGAAACTAATATTCTCTTAGTGCTCCCACGTAATGAATATTCACCAATCAATTAACTAAATGAATATGATTCAAATAGAAATAGCTATCAGTTTTATACTTGTATATCTTTTGAAGAAATATGTAATGGGATAAATGGGCTTTGTGTTAATAATTCCTAAGGAAGGTTCAAGTGGGCAACTAAGAAAAAAGAATATAGAGGTAAAGAGGACTGCAATTAAGATCTCCTTATGTATTCATCATGAAGTCTCAGGGAGACAGTGACTACTATTAGTCCTCATGTTAAATCGAGAGAAAAGGCATCTTGCATGTAATGTGGCTGACCATCTAATCAAAACAATGACAGACTATATCCATGGCTACCATCAATAAAAACTGTACCTGACAACACATACTTTTATGAAAACATCTGGGCCACAATAAAAAATTCTACAAATAATCTAATCTGGAGAAATGCATTCTTGTAGTGACAAATGAATAAATTATTAAAAGCCTTCAAGGAACCGTGATGTAAATGCCAAGTTGAGTATGAGAAAGAGAAGAAATAGTTCATGTCTATGATGAAATAAGTATTATGCCAAAAATTTACGTATATACTTAAGTAACCATCATATATTTACTATTCTCTCCCCATGAATAAGAAAATCTCAATTTCAGAGAAAAGTTTTATTTTAACAGGAAGGGTGATATGTAGGAGGAGCTAAGGTGGAAGGAGTACCAAGAGGAAGAGAAGGAGTAAGGAGAGGAGGAGAAGAGGGAGAGGAGAAGCTAGGTGATGAGAGAGAGAAAGAGAGAGAAAGAGGGGGGATATCAAGGCAGATGTTCACGTGTCTCCACCAGTCAAAGATAGTTGATATATCTAGGTTGGATATTGGGTTACACTTCTGATTGAGCATTACCAAACTTATAAAGCCTTTGATTAACATTTTTAAAAAGTGTATAAGAGCAAAAAGGAAAAGGGGGCATGGGATAAGAGTTTTCGGCGGGGAGTGGGGAAAGGGGATGGCATCTGAAATGTAAATAAAATATCCAATAAAAAATATATTTCTTGGGCAAAAAAAAATCTCAAATTCAATTTCTTTAAAAGTACTTGTCCCCTGAGGACTGCCAAGTTTGAGTTTAATTAGAGAAGATGCACCTAACCCTCAAGAGACTAGAGGCCCCAGGAAGTTTAGAGGTCTGGTGGGGTGGGGGTGGGAACTTCCTCTTGGAGACAGGGAAGCAGGGAAGCAGTATGGGAGTGGAACAGTTGGAGGGTGGACCAGAAGGGGAATAAAATTTGGAGTTTAAAATAAATAAATTTTAAAAGTAAAAATATAAAATAAAAACTATTCAAAGTCTCAAAAAATCAAAAACAACAAACAAACAAACAAAAAACACTTGTCCCATATGATACATCTAGTAAGGCACTGAGGTCTAGTTCAGTCTCTGGATAAGCCTAACAATAACATTACTTCTAGGACATCATTCTGCCTCTCATCCTCAGGAAAATCACCAGTCATATAACAAAGAAGTTATGTTAATACAGATTTTAAGAGGCGGGTTCAATTTCCTGTGTGATTGGGTATTTATCCTTTGTAGTCACAACACTTAAGGGACTTTGGTTTTCAGCTATTTCAAATGATATACATTTTTTGCTTTTCTTGATGACTCAGAAAATCTATTATATATACAATATGCACATTTAAAATAACAATAGTAACTCTTCTAAATGTGTGGAATTGTATGACACAAAAATATTTACCTGGAGCTTTGCCATGGTTAATAATAGTAATCTCTTTACAGTGCACTTTACTATTGGCAACCAATGTGCCAAAATCAACTACTGGCACAATTTCCAGTTTACAGACTGGAATCAGCCTAAGAGAGAAGAAAAGAAACACATAATAATGTTTAACAAACTAGTAACATCTTCATAGTTAGGTCCATGGAGACTTGTTTCTTCTCTCTCTCTCTCTCTCTCTCTCTCTCTCTCTCTCTCTCTCTCTCTCTCTCTCTCTCTCTCACACACACACACACACACACACACATATACACTTTATATATACTTTTAACTCCTAAAAAGCCATTTCAGTTTATCTATGGGTCCATTGATAACACTGTTGTGAATAGAAGAAGTCGTGAAGTCATACAATAACATATGTAAGCTATAATATACCCTATTTTAACAAGGACAATCAGACTTTAACATATAAACATCATTAGACAGACTACTCATTTATTTCAATTTAGTGTTAGTCTAACAGATTTGACATTCCTTTTGAGAATCTCCACATAAATGCATAAATGTTTTGAAACTTGTTAAAAAGGAGGAACTCACTTCAAAGCTTTGAATGATGTAAAATCTGTCAAATTCAAGTAAGGACTTATACTATGACAGAATATTTGGGGAATATTATCATTACATTCTACTACTGTGATAAAGCAAATACTGGCCAAAAACAGCTTAAGGAGGAAAGGATTTATTCGGTGTACATATCCAGATCCTACTCTATTATTGAGGGCTGACAGTGTAGGAACTCAAGCAAGAGCAGAGGCAGGAAGCACACAGGAACACTGCTTACTGACTTGCAAGCTTCCTATGGCTTGCTGAGCTTGCTTTCTTAAACACACATGATCATCTGACCAGGGGAGGCACTTCCCAAAGTGGACTGGACCCACCCACATCAATCATTAATCAAGAAAACACACCCATAAACTTGACTATAGGATAATAAAGAACCTCAATTGAGGGTCTCTCTTCACTGGGGACTCTGTATCAGGATGATCAAAGCATGTATGGGGTATAAAACAAGATCTCTATACCAAAAAAAATTGATTTGTTACATGTGTTTTTAATTTAATGTGTTCAAATGGGGCATATATGTAGTGTGTATTTTCAGATATCTTTTAAATATTCATTGTCACATAGGAACAAATCTCATGACATACTTAGTTTAGATTTAGAGCATAAGGTCTACTCTTCAGGATGCTCTTAAGTTATTAGTACAATTTAGTAACAACAAAATTCTTATAAGAAAGAGATGTGCCAATTACATACCCAATTAGAGGAATATCTAAGACTTTATTTCCTACAGAAATAAGTATGTGATCAAACATGTCTTCATTTTTATTAGGATGATATTCCACCATTGCTGTCATCTGAAGACCAGAAGCAAGCTCCTTATCCAGATTGGTCAACAACAATTTGAACTTTTGTGAAAAAAAAAACATGAAATCAACAGTATTAGTTCCTTATAAAAAATTATTACATGCAACTATAGCTAGGGAGTGTGCATTATTATCAACCATAAATCTTATCCCCACGTAGCTTTAAAATTTTTTTTAAAAACTTTAAACTGATAAATGATAACTGTATATATTTATGGGGAATGAAGACTAGGACTGTATTAAAATGCCCTTTTAAGTTCCTAGATCTATAGAGTATATCTGTCTATAGTAGACACCCAACAAATACTCAGACTATGACACAAAATTTCCATTAATGCCTCAATTACTAATTCCTGAAGGAATAAAAAAAACTTTATGTATCAGATGGCAATTAACAATAAAGCTTCAATTTTTTTTTCTTCTAGGGTTTTAAGACAATTTCAGAATCATGAAGACATGGCACAGAGCATTGGAATTCTTACAAGTAGGTAGTAATCATCAGTGAATGCATAATGCTTCATAAATCTCTAATTTTCTGTCAATTAAAAATAAAACCAAGAATGAGGCCTTTCCATACACAATATGGAGAATCATATTTTCTATCAGCGTTGTCCTACCTAGTACTCCCCATACCTTGATCTTGAAGCAAAGGGGTATTTCTCCAAATTCTCCCTTTCTCCATCCCTCCTTTCCTCTCTGTCTCCCACTTCATCATTATTTCTCCTTCCCTCCATCTCCCTGCCCTTTCCTCTTCTTTCCTCCCTCCCTTTCTCTCCCTTCTTCCCATTCCTTGTCTCTACTCTCCCTCCCTTCCTCTTTCCCTTTCACTCTCTCCCTTCCTCTGTCTCCCTCCCTCCCACTCCTCCTCTGTCTACTCTCCCTTCCTCTTTCCCTCCCTCCCTCTTTCCCTTCTTCTCTCTCCCTCCCTCCCACTCCTCTTCTGTCTACTCTCCCTCCCTCTCTCTTTCCCTTCCCCTCCTCCCTCCCTTTCTCTCCCTTCCTCCCATTCCTTCTCTGTCAACTCTCCCTCCCTCTTCCTCTCCCTCCCTCTTTCCCTTCCTCTCTATCCCTCCCTCACATTCCGTCTACTCTCCCTCCCTCCCTCTTTCCCTTCCCCTCCTCCCATTCCTTCTCTGTCTACTCTCCCTCCCTCTTTCACTCCCTCCCACTTTCCCTTCCCTTCTCCCTCCCTCCCTCTTTCCCTTCCCCTTCTCCCATTCCTTCTCTGTCTACTCTCCCTCCCTCTTTCACTCCCTCCCACTTTCCCTTCCCTTCTCTCCCTCCCTTTCTCTCCCTCCTTCCCTCCCTCTTTCCCTTCCCCTCCTCCCATTCCTTCTCTGTCTACTCTCCCTCCCTCTTAACTCCCTCCCTCTTTCCCTTCCTGTCTCTCCCTCCCTCCCTCCCTTCCCCTCCTCTCTTTCCTTCTCTGTCTACTCTCCCTCCCTCTTCACTCCCTCCCTCTTCACTCCCTCCCTCTTTCCCTTCCTCTCTCTCCCTCCCTCCCTCTTTCCCTTCCTCTCTCTCCCTCCCTTTCTCTCCCTTCCTCCCATTCCTCCTCTGTCTACTCTCCCTCCCTCACTTTCTTTCCCTTCCTCCCATTCCTTCTCTGTCAACTCTCCCTCCCTCTTCCCCTCCCTCCTTCTTTCCCTTCCTCTCTATCCCTCCCTCATATTCCTTCTGTCTACTCTCCCTCCCTCCCTCTTTCCCTTCCTCTCTCTCCCTCCCTTTCTCTCCCTTCCTCCCATTCCTTCTTCTGTCTACTCTCCCTCCCTCTTTCCCTACCTTTCTCACTTCCACTGTCTTCCTCCCTCTCCCTCCTTTTAGTCCCTCTTTGAGTTTCTCTCCTTCTCTATCCCCTCTCCTGTCTCTGCCAGACTTTTTGCTTCCTCACACATCCCTTCCTCCTCTCTCTTTTTCTTTTTTTCTCTCCCCTGCTTCCCCTCAGCAAATACAATCCTTCCCCCAGTTCCTCAGTAGCATAGAGTTTGATATTTGGCCAAAGGGATGCTCAAGTGCTCAAGTGCGGAGGCTACCCAGAAGCTTTCAGTACCCTTAAGGTGTCACCTGTGGCTTCGATGGCTCTTGAAACCTGATCTTCTGGTTCCAACGGCCCAAATTGTGTACAGTAAGAGGGAGGCGGTACACTTTCCCAGATACTGCATCATGGAACTTCAGCTCCGATGGGTTTACCCGCAGCTGAACTTCCTTCTTGGGGGTATCTACCTCCCGAGGGGCTACTGAGCCCCGCTCTGTATCCATTGCAGCCCTCTAGATAGCCCGCAACCAGGTGCGGACTTGACCAACTCCCAACTGGCGAGGGACAACAGATGTAGCTAGGTAACAGGCACCCGGAAATGACTACTGGAATCCCGCGCGCTTGGGCTGGACCATTCTCGCTGGCCCCAGCTTTCCTCACCCAGAAGTCTCCTGTGCTTGTCCCGCCCCGACCACGCCCACCAGGTGGATCTGCCGCTTGCTCCACCTGCAAAGGGAACTGTGCTACTCTCACTGCAAACTTTAAAACCCTCCCCTTCGACCCTGCTCCGGCCTCAGAAGCTCGCGCATGCGCAGTAGCAGTGACCCATCTACAATGGTTTGACCCAAGGCTTTGAGGTGGCAGTCAGAACCAAACTAAGAACTGGGTGGCAAATGTTCAACAATATAATTTGAAACACTTTATTCCAGCCTCAAATCCAGAGGCAGCCCATGTTGACATGGCCTGGCAGGATTCTTCTTTTAGGGCAAGCTTTGTGAAAACAATGTGTCTATTAAGGCAGCCAGATTTGACTGAAATGAAGACTTTTAATAAGGAGAACAGTGGCAGTGGCCTTTAGACCAGCATTTCTGTGTTTATAATAAGGTCAAACTTTTGGATTAATATAAAATTTAACAATAAAGATGAGTAAATAAACTAGTCTATCCATGCTATGCAATGTTCTTTGTGACTTTAATGAAAATAATACTTTTTGTTTCTTTTTCCTCACAATTCAAGGGAATAGATCTAATGTCTTAAGCATGGAAGCATTCTACTACTGAGTGACATCCTCAACCTCTATCTATATTATTAAATTTTAAAGAAATGACATACATACACCTGATGTAAAAGCAATTCTGTGATTTATTACTATAATCTGCAGTATCTGAAGCAGTTCCCAAGAATCTGCACTTACAAGATCCCAGAGGATTTCAATAACTGTAGTCAATGGACTATACCCTGATTATAGAGGCTTTAGAAATAGTATTAGAAATAGTATTAGCTATCTTAAGAGTAACTTTTGAAGTTATTGCTTATGGTACACTAATGAAACATTTGCAGTTTTAGATGAAGATTTTCACACAAGCACTGTTTTACATTGTTCTATCTTTCTTTTGTTCTTTTCAATTGCTATTGGCTACTGGACTCTGAAGCTACCAACTAAAAAGTTATCTTTAACAACTGCATATCTCTTTAAAAGCCTGTCCCCTGAAAATTTTGCAAGACTCTTACAGCACCAAGATCATAAACATTTCATTTTCTACAAAGATGGAGAAAGTAATAAGAAGTCCTAAATATAAAGTCAGTTTGTTAATTTATTGAAATTGTTGACAGTTGCAACAGGAAGGTATTTGGTTATTATGTGAAATTTGTAGAAAATGATAAAATATCTACATTAGCTTCTGATTTATTTTTCTTTTGAGCATAAAACAAAGCTTGTCTGGAACCTTGTTGCCCAAGTCAAGGTAGTTTTGTACCCATGAATGGCTCAATGCTTGTGTGAATGAAAATATCAGTTCCTGTAAAATGCCCTAAACAAGCTCTAAAACAATTGGAAATAATCAATGATTGTCAAAATTTTTGTTGACACACATTCAAAGAAAAGATTGGTTAAAATCTGAAGTGGGTAGAACCTCTTTTGGCATTCATTTCAACTAAGGAAGTGTGAAACTCAGAAATGTGTAAAGTAAGATATAACACCAGGCAGAAACCAATGCATACAACATTTAGTCTTATGTATACATTGTACAGACATCTGTAAGGTCTGTGATACACACACATACATACACATGCCCTCAGGGAGATTTGGTTATTAGAATCCTTTATGAGTTTGTGTTATGGAGCAATATTGAGAAACTTAGACAATTGGGATTTCTTAGAATAAGAAGAGATTAAAATAAAAAGAATTTTAAGCATATAGAAACAAAAATATGAATTATTTAGGAAATAGAAAGCTATTCAGTGAGTATCATTTGCTGAGTAATATTCATATAAAAACAGAATGCTGATTCAAGTAAAAGTATAGCATAAATACATTGTTAAGTAGTAATAGGGAATAATGTATTTGATGGTGATCTGGTTGGTGACAAAACACCTGATTAGTACATTTTCAAATGAAAAATAGAAAAACATAAGATTCTGATGAGGAAATAAAGCCACATGATAATATTTACATGTCTTCTTTGTCTGTACTAGTGATAATTGAACATACCTTGCATGCCAGATAACATTCTACCACTGATTTTTTTCCAGTCCTGTTTTCACTTCTAAAACATATTAAGATAATGTCACACTGATTAGATCACTTTGTAGTTCAGGCAGCCCATGAATTTATGATCCTCATGCCTTAGCCTCCAGAATAGTATGGGTTAATAGGCCTGAGCTACCAAACTCTGCTAATATTTAGTGAAAATTTAAAATTTTGCGAACACTCTATAAAACAGTTTTGAAAAGGTTTATTAAACAAATCACAACTACAATGCAATTCACAAGTTGATGGGCATGCCATGAATATGGGCATCCATTCTAGAGAAACACAAACTTATTTGCATATTTGAGTATTTCAAATACGAGTTTTACTCCCATTAACCAAATCCTGAAATAATCCAGTACAGCTCACTCAGTGATGAATAAACAATCTATAATACATACATACTAAAATACTACTCCAAAATGAGAATGAATGATAGATGTAAACTCTTAGTGGCACGCTGAGTATTAGAAAGTGTCAAACTATAACAGAGCCACAGACCTTTGTAGGCCTAGAGAGTTTAGCATAACTGTCTCCATGATGAATTCAGGCTGTAAAACTCAGCACATATCCAGCAGCACCTGCCAAAACTAAACCAAAGACCTAATAATCCATCAAAATTCATTGTTATGGGAAAGTCTGTAAATGTCCTAATCTTGCTTTTTGGCTACTGTGGTTCTGCTTCTGACTAACCAAACTTATTAACTGAAGTATGACAAATCCAGATATGGTGTCTGTCCTTCAAAGCTTGTGCTGATAAAGGCTTGAGACTACATTAGACTCTGACCAACTAGTGTAGTTCCTGATTAGCTAATAAAGAGTTCCTATTAGCTTAAATCCATGTCCAAGCAGTCTTCTCTGATAATATCCTACAACATTTCTGGGAGTCCTACCAAGATTCCATATATATATATATATATATATATATATATATATATATATATATATAATTTTATCTGTTTGTATTACATCGCAACATACCAATTTCCCCCTCACAGAGTCCCTCCTCCTATCCCCCTCCCTTCTCCCCTTTTCTTCTGAAAGGGTGTCCCCAGGTTATTTTCCCTACCCCGAAGAATCAAGTCAGAAACAAGATCTTGAGACAGGGAAATGGTTGGTCAAGGAAGATCAAAAAAGAGTGTGGAAGTCAGGGTGCCCTTGATAAAAGGCACTAGGGGGTGCCCTTTGATCAGTCTCTGCCTAGCTCTTGGGAGGAGTCTGACACCTCAACCCCAAAAGAAAATAGATTAGAAAGTGACCAGGTCTATCACCTCTGAAGGTAAGTCTGATTGAAGTATCTTCTATTTGGACACATAAAAGAGGTCAGAAGTAACTGGTGATCATGTAAGATGTAACTGGATTCTCTCTGTTCAAGTGTATGAGTGTGTGGTAGCCACACCTGCTTGTATTTTACTCTGTGTGTGTGTTTGTGTGTGTGTGTGTGTGTGTGTGTGTCTATGTCTGTGTCTGTATGTCTTTTCTATATATTTTTGTCACGTTTGTTCCTCTGTATTGCTTTCTCTGGTGTGAGAATTTCCCATTACTCAGATTAGAACTTCTACCCCTCCTGTTGGGGAACTAAGTCCTTTTTATTATTTTTATTTTTACTTATTTAATTATAATTATTTTTATTGGATATTTTATTTACATTTCAGATGTTATCCTCTTACCCCATCCCCCCACCCAGGAACCCCTTATCTTCTTCTATGAGAATGTGCCCCACCAAACCCCTCACTCCCAAGTCCCCACCCTCAAATTCCCCAACACTGGATGTCCAGCCTTCATGAGACCAAGGATCTCCTCTCTCACCTGTGCCTGACAAGGCCATCCTCCTCTACTTGTACAGCTGGAGCCATGGGTCCCTCCCTATGTGCTTCCAGGATGGTGGTTTAGACCCTGGGAGCTCTGGTTGGCTGGTATTATTGCTCTCCTCATGAGGCTGCAAACCCTTTCAGCTCCTTCAATCTTTTCTCTAACTTCTCCATTGGGAAACCCTTGATCAGATCAGTGGTTAGCTGCAAGCATCTGCCTCTGAATATGTCAGACTCTGGCAGACCTCTAAGGAGACAGCTATATCAGGCTCTTGTCAGCATGCACTTCCTGACATCCACATCAGCATCTACCTTTGGTGACTGACTGCACATGGGATAAATACACAGGTGGAATGGTCTCCAGACAGCCCCTCCTTCAGTTTCTGTCCCACACTTTGTCTCCATATTTGCTACCTTGAATATTTTGTTACTCCTTCTAAGAAGGACTGAAGCACCCACACTTGTTCTTCCTTCTTCATGAGCTTCATGTGGTCTGTGAGTTGAATCTTGGGTATTTCGAGCTTCTGGGCTAATGCCCAATTATCAGTGAATGAATACCATGTGTGTTCTTTTGTGATTGGGTTACCTCACTCAGGATGATATTTTCTATACATAATTATATGTTATATATTTTACATTATACAATATATTTTGTATATTGTGTATCAAATATTGTATATTGTATATTATTTATTATACATTATATATTATATAAATGTAATTATATATTATACATAAAAATATATTCATTATTAAACACCAGGTCACCAAAACCAAACAAAAACCTGTTCCACTCCAAGTGCAATTTTGTTGCTTGACTACTGCTGACAGTCACACAGTTGGTCCCTAACTGGAGATGGGAAGGGGTTGGCCTCTCATCCAGGGGCCCTGCATCTAAGTGGAACACACACATGGAGGGGGAAATAGTTCCTCTTGGTGAGCATTCCCTCTTCTCCATGCCTGCTCTAAACTTCCTCGAGGAAGGGGAAAAGTTTCCCGGGACTGAGCCCAAAATTAAAAAGAAAGTGCCATTTCTTTTTCTTTCATATTTAATGTCTCCTTCTCAACCAATGTTTTGTAAAATTCACCATTCTCTGAAGAAAAAAAAGGATATATATGTGTGTGTATGTATATATGTATGCATAATATATGTATATATATTATGTATATACATATATATCAAAATGGCCGCTGAACATGGCAGGAGAATCCATGTCCAACAGGACAGCCTAGACAAAACCGATTTTCCTTTCTGTCAAACACTGACGGAGGAGACTTTAGGCAATTTTCAGTAGCTACATTTTAGGAGGATTAGAAACAGCTGCTAAAAGATTTCCTTTGGCACCTGTTTGGCCCCAGATATTTAAAAAGGTTTTCAAACATTAAATATTAATATGTTATCTGCCACTGTTCGCTGTGATTGGTTCTCAGCACTTGTGTCCAGGGACATTGTATTAGACTTCCTTCCCCCATCTATGTGCTAATCAGCTTTCTGTTGCTTTGACAAATACCCCCCAAAATACACTTAAGCAGGGAAATGTTAAAAAAAAAAGTTATAAAAATCAGAAATATTCAAGCATAATAAGTAGTTCCCATTTGCTCAAAGGGTGTTTAACAAGAGAGGACTAATTGGGACAAGAACTTTTGCATAAACTGAAAGCCACTGTCTCCTTTGTTGATGAGATATAGTTAGCCTTACAAATACCCAGCAATATCTTGCTGTATTATCCTCTGTCAGAAAAGTATCTCCTAGCTGAAAGTTCTGACTCCAAGCAAATACATAATTAGACTATCTCTCAGATGGACAACAAAGATTCCTGGGGGGTATGGGCAGAAACCAATCCTCCAGGACTGGCCCATCACCAGCTCCTATTATTGTTCAACTAACTAGTTCAGCTACCCCTGTCCAGATCAAATATTACTCATTGACCTTGAAAACAGAGGGGGGCATTGCTGTCCTTATTGCCTGGCTTGAAGAGACAGGCATCCTTGTGCCCTGCCAGTCACCTTGGAATATACCTATTCTGCCAATGAAGAAACCTGGGACTGCTGGTTCTCATGAGTTTGAATTGTTTTCAGAGAAATAGGTGTATACTTTCTTTAACCTTAAAGATGCAAACTTCAACCTCCCATTTCAGAGGTGAATCAATCCATATTTGCTTTTAAATGGATAGACCCAGTGGGAAGTTACAGAGGGTGAGATGTTATCCAGGAATTAAAGACACTAAATACATGTTTCCTTTTCTTCTAGCAAATGTTTCCTGGTAAATACACTATAAAAGGATTACTAATGGACTGCTGCAAGAGTAACAGATCTAGGGTTACAGAAGAATGGGTAAGAAAGACCAACTTTATAGAAGGCTACTATTTTGGGTACCAACTGAAGGGAGGCAAAAGGAGGTTGTTTCAAGATAGGATTCCTACCATCCTTCAGATCCCAGCTCCAAAGCGTAAGAGATAGGTTCAAGAGTTCTTAAGTGCAGCTGGATATTGCTACCTATAGATAGCAGTTTGTGGAAATAGCAAGGCCTCTGTAAGCCAGCACAAAGAGGGACCCTAAGTCCCTAATCTGGACTGAGACTAAACAAAATACAAAGGGGATTTTAACCTAAAATTTGGGGTCATGGAAATGCCCTATAACATACCTATCCAAACGATTGGACCCTTTAGCCACAGGATGGCCCACTTGTCTAAGAGCTCTGGTAGCTGCTGCCTGTTTAACAAAAGAAAGAAACCAAGTAAACTCTGGGTCATGATCTCATACTCATATTACCCCACAACAAGGTTGAGTTCCTAGGAAGAGCACTGAAATGCTGGCTGTCTAATGACAGTGTGTCCCAGTACAAGGCCTTACTGCAGCCTAACATCAAGTCTGGTTTGTGAAGCTCTCCACCATCAATTGGGCTTCCTTCTTGCCTGATGACTCAGGTGCTCATCCACAACTGTCATGAGATGAACGATGAAAGCAGTGGGAGCTACAGTAGTAACTTTAAAATTATTTGGGCCCAAGTTAGGTCCTCAGCCCAGAGAGCAGAAATGGTTGATCTGACCCAGGCTCACAAATGGAGAAAAGGAAAGTCCATCGCCATATACACAGACCATCTGTCGGTATGCTTTTATGGCTGGGCATGTTCAAGGTATGATTTATGGAGAATGACAGCTTTTCACCACTGGACAAAGGACATTAATTAATCTTGGCCCTCTTAGAAGCTATTTGTCTTCCCTTACAAATTGTTGTCCTCTATTGCGAGGCTGCTGAGCTGACTTCCTGAAAAATGGCCCTAAGACTGGTATGGCCTATGGATATTTTGATAACATACCACTACCTGATACTGCCTGAGGCTCCATGGTAAATTAAAAATGAACAACTCAAACCCACATATTTATAGAAGGAAATATTCTCCTAGAAGCAACTGGCAAGATTGTTGATTGCAAACCTTCACCAGGCCTTCATCTGGGGTCCACAAAACTTTCTGAGGTTTTCAGACTAATGAATGTTAGACCTAGACTAGATAACGTAAGGAGAAATGTCTCAGCCAAATGTTAGGTTTGTGCTCAAGTGAATCCAAAACATAGAGCCCTTACCTAGGATGGTCTCCAAGTGAGAGACCAACATCATGACAAACTCTGGGAAAATAAACTTCTTCAAGATAGTGTGGTCAGGAAAGATAAAAGTCCTTGCTAATTTTTATACATGCTTTTTCTAGGTGTTTCCCACCTGGACTAAAGATGTTCACATAGTAGCTAATAAGCTCCTCCAGGATCTGGTTCCCTTATTTGCCATCCCCCTAGCAATGGAGTCTGACAATGGCCCAATTTTCGTAGCCAAAACTTCTCAACTAATAACTAAAGCTTTAGACATAGACTGAAAACTTCATTTTGCATATAGATCTCAGAGTACTAGGCAGGTTAAAAACAAACAAACAAACAAACAAACCACAGAAACCCACGGCATTTAAAAAAAAAGTCTAAGAAAACTCATTAGATCTCACCAATGGATGGATAAGCCTCCTTTTGCTTTGCTTTGGCCTGCTACACCCCATATAGAGATTAATTTACCCACCATGAGATTATGTTTGGAAGCCTTCCCCCCCACTGCTTTCTAGGCTCAGAGACCAGCAGCTGACAGAACTCTCTAACCATCTTATTCTCAAGTCATTATAGGCACTTTAATCCTCCATAAAGGCTATTCATTGGACTATGCAAGAGATCCAGCCAATTTCCAAACCATCACCTTCTTTCAATTCAGTGATAGGCTCTGTATCAGGCATGTAACCAAAGGGACACTGAAACCAAATGAAAAAGACTACACAGTGATTCTCTCCATTCCTATGGTTGTTAATGCATAGCTGGCATTACACCATGGATGAAACACACCCAGGTCAAGAAAATGGAAGCCATGAATGTTGCCAAATTGTCTGTCTCTGGACTATGGACCTATTAATATTAGGGCTTCATTTGACAGCCAGACCTATCCACTCTTTGCCTCACTACCCCATTTTAAGGCTTGTGTTCATCTAGCTAACAGCAATATTGCTACACCCCTAAGACTAGTTGGTGGGTATGTAACAATGGTTAACCAAAATATGCCTCTTCTGATGCTTTCCAAACTAAGTAGACAGGTTAATCAGGACCTATAAATATTAAAACAACACTTATATTCCCTTGTATAAATAATTCTACATAATTGAAAAGGCTTAAACTTACTTTCTTTGTATGCAATAAAGGAAACCATGCATGGCGTTAGAGAAATCTGTTATTTCTGTGCTAACTGATCAGGAATAATTTTAAAAAATCTTGTCATGGTTGGAAAATTAAAATAAAAACTTCAAAAATAGAAAAAGATGAAAACATATGTCAGACAATTGATACCAGTCTATGTTCTCTTAGTACCCGGGGTAACTACTCTGTTATCAACCCTAACAGGGCCTTTAATTCTCATTCTGATTGAGATTAACAGCAGGCCTTCAAATCTGAAACTGGCCAATTACGTTTCAGTTCATTAAAATTAATTGTCCTTTGAACCAACAGTAGCTTTTTAGAGCAACATTGAGTCCATGATTTGACTCATTCACTGAGACAAATAGGGAATGTAACAGGGCTCCAGACCTTAGTAGGTCCTGAGACCTTAGCACAACTTACTCCATAATGAAAGTACTATTCTGGATGTAAAACTCAGCACTTAAACCAAATCACCTTCGAAAACCAGAATAAAGACTTAATCCATCAAAGCCCTTAGTTATGGGAACATTTCTAAATGTACTAACCTTGATTTTTGGCTTCTGTAGTTCTGGCTAATTGTTCTTGTAAATTGAATTATGTCTACACAAAATATGGGTTTTTTTGCTATTTATTTATTTATTTGTTTGTTTGTTTATTTATTTGCTTAAAAACTCTCCCTGAGAAAGGATATACTGGAATCCCAAACACTCAGTTGCCAGTCAGCTAATAAAGACTTTCTATTGGCTTAAACTCATGAGCAAGCAGTCTTCTCTGGTAAATAACTCCACAACAAAACATGATACTGTAAACAGTAATACATATATGGCATCCTCATGAAAATGTTTAAAGACAAAACATCTTGCAGGTAGAAGACATATTACTAGATAGTCATGGGGTAAAGGACAAGAGAGTTGAGTATGGTTTAGAAAGAAGAAATGAGACTGTTGTGTGTTTGGCCCTTATCTGACTGTAGTTGTGCACACTTGAATGTACAAAACTGATAAACATTGTATGGGCTTCTATCCACCCCCAGAAATACAAATAAATGATAATATGAATGATAGATACTTTATATATCACTATAAACATACCCCTAGGTATAATATACTATATATCACCACTAAGGACATTGAAATTTTCTTTCCTAGTACCAAAGTTTAAACTTGAAAAATTAAAAAAAAAATATGTTTCCATATTATATGTTACCATCACATATTAATCTATAATAGCAATATAAAATAGAATTATAAAATAAAATTAAATTCAACTTTATAAAATTTATTTGCTGTTATTAATTTCTTATAATAGTGTATTTTCACATCTGGTTAAATTGTACATGAGGTTCAAAATAAAATGAAAGAAAAACCCTCCGGGTGTTTGTTCACAAAACAGTGGGTGGCAAACCCTTGGCTCAAAATTCTAAATCATTCTACTCTTGTTGTTCATTTAAAGGGAGATTTATTTCATGTATAATTGTGCATTTCAGCCAGATACTAAAAAGAACATATAAAATTCTGCATAGGTAGTCCACCCCGTAAGAATTTGCTCAATAAATTTGTGCTAAACGGGCAGATTGATTTTCCAGTTTCTGGTCATTGTAAGTGTCCTCTATTATATTTATAGGTAGCTGTAAGTTGTCTGTAGCTTTCTTGTGGCAATATATAGTCAGTGAGTGTTCTCTTGGTTGACCTATGTAACAGCAAAATGTGAAATCAGCAGTAAAGTCCTTGATTTATTTTTAGCTGTAACCTGTTCTTTGCTATAGCTGTGTTAGGTTTTGGTATAATCAAAAACGTTAGCAGGTAATTTCAATTGTATTTGGTATCTTTCTCCAGACTTGTTTGAGTCACTCAAGTAAGTCTTCCCCTGTGAGTCCTGAAACCATGTTTTTGGCTAGGGTAGCAGGTAACAATTCTCTACCTTAGCTGCTAGTCATATGTAACTATTTGAATTAATACATAAATACATTAAAATCACACATTCTATCTCAAGTCAAATTTTCACTCCTCTATAGCCAGTAATAAATTCTCTGATGTATTATACTTCTGTAACTCTGTTCTGACCACAACTAATTTTTAAACTTTACCACAGAAAAAGAATTGGCAGTTTTATTAATGGTAGTTTTTCTTTCTTTCTTCTTTTCTTATAAGTCTAAACATTGAACCTAGGATCACATGCAAGTGGGACAAATACTCTGTCATTGAGTTAACTCACTAACCTGAAAAGCTCACACCATTAATTAATAAATCTTGAACTCACTAGGTAGCCAAGGCCTGTGTCTAATGAGTTAAGACCTCATGGCTCAGTCTCTAAATTATCTGGGATTCTAATTCTGCACCATCATCGTGCCTGCTGAATATTTGTTAAGCAATTTAAGCGTTTTGCCCAGTAAAACAATACATAAGACTAGAAATGAAAGGATATCCTTTATATCATTCTATGCTTTGTTTCATTTAAAATTTGTATTTATTCATATAGCACAGTCTTAGGTACACATAGCTTTGAAATCAGCACTTGTCATGACCTTTGTAGCCTAAGTAGGAGAGCTAAATTACTATTCTCTTATTTGTTTATGTTTGAAATATTTGCCATGCTTTAAAATAATCATCCTTATCTGCTTTCAAATTTTGACTAAATATACATGAAGAAAAGATTTTTGTGATTGTTCTTTGATTGTTTTTTATTTTAGCTTGAGGACAATTTTATTAGACTTTGAGAGAAAATTAACAGGGTAAGCAAGTTGAAAAATCTCTGCGAGGAGGAGGAAGGTGAAAAGAGGTAAGAAAGTCATGTTTTTGCAGTGAAGAATGGCTGGCAGCTGTAGTAACATGGAAGAAAGGAAAAGGAGTAGGAGGAAGAGAAGGAAGAGGAGGAAGAGGTGGTGGAGGAGGAGGAGGTGGAGAAGGAGGTGGTGGTGGTGGAGGAGGAGGAGGTAGAGGTGGAGGAGGAGAAGGAAGAGGAGGAGGGGGAGGAGGAGGGGGGGGGGAGAAGGAGGAGAGATTCACAAAAGAATAAGGAAACCCAGACCATCAGGTAAAGCATTCCCAGGTTTTGACCAGTGTCCAAATGAAATGTAGAAAAAAAGGAAAAGGAAAACTTAGTTTTTCTGAATTAGAACTCAGAAAAATGAGCATGTTTAGCAGATCAACATGGCAGAGGTTTAGTAAGAAACAGCATGGCTAATTTTTAACATTTGCTTTGAAAATAATCTGACATGGATAACCTTAAATTTTCAAAATAAACATCTCCATAAGAAAACTAAGTTAGTCGTGAGAAACAAGAGTCAATTAATTGATCATTTATTTCCAAAAAAATTTCCTTTCTGGGGTTGGGGATTTAGCTCAGTGGTAGAGTGCTTGCCTAGCAAGTACAAGGCCCTGGGTTTGGTCCTCAGCTCTGAGAGAAAAAACAAGAAGACAAAATAACAAGAAATTTCCCTTCTACTATTGTGGTGCCTCCACATATGACTTTCAAAAGAAAAACAAATATTCGTTTTCATTTTGTCCCAAATATTAGGCAAAATAAGAGACTCTTTTACTCACCCTGCCCTATTGGTCAGTTTAAGTTTTCTTTAAAGATTTTTAAACTGGGAAGGAAAATTCAAGGTCAAAGTTATAGGAGGGGACTACAACATATTTCTCATAAACTATTTGTCAAAGTAATGTTTCAGAAAGATGAAAGAATGATATAAATAATAGTTAATACTTATATTAACTATTAACTGATCAATGTATAGTATATTCTCCTGAAGCATGACATTTTCTCTCACGTCATAATAAGAGCAGTGGGAACTCAGAGTTGTGCAGTGAGATTGTTTTGTTTTGTTTGTTTTTGACATCACAAAGTAAAGAGTCAGCTCATAGGAGCATTGGTACTGACGAAGAGCAGACAAAATTTATATAGTCTAAATTCATGACTCTTCCTCCTTTTTCTCATACTGAATAGTCTGGAAGTTACAACCATACAAACCATCTAGGTCTTGTGTTTTTCTCTGACACTTCTGTTTGTTTTTTCTCAACAACTACAACAAAAATAAACAAAACAACAACAAAACATGTGGTGGGTCGTATCTGCATTTTATATTCTGTTTATTGTAAAGTTTATCAATACATAAGTTTGCAGAAAAGTTTGGCTTTTAATTTTCTACTTGGGCAACTCCCAGCTCCCTACCAGACTTCTGACTTAGAACACATGCCATGCTTATCACATAAAAGAAACATGTCCTATGGCTACTCAGGCATAAAACAGTTTTCTCCGTGCTAATGAGGTACCTAGAGGCCCAGAGGGCTTAGCCAATAAGCTTCCCTTTCCAGATATTCCTCTCTGTAAAAGGTATTTAATCTCAGGCCCACGTTTAGAAGTGGTGTATGGTTTTGCACATCTATTTTCTGCCATGACAGTCAACTGTTTAGAACCTTGGACTGTCTCTTTCATCAAGATCTACTATGAGGAACCTGGGGAAAGCCTTTGTCTACAGAGCCACAGCTTTATTTCTCCAGTAGAAGGCCTCTCTATGCTCCCAGCCATGAATGCCACCAAGCCTCCGACTGCCAAGCTAAGGACAATCATCCCCCATGAGACAAGCTGGAGGTCCCTTTACCCACCCACCCCCAACCTGGCCACAGGCTTCCAGTTCCCTACTCCATTCTGACCTCTTCTGCAACTCTCAGAGGCCTGGATGTTCGAGAGTCTGAGAACCCCACAGCCTGCAGGCCCAGAGATCCCCAACCTGCTCCATCTTTCCCACATCTCAGACTGAGCTCTCCCACCCCAGCATCAGCACCAGCCCCTTCAGCAGCATGGGGTAAGCACAGTCACACTGCCTACCCAAGTTTAAAGTCTACTGCTAAGGAATTTGTTTTTATTTTGTTTTAAATGTGGGTCTTCACTGTAAATAAATGGAGATCACTCCTTGGATATACAGTTTTAGGATTTGACAAGCACATATGCTCCTGTGAAAACTGCAGCAAAATCAAGACATAGACCTGTTAAATGGACTTTTCCTGAAGAGGCAAATGTCTCTTTAATGTTCACCATAGATAAGGCATCAACAATACACCAAATAAATGCTTCCACCCAAATTGCTGTGTGACAAAATGTTTCCTTGAGAGATGCAAAAAAGACGTATACTCACCACTGATAAGGAGCTGAGGGTAGACCAAATACAGATATCAAAGTCCAACTAGTTGAACCATATATTTTATTGGAATTACATATAAGAATATGGATAAAAGGTTACTTACAAAAATGACTCAAACACACAACACACATACACACACACACACCACATGTGAATGCACACATGTACACTAAATGAATGTAAGAAAAAAAGAACATGTTATAAATAAAAACAAAACTCACAGCCTAATATGCCTTAAAAAAAAAAAAACTTGCCTCATTACTATGACAAAATACTGGAGAAAAACAATTTAAAGGAAGAGGTTTTTTTTTCAGCCTACAGTTCCAAGGGATACAGTTCATCATGGCAATAGGAACAGGAGGCCATTGTTCACATTGTATCTACAGTCAGGAAGCAGAGAGTCATCAATTTGGAGCCCATTGCATACACTGTTTTATCAGCATTGATCCCCCTGCTCCCCCACTGGCAAGGGCTCAGCTGTGTGCTCAGTCCCAAAATCACACACACACAAAAATACCCTAATATACTGTTTGATAGTTTAACTCCTGGATCCACCAGTATCACCAAACGTGTAAGAGTCTGGAATGAACTGGAAGAAAGACAAAAAACCAACTCTGACATGCTATAGATTTAAACTTATTCAAGATTCAAAATAATCTACATAATGTTTAATAGCAAGATGCTGTAGTACAGCATATTTGCATTGGTAATTCTTTATCAATTGTAACTTTAATATTTACTACACTGTAACTAGAATTGGAAAACTTAATAAAAGAAATTAACTATAATATAGCCACACTGTAAGCATCGTCACCAATTGGCTAGTAAAGCTGACTCCAAAGAATATAGAAAGAGCAGATATAAATATTCATTCTACTTCTAACATAAAGTACCATAGATATCCTCCCTTAGCCCCCACCACCCAACACTGATATCTATAGTACTCCTATGTTTTAACTGAATGACAGAGATGTGGTTCTGGTAACACAATGGTAGAACCTTCTCAAAGGCATCACTAAAGGATAAAGGCAAAGATTCATCATGGAGAAAGGTTTCATCAGATACACTGCTTGAAAACACCTTGAGTAAAGCATGTAGAGTATGTTATTGACTGTGTGCTGCTGGTGGTCACTGCATACTACAAGAAGCAGACACTGGTGAAATGGACTATGCAAGAAGAGTCTAATGTCAAAGAAATATCATGATCTTGGAGTTTGCCTAGTCAGTACACTGGAACCTTGAATCAAATTTTTTTCCCTTACAGAGTATTTCCATTATCATCTGAAAAATATTTCTAGCAAAGAAAAAAAATGGCCATACCCTTTATAAAATTACAGTCTAAAATTAGTGTTAATAAGCTAATAACTATGAAAAGGGCATGGAAACAATTACCAATGCAATATTTTATTCTCATATGGCTTGCATTTAAACATTGCTTATGTTTTTCTTTATTTCAGTTTGCATTGCTTTTAACAAGTTATAGATGTTTAATTAGAGTGTCATATTTGGCTCTTTATGATTTATGGATAGTTTGAATGTTTAAAAAGATTTTGACTTACTTGGAAATTATAAATTTGTGTTCAGTCATTTTTTTAGAAATGTGGATTATCTTATCCTAGGAAATTGAAGTAGAGCTGGATGTAGTCCGTTGAGAGCCATTTGAGCCAGAGTTAGGGCTTACCTAAAAAAATAGTCCATTTTACAAGTTCATAGAAGCAGTTTTGTTTGAAAAGTACAGCCTATTCTTCCTGATAGCCAATTGTATGAGTTTTAGACTCTACTAACTAATTTCCAAAAATCATGTAAGGTTGTTTTTTACAATAGATTTCTTAAGCATATCCCCTATTGAAGTGGAAACTTAAGGGTTCTTTGGAAAGTCAGTTGTATTAGATAGTGTTTTGCTCGGGCAAACATGTGAAGGAACGTTTTGCTGAAGAAGACACAAGTAAAAGGCTAAGGCAGACTCATGAAGAAACATTTTGCTGAAGCAGACACAAGTGAAAGGATGTTTTGCTAAAGCAAGAACCTGAAAGGACATGTGATGAAGGATTTTTCACTAAAGACATGCATGTATTGGTCCGCCTTACATTGCATAGTTGAGTTCTATTTGTCAGGACTCCATATAGAGAAATGTACCAAAATCCTTTTCACAATATGCAGCAGTTTCTTGTAACTTACAGTGACTCAGGCTAATTGGCCGAGTGATGTTTTCTGCTACAGATACAGAAGCTGAAGCAAGACACATGCTGATGTAAGACCAGTGGAGGACACGTGATGTTTGGAGAGAGTATAAAAAGGACTCAATGGAAAGTGATGAAGCCTGAACATGGCTTGCTTATAGAGCTGACTGTGCAAAGCATGTGGTCTTGGGTCTTTGCCAATCTTCCCTTCACTGAGAGAGGCACAGCTGAGACCTTTTCCTGGCATTCCTGTTGGCCCTGGTCTGCTCTTTTTTTATTGGTTATTTTATTTATTTACATTTCAAATGTTGTCCCCCTTCCTGTTCTCCCTTCTGCAAATCCCCATCCTATCCTCACTCCCTCTTCGTCTTTAAGAGGGTACTCCTCCACCCACCTACCCACTCCCAACTCACTACTCTAGCATCCCCCTACTGTGGTGCATCAAGCCTTCCCTCCTGCTGATGCCAGAGAAGGCAATCCTCTGCTACATATGTAGCTGGAGCCATGGACCCATCCATGTATACTCTTGGTTGGTGGTTTGGTCCCTGGGAGCTCTGGGTAGGGGGTGGTGGGTCTGATTATTTGATATTGTTGTTCTTCTTATGGGCTTACAACCCCCTTCAGACTTGTGCAAAGGCTCAAGCCTGACTGTCTTTGCTGGGTAGTGCCACCACTGCCAATTCTTGTCTGTTATCTTGACTCTACCAAACTGAACTCCTGATATATCCTTGAAGTATTTTCCAGTGGATCAAGCTGCAGCTGCTGATTCCTATGACCTTAAAGGCTGATTTCCAGACAATGGAGATAAGATTTGCTCCAAAGAACCATTTCTAAACAGGTCCACTTCCCTTGTGACCATTCTTTCCTACTACCTCTGGTAGGTGGTGGGCTAGAAGGGAGGTTAAAGTGTTTAAGAAGCATCATTAAAAGTAGGCTTTGAAAAAATTAAAGTTACACCCTATTGTTATTTGGGTACTATCTTTGAGGTTGTGCTGATACCAAGAAGAGAGACTCAACTTACCCTTGTTTACTACTAAATATGTTAAGTATTACTAAATGCTTTTGGGCTTATTTTTGTGTTGCATTTTAATCAAAACTTTATCTTAAATACGTCTTGATGCTTTCATGAATGAATAAAAGTTTCTAGACATGAAAGTTCAAAACTACTCAAAGAAGTACAGTCAACTAGAAAATCTGAGAGAAAAAGAAATAATTTTTATAGTTCTGGAATATTTGTGGGAAGAGCTATTCAACACCAAATAGTCATCCCTGAAAATATACTTACAAACTGATCAGGTTTCATTTATGTGTGTGTGTGTGTGTATATATATGCATATATATAATTATATATAATATAAATAATATATATAATATTATATATAATATATTTAAATATATATTATATATACATTAACAAAAATTAAAAAGAAAAACATGACTTTGAAAGACAGCAAGGGGATTATATAGAAGGGGTTGAAAGGAACAATGAATAGAAATACTTTTAAAAAATGTTTTAAGCAAGCCCTTTGACTGACCTTTCTATCTGGTAGACTTGAGTTGGAGAAATACAAACAGCATCCTTACTAGAAACCAGCAGGTCTGACTTTCTGGTAATACACTTATTTAGGGTATTTACAATCCACTCAAAGGACACTCTAGCATGGTTAAAGACACTTTCCAATCATGACCACCCCCAGAAAACTAGCACAAGCCTTGAAAAGCAGCACTCAAAGGGAAATAAGTTTAAGTGAAGTATAAATGTGTCTGTAGCTATTTTCATCTTTTAGATCATTCTCTCTGTGTCACATAGAACATTAGGTACAAAACATACCCTTCATTAACATGAATAACTTGGCCATGATTATTGTGAACACCCTTGGCAACCTCTAACCTGATGATACTAATAGAATCAGGCTGTTCTAGTCACTTTTTATATCAACGAAGAGATAACATCTTCTTTTGCTGCCCCTTGGCATTGCAACATCTACAAAAAAATCTTTCTTTTAAATGGCTCTTTGTTGATTATGATTGCTTTTATGGGTAGAACAGGCTGGGTTTTTTTACACAAAAATGGAGATAGTGTTAGCAGTACCAAGCTGCATCAGTAGCAGTGAAGAGGCAGCAGAAGAGTTGAAGAGAGTGACCAAGAGAGAGAAACAATGTAGAGCATAGGTTGTGGAGATGACACTAAAGAACAGTGAGTTAATAGAGAAAGTGAAAAACTGAAGATGAAAGAATGCAGCCCAATTCACTGGAAAAATTCTAGAGAGCTGCTAATCCCCAAGGGCTGAGGCACCCAAAACCCAAGGTCTATAAAACTAGCTTCTTCAAATCTATGGCATTCATTGGTACTGACTGCTGTTATTGCTAATTTTGTCTAAGGGTTTAGTACACTAGCTTCTGAGTAAAATTTCACTAGCACATTCTAAACCTGTAGTAATATATCACTGGCCTCTATAGCCTGATTCCATAACTCTCTAATCAGGACTTGGTACTAAAGACCCTGAGCTTATCAGTCCAGCCATTAAGCCATTGATACTCAAGAGCCCAAGTTAAACCCATTGCAATAGTCATTTTGTTGTTGATGATGATGTTGTTATTGTTGTTGTTTCTTTGTGTAGCCCTGACTTTATTAGAATTCACACTGTAGACCAGGTTGGCCTCAAATTCAGAGATCTGCCTATCTCTGCCTCCTGAGTTCTGGGATTAAAGGTGTGTACCACCACTGCAAAGTCTAGCCGACACTTCTTATCTACTCTTCTTACCTAAGTATAATTTATACTGGATGTGAACAAAGTTGAGTGTATTAAAGTACATTTAGATAATTAGACACAACACAGCAAACTTATGAAGCACATTTGGCAATTTAATTATAAATTGAGTGTTCTTATTAGGAACTATTAAAAATGACAAAACATTTTGTCATTCAAACCTTTGTCTATTCATATATGTGTGAAACATCATAATAAGTTAAATATAAATTTGTTTTTTAAATCTTCTGTAGGGTTTAGTTTTGGAATAGGTAAACACATTTTTCATTGTTACTCCTTGTAAGTAGAACTAAAAACCTTTGTATATAACACATTGAATAAATATAAAAACATCTTCAAAGAGTAGGAAAGAATGATGCAAGCTAGCTGGAGACTAACCCAGGTTTTCAAAAACAGTATGAATATGAGTTCCCAGGATTTTAGATTTTGGCTTGTCATCCTTGAATCTAACACTCATACTGAAAGGAAGATACTGAATGGAAGAATTCACAACACAGAAAAGTCAAAGTCAACAGATATAAACAAAAGATATTCAATGAAAAGGTATTTCTTATATTTAAGGATAAAAAGACAAAATGAAAAAGCCAGAATGCATTTTTATAATAACCATATTAATTCTGATGAATTCTAATAGGAAAAAACACAGCATTTTTCAGGACACTGTGTTAGCATTTTGTCTAGACTCTGCACCACAATTACCTGGCAACAGCCAGGTGTGCCTGACACACTATAAAAGGGGCTTCTCAACCTCTCCTCTCTCTCTTGTTCTCTCTCTATCCTTCTGCCCCTTTGCTATCTCTCCCCATTCCCGTCCCCCATCTCCTTCCATGTGTTCATGGCCAGTCTCTATCCCTCTATTTCTCTTTGTCTCTACTGCCCTCTCAACTCCCTTCCCCATGTCCTGAATAAACTCAATTCTATACTATACAGTCCTGTGGCTGGTCCCTCTTGGGGGAGAGATGCCTCAGCATGGGACCTCAGAGACCCCCATCTCCCACACTTGACTGCACCTCCACCAAACATACTTCTTATCTCTTTATTTTTATATATCACAATACCTTGTGAAGCTAGTTTCCCACTACCAAAAGAAACCATTTCTCTTATCCCTGGCAGAAAGAACAAATGTCTATGTGTGGTGGCTATTTTCTCTCTCATATCTATAGTAAGAACTTTCCCCTTAAGCATGCTGTAAAGCAGTCATGTCATCAGTTTTTACACTATCCACGTATTATTATTGGAATGGAAGGGAAGTATAGATTTTCTTCCTTCACGTTGCTCATTAGTGGTATAGTGTTAGCAGAAGCTGAGTCAAAAACTAGACTCTGATCCTTTCTCAGTGATACCACTGCCTCTCCTCACTAAGAGAGGTATAAGAGAATCAGAAAGGGGAAAGGGGGAAAGGGGGCTATATGCAAATACGAAGAGCCACAAAAATCTATGAGTAAGCCTCAGGTGAGACTAATCTGAATTACAAAATCAGGACTGAGAACTAAATAGCACTATGAATTCCTCCCAGAATGAGATAGCCTATCTGGTTACCATACAAATAAGCAGACAAGAATAACACTGAGACTATTCTTAAACCATAAATTGTCAATCAAACCATAGCAAGCCCCAACACACACACACACACACACACACACACACACACACACACACACACACAAGTGGCAATGCACTGTTATAAAATATCTTTTACATTCAAAGAGACTGGAACTTTTGCTGAATCTCACAGACAAAGTTAATAGTACATCTGAGGTCAGATAAGACTTAAGACTGCTATTCTACTGTGTACTCAGCCTGTTTGTTTAACCTACATTTAGCAGAACAATTTAACAGTTATTATTACTTGCCTTTGGTGCCCCATGTAATCAACTTCTACAACCTAAGTTATAATCTTAACATATGTATTCTTCCATACCCCTGACCCAGATAACAATGCCTGTGTGTGTGTGTGTGTGTGAGAGAGAGAGAGAGGGGGGGGGAGTAAGAAAACGGGGAGATGGAGAGAGAGAGAGAGGGGGGGTAGTTATTGTTTGGAAGCAACATGTATGTTGAAAAGCAACCTCAGGAAGCACATATCCATCACAAATGCTGGAAGCAGCACACATATATTGCTTGATAAATGTTTGTTTATTATCTGTGACAGTTGGTGTCAGTTTCACTTCTTAAAACAGGGTTAAATATTTCTGTAAAATATGCCTTATTTCTTCCCCAGGTGGTATATTCTGTGATATTCAATAAATTCAAAGCCAAAAAAAACTTTGTTAGGGACACAAAGACACAGATAGAGGCACAGAAAAATCAGATATCAGGGAGGCATAGACTCTTGCTTATATAGCACATTACAGACAAGAGGTGACAGAAGACACAGGGATCTCTCCTGTGTGAAGAATTTAAATTTGGGCTTACTCTTGGTAAAAATACTCCAAAGGAAGTGCTTTATCTTTTTTTCTTATACTGATGCAGATTGGGTACTCTGTGTATTACTACTGTGTTTAAAGTGATGCAAGCTAGAACTGATGAGAAAAGTCTAAACTAAACTTTATGCTTGTCAACTAAAATAAAATATTTACATGAGGCAGAGAATCTTCAAATGCAACACATAAAATGTATACATAGTCTGGCAAACAACAGCATAATAAAACCCAGAGAAACTTCAACTTTAATAATAAAAAACAAAAAAATAGCATAAAACTAATAAAGATATTGAAGTTCTTTGACAGGACTTTAGAGCTTCTCCTACACTGATAAAGGAACTAGTAAAAAAATTTTCTTTCATTCATTTCTTTCTTTCTCTTGAGAAAGGGAGAGAGAGAGAGAGAGAGAGAGAGAGAGAGAGAGAGAGAGAGAGAGAGAGACTGTTTATGTGTGTGTGTGGAGGCAAATTGGATTGGAGGAGTTCTTTTTTTCATTCTACTATGTAAAGACTGCAGAATGAAACTCCAGTCACAGGTCTGGCAGTAAGCACCTTTGTTAACTAAATCACCTCACCAACCCTAAAGACAGTTTCTAAACAGAAGAAATTATATGCTGTCATCTCAAAATCATTTAACAAAAAATTTTAAGGAACAAAATGAAAAATATAAACAAAAATATATAACACCCAAACTGGAAAAAAATGTAGAGTTAAGATGATAAACAAAGGGATTTTTCAACTTGAAGATAAAAAGAAGATTATCTGATTAATAGAGAAAATGGGAGAAAATCAAATGAACTAGTAGAGTCTAAAAGACATGTAGATAAACTTCCCAAAACCTAAATGACAGCATATATCATAGACAATTGTTCTGAAAGCAAAGAAACAAAAACAAAACAAATACTTTAAACCCGCTTTAGAAAAACAGTATATTATTATAGATTACTAATGCATTGAGTGATATTATTTTCTGTTCAGGACCCCAAGAATTCAAATAGAAATTGCAAATTTTTAAGTACAGAAGAATGAATTCCATGTTATGAAATATATTTGTAAATGAAAATAGAATAATGAAACACTCTCAAATAAATAAAAACAGAGAATACATCACTGGCAGATTTTCACACACACATTCAAAATAGGCTTTTGATATAATAAATAGCAAAATGAATCACTGAATATTAAAGATTAATAAGAATGAGAATGATAAAATAGAAGCACTTATAACAAACCATACCCCTGTAGCTGGTCCTTGGCTACTTTGGCTGTTTTTCTTTCTGAGACCCTTCTCTACCCTTTCTTCATCCTTCAACTTCCTAACAATAGATAGGAGATAGAAAGGGATGGAGAGGAAAGGGGACAATGTTGTCCTTAGGCTGCTTCCTGATGATTAGGGGCTTCTAGGTCCTTGGGGCAAGTTTGATCTTCACCATCAGAATAGCTAATTTCTTCTATTCTCTTCTTTGTGCATGACTACTTAACAAACCATGACCAACAGCAACCAACCAACAACCCACCCCAGTTTGGGGGCCTTAGCATTTATATACCCTCTGAAAAGTCCACAGAATTCCAAGTGTCACACAATTGCAGAAAGAATCTGCCATTGGCACTCATGGCCATCTTAGAGCACAAGGCAAGTTACAATCAGCATGGATAATCTGAAACAGCTCCATATTGACCTGGGAATAAAACAAAAACAAATTGGTATAATGTTTCTGTGCCTTTTTATTGGTTAATTTATTTATTTACATTTCAAATGTTGTCCCCCTTCTGGGTTTTTCCTCTGCAACCCCCCATTTCAATCCCCCCTCCCCCTAGCTCTATGAGGGTGCTCCCCACCCACTCACCCACTCCAGCCTCACCACCCTAGCTTCCCACTATGCTGTGGCACTGAGCCTCCACAGGACCAAGAGTTTCCTCTCCCATTGATATCAGATAAAGAAATCCTCTGCTACATATGCAACTGGAGGCATGGGTCCCTCCATGTGTTTAGGTTGGTGGTTTGCCTAGGAACTCTGGCAGGTTCCCTTGGTTGATAATGTTGTTCTTCCTAAGGTGTTGCTAAACCAAAACTACAAAATTTTCACTATATACTCCATTAAGATTTTAAGCATCTATTTGATGATTGAAACAAACAATATACATGGAGAGAAAGTTGACTCAGAGTTTAAGAGCATCTGCTGCTCTTGTAGAAGACCCATGTTCTGTTTCCAGAATCCACATGATGGCTCAAAATCATTTTATACTTCTTGATCCAGTGCCCTCTTCTGACTTCCAGATGCCAGAGACACACATGGTGTATATACTCATATACATAATGTAATAAAATAAATTTTAAAAATTGAAAATTTGTCAATTTGTGGAGTTATAGGGAAGTCTAAATGAATATCTACTTATACTAGTAGATATTTTCATATATATATGTATATATATACACATATATATATATATGTGAAAATACACACACACACACACACACATATGTATATTTTTTTTTTCAAAGAAACTGCCTGGAGTATTTTTTGATGCCCAGAACAATATTTACAATTTTTATTCAGTTACCTATTCTTGTTACTTGAAAGTTTTCACAGAAATAAAATCTTTAGGTTTAGGAACAGATAGTTCAGAAAAATCAAAGAATCATGAGGAATGGAGCATCTCCACTTTTGTTTGAGTCAGTTTTTTGCTTTGATTTGGGTACCATAATGGCTACAGGTTCACATCTGGAATATAAATTCAGAGTGACTCAAAATATTTTCCCACCTCTGACATTTATGAGCTATTCAACATTAAGGAAATTACTGAAACTCTCTCTACCCCTTACTTCATTTGTAGTAGGGTACAGTAATAGTGACTGTACCACCAAGTTGTTTCAAGGATTCTAAGAGACATTGCACAGTCTTTGAACCAAATGATAGCTCAGCAATGCTATCTTCTTTTATAGCTATTATGTAACTGCTTTAAAAGTAGTCCTGTCATTCACTACCATATTCAGGGAGCTTTTCCAATTTTTTTATTTAATCAGAGAAGAAATATTTCATTTGTCTTTGTGCTATTATTTAAGGTATATTAATGAAAGCTTTCTGGACTTTCAATTTCTGTCTTTTATTTCTTCATTAACATTCATTATCCATTCCATAAGTCTATTCTGAATAGTGTCTTCTACCATCAGCCCAATTTCATAATAGTTTCATTGAAATTCTGGAAACCCTTTTTTTCTAGTTTCTAACAGTACTGAACTTATTAAAATGGATGGTAGGCCATAGTAAGTTGTGAAATCAGAATTTTTAAATGGGTAAAGTTGACTAATATCAGGTTATAAACATAACAACTTGCTCCATTCTCAGGCCCCTCAGATTCTATTCATACATTACCCTTGAGTAACACAGCATGTATATACTACAATCTCTTAAAAATGTGGTAAGCAGGTTATTATGGTTGGTTTTAATATCAACTTGATATATTTTAGAATAATTCTAATTGTTTAAATTGATAT
Source organism: Arvicanthis niloticus (assembly GCF_011762505.2). Lineage (NCBI taxonomy): Eukaryota > Metazoa > Chordata > Mammalia > Rodentia > Muridae > Arvicanthis > Arvicanthis niloticus. The sequence continues at coordinate 36,564,116 of NC_047679.1, forward strand.
GGGAAGACCTCTTTCAACTGTAGGTGGCACCTTTAGGTAGCAGTCCAGATAAAAAGGATATTTCAGGAGGCAGACTATCTCACTGTTCCTTCTTTGGCCTTTTCTCTTGCCTCCAGGTTAATTTGCCCTGCTACTTGATTCTTGATTCCTATACTTGTGTCAGAACCAGCTTTTGTTTCTGAGCTTTCATCATGGACTAGGAATCAGGACCAGCAAACCCCACTGCACCTTCCCTACCATGCTTCTCCAAGAAAACTTTCAGGTCAACAGAACCACGTTGGGACTGGAGAGACACCCAGCTTTCTGGATTGAGTGACTACCAGTTGCCAGGCTACCTACAAGTGAGAATCAGGAGCAAATTAACCTGGAGGCAAGAGAAAAGACCAAGAGAGCAAAAGGTGAGATAGTCTGCCTTCTGAAATATCCTGTTTAGCTGGACTGATACATAAATGTGTCACTCCCAACTGAACTGGATCTTCCCACATCAATTGAGGCAATCAGGATTATTGTGGAACTACACTCACTGCTGAGGCACCCAATCTCAAGGACTAAGCAACTACAAGATTCTCAGCTCTCTGGTGTGATTCTGCTTTTGTTGTTATTTCTGAAGCTCACATAACATATTCCTACTATTTGTTTTGTTCCTTTAGAGACCCCTGAGAAGATACGCAGATCTTTTCTCTTTTTTCCTGGACAAGGATTTCCAAGGAAATGCTTTCAAAATATGATAATAGGTTAATTTAATACATTTGTTGACCACCCACTATTCACAATACTTAATGTGAAGCATGTGATTTTTGGGGGGATTCTCAAATGAGAATAGGTTGCTATGTATGGATTGTTGTCTGTATGTAGGTGAGGTCAGGTGACATATAAGGCTAGAGCTTATAATTGGGCAATGGAAAAAGAAGGCAGGCCTGAAAGTTTTAGAGAGCAGACAGAGAGACAGAGACATGGGTAGATAAGGGGACAGAGAGAAGATGGAGAAAGAAGATAAACCAGATCTATGTGGCTGGAAATAGCCACAGGTAGCTCTGGATATCACAGAAGGGCAATAGAATAATGTAGGACACATTTGTCCAATCTAGGTGTGCAGCTTGTATCAATATCAGTTGAGTTTTGTATTCTTTGTGTGGGCATTTTGAGGGTTGAAGATGTACTGTTATAAATCTGGCTGATAAATTACAAACCTCTGGAGTTTTTATTTTATGGGGCTATGGTTTCAGAAATGTTTGTTTTAATTTTGATAAAACTGATTTGGAGGTAATGGGAGATGATTAGAAAGAAGCTGGGATTCAGTATCTGCTCTATTAATTGGCACTGAAAACTCAGAAAACTGTTGCTGACTGTTGTTTTCAAGTGTTTGATAGAACTTTTATTTTGTTGGCTTTGTTACATAGATTAAAAATATATAAAATATAGTCTTTGTCTTCTAGTTGTTTAACTAAAATAAAAAGAAATAGATGTGATATTTAATTATAAAAGCAGCAATAATGTTGACAGTTTAGAAGAGATGGTCTTCTGAAAATGAGTTCAGACAGGACAGGATGTAAAAGAAGGGAGGCAGATTAATAAAACTTGTGACTTAGTTTTAAAAGTTTAATAAATATAGGCAACCTAACTATAGTTTTGATGCTACTGAAAAGTAGGACTTGAGAAATTTGAAATAAGTAAAATTAGGAATTTCTGAGTCACTGATTTTGTTGACACTGGGAAGTCTCTTTAAGTTCTTAAAATTGAAAGGCCTGTAGTATATTTTTGTAAAATTAACTGGTAGTAAGGTATTACAGGAATCAATCACTGAAGAACAATGTTATAGAGTAGTTATAATAAGCTACATTAGTTACTATGGTGATTACAGAGCAAGAACAAATTTTAAAATTAGGAAATCTCTGCCTTCCTGTCATGCTAATCTCAGTGTAACTGTCATATTGTCTTTAATTTGACAATTACTTATACTGCCTGTTGGAATTTTTTCAGTGGCAGATTATATTGATTTGGGTTACAAAAACCACAATGATCATTTTTCCCCAAGATAGGATTTCAGATTTAATTATTTTTATTTTGTAGAGATTTGTGTTTTGCCTGCATGTATATAAGTATATCACTTCTGTGCAAAATGTTGTAGAGATCAAGAAAAGGAATTTAAGAGGGCCATAAACTTCCATGTAGGTGCTAAAAACAAATGAGTTCTCTCCAAGGACTGTAAACACTACTAACCACAGAGATACCTTTCAAACACCTCCTCTAAGGTACTTTTAAAGCACGGAAACCACAGATATTTCTGTCCATCCTAGTGGCAAAAATAGGGCTATAAATAGTTTTAAAAGATGGCTTGTGGACTTCCTCCAGTGGGTTTTTTTGGTTTTTTTTGGGGGGGGGGGGCTTGGTTTTTTCGAGACAGGGTTTCTCTGTGTAGCTCTAGCTGTCCTGGAACTCACTCTGTAGACCAGGCTGGCCTCGAACTCAGAAATCCACCTGCCTCTGCCTCCCAAGTGCTGGGATTAAAGGCGTGCACCACCACCACCCGGCTCCTCCAGTGGTCTTGTAATTGAGGAATTTAAGCTTCTAATTAACTTACAATCCCTTCTAATTATATCTGGTGGGTCTCCCCCTTGTTATTTGGCCTAACTCACAGCATTTGCCAAAACCTAACCCCACATGTATTATTGACAAATATTGGTCTTGCCATTTTGATCTCATTCTCATTTGGCTGTGTCTTGAGATTTTTAAGCTTATCCCATTGTCCAAATCTTGGTGCTGATTTCCATTCCATGTGCCCAGCACAGTCAAACCTTATTATCAGTATTATAGAATGTGTGGGCTCAAATGCTTTTTCTTCACTTTACTTGGTCTCAGGATTTTGCTTTACAGAGTAAGGGTTCCTACTGCTCAGGTTTTTGTGTTTGGTAATTTGTTCCTTTGTTTCTTTCTTTGTTTCTTTCTTTCTTTCTTTTTTTTTTTTTTTTTTTTGGCAGGGGGTATGGGGTGGGTTGCTTTCTCCAGGTTGACTTAGTGAGGAATTTTGTTTTGCCTTTAGTTTTACTACCAATTTTGCATGCTTTTAGTGAACTGCCACAGGTACCAGCAGCATGGGGCTGGATAATCTATGCTCCTACATTGAACTCAGTCCATATTTCTAGCCCCTTCTAAATTGGAGCCATTCTTGACTCTAATTTGTGTGGCTAGACTCTCATTCCTTCAGGATATATTTGATTTCAGAAGCTTCATTTAGATTTCCTGTAAATAGTTTCAATGTTAAGCAAGCTTGAAACCACCCACTGTGCACATACCTCTGAAAATTCTCAAGCTGTGATTCCCCCCTCACATAAAGCTACAGATATTTTTCTTGTAATAAATGTCTGAGAGTGAGGGTATTTGCAAGCTAGCTTCTTAGAGTAAAGGTTGGAGAAAAGTAGCAGTGGAAAAAAGCTAAAATAAAACACTTGGGTATATATTTTTCTTATCTTTGAGAATGTCTACTGGTATTTGCCTTTAAAGCTGTCCCAAGCCTTTTAATAGTTCATCACTCTTAAGCACATCAGATCTCATTTTGATTAATTTTCCTATGTAAATGAGCATTATAATTTATATTCCTGACAATTTTCCATATGTATAAAGTCACATTAATTTCATCAGCCCTCACATGTAACATTTAGAGGCATCTACATCACTAATGTTGCCTTTCAGCATGGTATGCATCTTTCAGTTGTGTCTGTGGTTTTCTGAGCGTATGAAATTATAAATAAGCTGTTTATAATTGAAAATGAAACTTAAGACTATAGTCACATACTTTGTCTAACCTACACATATAAAAATTAACCCCCAAATGCAAATTATTGGCAATTATTTACTGTAATTTCAATATAAAATATGCAAAGTATAATATTTGTATATTCTATATAACACTTCCAAAACTATCTGTTTAAAAAAAATTGAGGCCAGGGTGAACTAAAACTAAGAATATAAAATGAAGACAGATAGAAATCTATGTATAAGCTAATTACAGTCTGAGCATATAATACTAATTCCAAAAGTCATGCCGATTAAACAAAAATTCCAGTGCCAGATGTAGGATACTTCTTTAGTGTTCTGAATCTAATCATCCTTAAACCTATGACTGGAAGCTTCTACCCTCATACAGTCTAATCTTCCAAGCTGATTGATTCAACCCAGCTTCTCTCAGCTTCTGACTGAATTGCTCTACCTGGCCTCATACTAACTTTGGCATTATGTTCTAGTCTTCTGCTTATTCTCATTCTCTTGCTTGTTTTGTCTTCACATTTTTCTTTATTTTCAATGATGAGAATTTTATCTTTAAGGGTAATTTTTTCCAATGTAGAAGACAGTATTGCTTTAGAATAACATGAGGATGGGATTGGTTAGATGCTTCAACAGTTAATAAGACAAAGGACTAAAGTTCATTTGGTCCCTTGCACCCATGTGCCAGATCAAAACCATCTGTATTGTCAGTTCTAGAGTATCTGGAGTTCTCTTCTGTCCCTCTTGGCCACCAGGTATGCACCCAGTATATACATACATACATACATACATACATACATACATACTTACAAAAATACATACCACATGCACAATATACATGCGCAACAAACACCTCATAGACATAAAATTAAAATAAACAAATTTTTAACATAAATTTTAGAACAATATGAGATACTCACAAGTCTGAGTAGGGAATATCTAAAGGAACTTTTATGAGGGAAAATACTAAGTTATTTTAAAAACTTTTTTTGTCCAGCAAGTATTTGGTATGGGTGACTGCATCAGGAGTAGACACCAATTCAGCTTCAATAAACACATCCAGTGTTTAGTGTAATTTTTTCAGATGAGAACTTCTGCATAATAATCTCTAGGAAAAATGCTTGGAAGTTATCTTGGAGGAAACTTAATATTGACCTACAGAAGAGATTTTTTTTTAATCAAAGCTTCCAAGCAGGCAACTTACTCCTGGCTACCAGATTCTTGTAGATTCTTGTAGATTCTATCTTAAAGTCATAATTTATCCACAACACAAACAAACCCTTTATTTGCAACATTAACTTCTTGTTTCCTTCTAGTCATACGGTTTTTCAGTCTTCACATATACTTACACCATACACATATATTTTTACAATGCTTTCTTCACTTCTGACACATGAGAGGAATTTTGTCCAAGAAAATACATTTATTTTCATTAAGTCAGATTATGTGCACAGTTTCAGATTTCTGTCTGATATCCTAAGGCATGGCATTGTTACTGTCTTTTTCATTTCATCATAAAGACCTCAAGTTCATTTCTATGTCTTCAGAGCTCTGTTTACACTGACAAAGTCTGTATTTCTTTGAAGTCTAGATCTAAGCTACCAGCTCCTTCATGAAAATATGAAAATTGTTGATCTGAAGTCAATTTCTTGCATAATTGTTTTTTGACACTTAGTTTTTGCAAAACCTGATTCTTGGAGCAGAATTCTACAATGCATTTGCTGAAATGTCCAAAATTTTGAAGCAACACCTTCCTACATTACTTCACCTGTCATTTCAGGTTTTTAGTGTTAAAAACATACAACTTAAAGATATCTAATTGCAAAACATTATTCATGAGTCTTCACACTGCTCAAAAATTACATGACCTTAGAATATGAAGTGTGAAGTTGTCTTTAAAATCATTTCATTCCATGGGTAAAGTCTCTATGCATCTTGAAAACTGTTCCTTCTTCTGGTCACCCCTCTATAAAACCTTCTTCCTTCCCCTACCTTTTCACCTCTGAGAGGGAGGAGGCCTCCCTGGGTATCTGCCTAATGTATATATTCTTGAAACTTGTTACTTACAGTTTTCTTAGTATTTATCTTAGTATTGTACAGCCTTCAATTTGCAAGCTATTCTCCAAATACTGCTGAATAAGCTCATCTTTGATTAGCACATTTTTTGGAATATATTGTTGTCTAGAAGTGCTTGGTAAGTTGTATAGAATCATTAACTGTTAAATATAATCAAGAAAATACCATATTGAGATCCAAGAGTTGATGTTTTGATATTTATCTGAATACAATCTTTAGCATATATAATACATATGAACATATAGAACATATATTATATAACATATACATGTATATGTGTACATATACACATTATATATTTTACCTATAATATATATTATATATAGCATATGTACATATTGTGTATATATATTAAATATAGCATATATCATACATAACACACATATATAACATATATGTATATAGGCTCTGGATTTTGTATATTTCTCCAATTTGTCTTAAAACAAATGTTTTTGAAATTATGATTTCACTTTGTCTCTAGTAACACTCTCTGAATCTAAGCCTGTTAATGTTTGCTTCTAGAGCTATACACATGATACAAGATATATATTTGAAATAATTCTTTGTAATCAATCATTCTGTCTTAAGTTTAGATTAATGAAAAGGCATAAATGTGTTCTTACATGTAACATTTATCCATGCAGAAACCTAGAAACTCAATCTATCTTCTACTGTTTGTAGAATAATAAATGAGGTGTTGACAGATGGGACAGATTTTTCATAATTTTCTTTATACTATGTCACAAAATCATTCAGAGTAATGTGACCTTTCACATTCAGAATCATATAGAGAAGTTTAATTTCTATTTATTCTTGTCAAATTATTTGGAATATTGTCATAAAATTTATTCAAAGTGTCAGTCAATTGTCAGTTCCATAGTAGTATATTACTAACAACATCTTAAGTGTCTGAATATCCACACCATTAGAACTGCATCTCAACATGAAAAGCACACAAAAGAAAAGTGAATGGATTATACAATGATTTACTAACATAGAATGTTATCCTTGGAAATGAACATTCTCCCATTTTAAATACTTTTAAAAAACATTTTGAGTTTTTACTGCATAGATTTGTTACTTGTTATTACAGTGTTTTATAGAGCAGAAGATATTTACTTATTCTATAATGTTTATTTTTATTTGTTTAATTCTTTATATCATTATGAATTCTGATGCTTATTCATGAGTTACAATCATATGATAATTTTATCTGTGTTCTTTTGTGTAATTTTAATTCCACTTTAATTTCTATTCCCTGTCTTAGTTGGAATCATCCATTACCATAAGGAAGCCTGAATCTTTTTATTAGAAAAATAGCAATATTTATTGGAGATTTAATAGTATAAGTGAGCCTATTTTTGCTAGGGTATTGATTCTTTCAGGAATTATCATCTGACAGTCATGATATATATATGTACATAATAATTCCTGTATATTTACATGCTTTTAAATATTTCTGCATATTTGTAAGTATCAAATTACAGATTAAAGTGAGTTATGTGTTGTGCTTTTAACTCTAAATAAAATTACATGAAATAGTGTCTTTTACATAAAAAGTCTACATTTTCAACTGTCATCAATGTATTTAAGTACTATGTTCAGTTTATATGTATAGTGCTCTTAGTATTTTTTTAAGTTTTATTTTTTTGAGAACTGCATATATGAGTATTGCATCTATATTACTCACAGCCCTTTCTACACCTCCAACTCTTTCCATGACTCCTCTTCCATATCAAACACACACACACACACACACACACACACACACACACAGAGAGAGAGAGACAGAGACAGAGACAGAGAAAGAGACAGAGACAGAGACAGAGATATACACACAGACACATAGACATACACATATGCACACACACACATACAGACACATAGTCACATACACACAGGCACACACACACAGACACACACACACATACAATACAGAGTTCAACTTAGTTGCTCAGGTGTACATGTGTACAGGACTGACTTCTTGAGACTGGATAAGCTCTATGGGAGCTGTTCCCTGGAGAAAGCTTATTCCCCCTCAATCAGCAGCCATTGACCATTATAGGTCAATAGGGTGCTCCTATATTTTTGGATGGCTAATATAATTTCACAAAAGCTTCTGTGTCATTGGAAGGAACAATGACACTGGAATTTTTCCTCTATGAATTTCTTAGCACAAAAGCTCATGGTGTGTACTGGATGATTTACAAACCCAAAACAGGTACCAATAATTGCTTTTTTTTTCCTAATCAAGGGCAAAATATAGTTTAGCAAAAGTTGGGCACCTTTATATATGTAAAAAAATTAAGCACGACTTATTTATTTTTGGAATAGTGCTGATGGTGTGACATTGGGTATTGTGTCATGAATGCTCTCAGTCAATAAAGAAGATTAAAGTGACCTTGATTTTTAAATCATGGTTTAATTGATTTTGACTGTGTATGTATGTGTGTGTGTGCTGTTGGGAAAAGGTAATTTATAAGAGTTGGTTCTATGTTTCTATTATGTGGGTCCTGGATATCCAGAATGACACCTTGACCAATAAGTCACCTTGTTGACCTAAAAATGACTTTGCAGATAAAAAAAATATATTATGTGGGCTAAGATGCAGTTTAATTTATAAATTATAGTTCAAAAATTAACCATTGTAAGGCTTTTCTTAATCATTCCAAATCAACACTTGATCTATATCATAAGTAAACTGAACAGTTTGGGATGTCAAAATACAGTTTGTGTGTGGAGATATATTAAAAGTAAAAACATGAATATTGGGAAGGGGCTTGTAGGAAGCAGAAATACTGAGAAGAATGAATGAGTGAGTATGTGTGTTAAAGAGGCAGATTGGAATTGAGGGAGGATGAGAGGAAGGGAGGAAGGGAGGGAGAGAGACAAAGACAGAGACACTGAGAAACAGAGAGAGAGAGAGAGAGAGAGAGAGAGAGAGAGAGAGAGAGAGAGAGAGAAGAGTGGGTTCAGGCAGAAATAACTAGAATGTATTTATTGCATTTATTGCATTGTATCATGTGTTCGTGTTGGTGCAAACACTATACACAAATATTATATAGTAGGTATATAGACAGAATATATATGTATGTACATATATATATATATATGTCTTGTATATGTCAAAAACAAATTTAATCTATAAATCATCCAGGTGATCATGAAATGAAACCAGAAATAACCAAAATGAGCATGTGAAGCACACATTCCTCTTACCTTATATGAACATTTTGTTATCATTTTATGGAATAATATCCTGTCATGTATAGTAAACTTCTTTGCACTTAGCTCATCAATAGCCTCAGAAATTGATCATCAAATAATATTTAAACTGTTAAAAACACTAGTAAGATAAATGACATGACGATTCTCTAAAAGTTTATCCTAGTTTCTTCCAATAAATAAATGCTTGTGAGGAGTGAATAGACTCACATTGGAACAGATTCTTGTATTTTAAAAATTATTTTGTGTGCACATGGTATGCACTCACTGGTAAGTGGATATTAGCCCATATGCTTGGAATACCCAAGATACAATTCACAGACTATAATGAGCTCAGGAAGAAGGAAGACCAAAGTGTAGATTCTTCAGTCCTTCTTAGAAAGGGGGACAAAATTACTCATGGGAGCAAATATGGAGACAAAGTGTGGAACAGACACTGAAGGAAAGGTCATTCAAAGACTACCCCACCTGGGGATCAATCCCATAAACCCAGACACTATTGTGGATGCCAAGAAGTTCATGTTGACAGGAGCCTGATATAGCTGTCTCCTGAGAGGCTCTGCCAGAGCCTGACAAATACAGAGGCAGATGCTCACAGCCAATTGTTGCGGCCAGAGCTGCCCCACACTTGGGGGCCAGAAATGTTGAGAACTGCACTACCCCACGTTTGGGGGTCAAAATGTCTCAGACTGCAGTGTCAATGTTGGAACTGGCACCGCCATAAGCCTTGGGGGTTAAACTTTTAGAGCCCACACTGCCCCAAGCTGCTCAGGTCCGCATGTCGGGGTTCAGCAAGAGAGAGTGAGGACAGACTCGAAGAATGGAGACCAGAGTGTGATTCAATCCCGTTTATTCTTCAGTCTCTCTTCTTCTCTTCAAGTCCCAAGTCTTGAATTCCTAGTCCCTAGTTCCTAGTCCCTAGTGCCTCCAAGTTCCAAGTTACTTCTTTGAAGTGCTAAGTGCCTAATGTCTAATTCCAAGTTCTTCCAAATGCCAAGTGCCTACTACATAATAATAATTTCTTCTGAGTTCTCTAGCCCAAGTGTCTTCTTCCTCAATGCCTACTCCAATTCCTACTTCCTAATTCCTACTCCAAGTTGTACTATAAGTTGTACTTTCTAACCTAATTCCTAGTTCCAAGTTGTACTCCAAGTTGTACTGTCTTAATGCCTAATTCCTACTCCAAGTTGTACTCTCTGAAGTGTCTGATTCTCTGATACTCCAAATTGTTCTGAACTCTCCTGTCTGCCTCTCGACTTTTATATGTCTCACTTCTAAGCCACGCCTCTAAGTCATGCCTTTAATCTTGCCCTTAGGTCTTGTCTCTAAATCTGATCTCTAAGTCACACCCTTAAGTCACACACCTTTAAGTCTCACACACCCAAGGGAAAATCCTAGGTATCTAAAGCAAGATGTTATCAGAGTGTGCTGAGCTGTTGTAGGCTAATGTAATCAAGTCTCTTTTCAGGGTATATGGCTCAAGATGGCTACAAGGATGATAGCCGCCTTCTGTTGGCTCCCCACAGCCAATCATTGAACTGAGCACAAGGTTCCCAATGAGGTCCCCAGTGAAGGAGTTAGATAAAAGACTGAAGGAGCTGAAGTGGTTTGCAACCCCATAGGAAGAACAATAATATGAACCAACTAGACACACCCCTCAGGGCTCCTAGGGACTAAACTACCAACCAAGGAACACACATGGAGGGACCCATGGCTCCAGATGCATATGTAGCAGAGGATGGCCGTGTTGAGCATCAGTGGGAGGAAAAGCCCTTGGTCTTGTGAAGGTTCAAGGCCCCAGTATAGGGGAATGCTAGGGCAGGGAGACAGGAGTGGGTAGGGGGATGGGGGAACACCCTCAATGACGCAGGGGTGGGGGGAGGGGATAGGGGGTTTCAAGAGTAGGAACCAAGAAAAGGGATAACATTTGAAATGTAAATAAAGAAAATATCCAATAAAAAGAAAAAAATATTTTGTGCATGCATGTTCTTTGTTTTTAAATGAGGTGAAATTTTGCATTAATGTCAAAGATACCAACAGAGAGTGAAGGGGACTGATAAGCAGACCATTTGCATAGATGGTCCTGGCATGGCTACTGCATCTGTCCTACCTTAACTAGTACTCTATAAATGGTATACTAATCAACATGTATGTCTGTGTATGCTTTTGTTCTCAAACACTGGAAGAGTTTTGGTTTACCAAATTCTTATAGCTTATTTTACTAAATGATCATTTTCTGTCACTTTTATCTGATTTAAAAATAAAGATTAAAGTGAGTTAAAATTATTGTTGAAGTGATGGAGCTCTACTTCCTTGTACTGTTTTCAAAGTACACATGCTGTCTAACTATATAAAGTCTGGTCAGGTGATTGCCTACATTGACAGGTCCTAGAATAGCTGCTTCACCCACTTGGCTTAAGATGTCATAGCAGGCTCCTATTGTCCTGGCCTGAGTATAGCCCAATGAAAGAGCTTACCCCTACTGAGCAATTGAGGAATTATTTAGAACCTTGTGTTAGAACTTCTGACAATCAATCTGGAGTTCCAGTCATATTGTCCAAGGCCTCCCAGGGCCTAGATTGTTGCTTTGCTTGTAATTCTCCTCAAATCTGATTATTTTCTATCCCTTGCCAAGAAAATTAATTCTAATATAACTTATACCACAGACTATGTCTTTTTCTTTCAGATTCAGCCTATGACTCTGTGGAACTAAAATGCCTTATTTTGTCAGTCATGCCTAGTTATTACAAAGCATTCTTTTCTGTTAGTTCAAATGTATCTTAAATCATAGGCTATTAATCTATTTATCTACCCATCTATGCGTGCATCCAGCCAGTCAGACATTCATCAAGTCAGAAACTTCCAAGTTTGTTATCCTGTGTGCTGGTTGTTAGCCTAAAAGAACTTGCAGTAATATGGAAATCATGATATATTTTATGACAAGCTATTTTTAAAAAGAAAGCAGAAATAGACAGATTGTGTTATAAATTAATACCACATATGTTGTGAAAGGTGACAGAAATGTAAACATGTCAGTAACATTGGAAGGGGAAGCAATTAATGGGAGATGGTGATTTCTGATAAAATAATCAATAGAACATGGTGATCAATGGCAATATTATCCATCTAAAAAATCTATATGCAAGGGAAAGTGACACAATCATTTTATATCTATGTAAGTAGGGCTCTATTAACTAATAGATCAGCTTTTGTACATGACTATATACATCTTAAAAATTTGGTCTCTACAACCTTCAAGCCATGATAATGAAAGTCAGCCTGTAACTTCTAGCTAATAGGAGTTTTAAGAATACCAAGATTTACTTCTTGAAAAATCTTGATTTATTCCTTATTTTCTATTAGCTAATAAAATGTAATATCTTATACTAACCTAAAATTTACAGTTCTTTTAATGGTTATGAAAACGCAAACCTTATCAGTTAACTTTCTGAATTGGCTATGCAAATAGATTATATTTTAAATGCTCATTGATGCTTTTCTTCCCTTCCTGTTTTTCTCAATCTGTTATGTTCATATTTTGTTACATTTTAAAGTTTATGTTTTCAAATTTCCAAGTGCAATAGCAGCAGAAAATATTAGCTCCATAGCCTCAAAAAGTGTATCTTCAGCAGCTTTGAGATTCAGTTCCCTCCTGAATTCTTAAGTAGCATACAAGTGTTTATAGATATTGGAATCAGACCTTGTCTAACACCTTGCAAATCATACTGATTTCTTGCTACCACTAGAAAGGTCTGTAGAAAGAAGTATCAATGGGAGGAAGATGAATTCATTTTTTATTGCTAAAATGTACACATGGGTGAGAATTTTATTTGCAATGATACTTGTTTTCCTCCAATTCTAAATAATTTTTTTATCTTCTGCATGGACTTGTGAGATCCTGCTGTGCTTTGCGTCATAGTATATTCAGTGTAAAAGCATGGCTTTCATGTTTTACAAGCTCTGTAAAACTTTCAACCTCAAATTATTTACTAAACTATCTACGTGACTAAATCTTTCATTTGATTTTCTTTCTTTTTTTAAATTTTTTATTGGATATTCTATTTACATTTCAGATGTTATCCCCTTACCCCATTCTTCCCTCATCCCACCCAGGAACTCCCTATCCCATCCCCCCTCTTCCTGCTTCTATGAGGATGTGTCCCCACCTAACCCCACACACACACACACTCCCACCACCTAACCCTCAAATTCCCCCTCACTCAGCATCCAGCCTTCATGGGACCCAGGATCTTTTCTCCCACCTATGCTCAACAAGGCCATCCTCCCCTACATATACAGCTGGAGCCATGGGTCCCTCCCTATGTGCTCCCAGGCTGGTGGTTTAGACCCTGGGAGCTCTAGTTGGTTGGTATTGTTGCTCTCCTCATGGGGCCACAAACCCTTTCAGCTCCTTCAGCTCCTTCAGCTCCTTCTTTCTAACTCCTCCATTGGGAACCCCATAATCAGTTCAATGGTTAGCTGTGAGCATCCACCTCTGAATATGTCAGACTCTGGCAGACCTCTAAGGAGACAGCTATATCAGGCTCCTGTCAGCATGCTCTTCCTGACAGTCACATCAGTGTCTACCTTTGGTGACTGCACAAGGGATAGATACCCAGGTGGAATGGACTCCAGACAACCCCTCCTTTAGTTTCTGTCCCACACTTTATCTCCATATATGCTCCCTTGAGTATTTTGTTACTCCTTCTAAGAAGGACTGAAGCACCCACACTTGGCCTTCCTTCTTCACGAACTTCATGTGGTCTGTGAGTTGAATCTTAGGTATTTCAAGCTTCTGGGCTATTAACCAATTATCAGTGAGTGAATACCATGTGTGTTCTTTTGTGAGTGGGTTACCTCACTCAGGATGATATTTTCTAGTTCCATCCATTTACCTAAGAATTTCTCGAATTCATTGTTTTTAATAGCTGAGTAATACTCCATTGTGTAAATAAACCACATTTTTTTTGTATCTATTCCTCTGTTGAAGGGCATCTGGGTGCCTTGCAGCTTCTGGCTATTATAAATAAGGCTGCTGTGAACATAGTGGAGCATATGTCTTTGTTATATGTTGGAGCATCTTCTGTGTATATGCTCAGGAGTGGTATAGCTGGATCCTCAGGTATGGCTATGTCCAATTTTCTGAGGAACTGACAGACTGATTTCCAGAGTGGTTGTACCAGCTTGCAATCCCACCAACAATGGAGTAGTGTTAGTAGTAAGTAGTCTGCTACCCCTTTGGATTTAGAACCCATCATTTAGGAATCATTTTCTTTAGGTTGTGGAACATGGTTAGTAAATTTATTATCAAATGTCTTGCTAATACTGAGAAGAAATATTTTGGATAGATTTTCTTGATTTCTTGGCATGAAACAATATAGGACACCTACAGTTTGTCAATTTTCCTATTAATGAACTTACATGCAATGGAAATATTCTGAAGGAAGTCACATAACTTTGAAATATTAAAAAGAAATGACTTAAAAATTAAGATTTTTATTTCTGACAATTTTATATATGTATGTAATGCATTCTGATTATTTTCTTTTTTATTTTTCTCACACACCCACCAGCCTCTTCTTTATGATAAATCATTATCTCCACAATCCATATCATTTTGTTTTGTTTTGTGGCCTGCTGTATTTAATCACAGACTTCAGTATAACCATAAGTTAGAGATGTCCTTTGAACTGGTAGATTCAGTAGTGGGTAAACAACTAAAAATGACTTCTTATCTCTCCAGAATCTGTTAGAAGCCTGTACTTCAGAGGGTCCCAGTCACAATCACAACTGGTTGTTAAAAATTTTATGCAGACACAGTTCAGGTAGCCACAGTTATTATGAGTTCATGATTATGATGTCTCTGTTAGTCATGCCTAGGTGACAATTTGAAGCTTTCTCTCATCTTGTCAAGTTATAAGATAGGAACATGTAGCTTTTAAAAAGTTTCTTATAATAAATAAAATGAGGGTATGAACTGGTTTGTGGAAATATATTTTAAACAATGATTCTATTAGAGGAATTCTGTCATAACACAACATTGATAGCTTATTTTAATACTTTGTAAAGTCACTTCTTATTTTTTGTTTATTTAAATTTCAGATGTTATCTCCTTTCCCCATTTCCCCTCCCTAGAAATGAACTATCCCATGCTCCCTCCTTCTTTTTGCTTTCATACCATTTTAATTACATGCATGTATTCAGGTCAGTTCTAGGTTGAGGGTCTACCAATACAATAGATACAAATAGTCAAGGAACAAGCAAGGCAATAAACAAAGTTCCGTGAACACTCCTATGATCACTGTTTCTAAGGGCTTAACAGGATGAGCAGAATATCTGCGCCAACTTCCCTGTCCTTGCCCAAAGTCATTTTCATGTCTGAAGCCTACTTCCTTATTCTAGCCTAAGATTTAGATTCCAGCCTAAAATTACTTTTTTGTTCTAGCCTAATTTCAGATTCCTGCCAAGCAGCCCATTTCCTTATCCCCTTGGCCAATGTCAGATTCTTGCCAAGCAGCACCAAAAGCTTTCCTACTCTCCTCTTTTTTATTTACTAAACAAGACTGAGTCTGTCTTAGGTCATCCTGACAAGAATGCCTTCCTTATCTGTCATGGAATATGCATTATCCAAAGCAATGCACTTATGTTTTAGGTTGGTAAGGCTCTGTGCAGAATCTTACCCGTCCTTGGCTTGCCAGCCTGTTAATTTAATAGCTCTGTCTGGGGGTGCATTTTCAGGTTCAAGCCATGTACTTTGCAGCCAACATGTTGATGTTAAAGAAAAGCTTTAACACAATGAGCAGAAATAAAAGTATTCCCAGGACAAGAAGGGCTAGCCTGACTATAGCTATATATGCCATTCCTGAAGCTTGACCAAAATAAAAATACTGACCTTAGGCCATGGGTAATTATATCAGCAGTATCTGCCTCATCAAATCTAGCAGAGCAGCATTCTTTGTTTTATTATTTGTTGTTTGTTTATAACAATATCTTCACCAGAATACATCAATTAAGACATTCCAAGGCATAAATAACCCCTCCTTTTTTTGTTTATAAATGCTCATTTAAAAATTCTGTGAAACCATCTATGAGACCAAATAAATGGAAATGAGCTCTATAAAGTGTCTATTCTATTACCTACCTTATGGCTGTTTTTGATATCTTTCTAAGGAACGGTTTATAATGGAAATAAGCTTTCTGGATTTATATTATTTCATGCCACCGAACTGGGAGTTTAGCATTTACCTATGAGTAGGTTGCATATATTTATACACATGAGGTATTTTACGACTAGTACCTCTGCTGAGAACTCTTTTAGGATTAACATTAATGATTTAAAGCTATAAATAACATCTTTAGGAACTATGACTTACAGATAATTTTTAGCTTAAGTTCATTAGTTGTTGTAAGGCTGGTTGCATTGCCAGAAATACATATATAGACAAATTAAAATTTGTGGGATTTAATGCAATATTATTTAATCTTTTGAAATAACACACATATTCTTTTGATTGTCTCTTATGTATCTCATCTGTGTATTTTTATAAGTTGTTTTTTTTTTTAACTAGGGAGCAAAGTTTTATTTATGAATTTTGTCTTTCAAAGGCATATCATAATTTTATGAACTTGTCCCTTAGGATGTATACTCAATGTTTGATTTGGACTATGTCTGCTCTGAACTTAATTGAGAAAACAAAAAATAGCTCTTTTGCTAATAAAGATTGAAAAGTAATTTGGTATAATCACATGACACTTTTTGCGTAAATGAGGGGATGCATATAATCAGGGGCTACTTAGTATTGATAAAGCCAAAATGTATCTTTGGGTTTAAAAAGGTTGGGGACAAAGTCTTGTACTACATATTATATCTCTTAAAAAATGTCTTTGTAGCTCAGCTATAAAAACTTAATACAACAGATCTTCTTTGTATAGTTCACAAGCATACAGTTATATTGATTCACTGGCACTTAAACACAAGGGCAACCTTTTAAAAATTGGAGACCTTTAAAATTAGGTCATAAGATTAAAACAGTTCGTGGTCTTACATTCGGCAGTCTTATTTTGATTTTGTAGAATAAAGGCCAAGGAAGCATTACATATGTTACAAGCTTATTACATGTATTTACATGGTTTTAAATGTTGCAAACACAACTCCTTCTTTGAAGCAAGCTTTGTACAGGTGAAGCCACATCACTTTAGCAGCTTTTGTGGGATGTTACTGTAGAGAAAAATGTTCTTAGGAAGCTATTCAGCACTGTCTTTGGAAAAGATTTGGTCTGACTCTGGCCTATCCACTGCATTTAAGAAATAATCACTGGGCCATGTCCTATGCCTCATCCTAATGAGCCCCACCTGCCCTTCACACACTCACCATTGTGTAATGGTAAGCAGCTTTTTTTTAAATGCCCAAGATAGTTTGGGTAACCCTAGACCATGAAACTGAACTGTGCACCTTGTGTATCTTGGCTAAATGCTTACTGTCTGATTTCTTCAGAAACCGTGTATTAACCCATAAATCTTAGTTTTCCCATCAAACAATAAAAAAGTTAAGGTTACTGTTTCTCTAAACATGAATTTCGTTAGTAACACTACCAAGTAGAATTGATTAGTCAGGTAAACTGCTTAAATTGCATTGACACTATAACAATATAGTATATACAGCATATAAATGTCTGCTTATACTTGTAAATTAACAGTTTTTCACAAAATATCAAACCTACTTTTGGCTATGTGTAAACATCACAAAATTTAAAATTATTACTTATCTAATTTTATACCTGTATTTTAAGTAAGGTTTTAAGTTGAAATGCCATTGTTTCCTTATCTTAAGGTTCAAGGAAATATAAACCCAGTGGCTTGGTGGCTTGGGGAGAACACTTGGTGATGGTGGTTCACTAAATTTGGCTCCAGCATAGTTCTGACAAGCTAGGACTTGAAAAGTTAGCATTCCAGTTGGAGTTGTTAGAGAGGCTCTTGGGGTTCCCCCCATCCTGCATGGCCTGCCATGCTGCTGCCGATGGACTGTACCCATGTCCTCTTTCCTTTTTCTGGGAATTCTGATCCTTGGTCTTCTGTCTATTGTGCTGTTGTTGGTTCTTACTAGCATTTCTAGACTGAGGGTCTGTAATGTATACCTCTCTCTGCCACCCATCTTCAGCTTCTTTGTCACCTTTCAGTCTGCTTTTCAGATTGCAAGATTTCCACTACTTGTCCTCTTTCTTGCTGCCAAGCCGAGGATAAGAGATGCTGCTTTCTGCTAGATACTTTCCTTCATCTCAGTGTACAAGTTTTCATGAGCCAATCTGCTGATTTCAGCCTAGGAGCTGAGGCCCACATTGAGTCTCCTCAGCACACAAGTTTGAGAGAAGTCCTAGCGACTTCGAGTTCTGGGGTGGGGTGCGGGGAGTGGGGGGGGGGGCGAAGGCAGCTCCCTCTCAACCTCCAAGCCTCCTTCCCTCTCCAGAGAGAAACAATGCACGGATCAAACAGTCCACGAACGAGTCACGGATCACTACTCCATCTTGGACCAACCTCCAACTGCCTATCTATAAGCTCCTTTTAATGCCTACCTCTTCCTCTACTTAACTCATAAGTAAGAATACATAAAGAATAGATATATTAAATGTTGATAAGTTTAAACTACACACACATATACATGAGATTTTACCAAAACTTAATGTTCTTTGGGTGACCAAAGTTTTAATGATTCCATGATTCATCACTAGAAATGACAATGCAAACTCTATTAATAGCAATATACAGAATTTAGCATTCCTATGCATTCATTAAAATAAAAATTTTGAGAACTATTAATCAATTATAATGATTTAAAACAGTAAAATGATAGGCTAAGAGATTTTCAGATTACTGAAATGTTTTATTTAAATTGTAAAACTTGATGTTTGAGCTAGGTTATTGACTCATAAAATATAACAAGATTCACATGAAAAACAAATATGCATTCAAGAATTATACATAGACATACAATTCTAACACAGTGAATATTTATGGCCCTCAGTCTAAAGAAGACCTTTCAGATCTCATTCTGTCATGCTGAAATTATTGGAAAATACACACATGAATAGACGTAAGTAAATTGAGATCAAGATCAAAGTTAGACTCACTTAAGACATATTAATTTATTAACAGTTCAAAAATGTTCATTTTATAAATAAAAGTAGATTTTGGGAGCCAGATAAATTTATATACTATTATCCAGGGAAATAGCTGTTGTTCTACTTCATTTCCTCTTCATTAAGCATAAAACACAAATGAATGAATAAAAATTACATTATTATAATGACTCATGTGTCTCCAGTTATAATTACAGAAACTTGTCATAACTAACAAAATAATTTTTGATGTTCATGCGCATCATAGAGAACTTCTTGTGTGTTGTGATGCAGTAAATGAGATATACTGTCATAAACATAAAAACCATACTACCAGAATTAAAATTTACTTGTCCTTTAAATTGGCTCATTTTTTCTGAAAGTTGTAATCTTTGCTGATTGTACAAGGCATTTTTCTTGATATTGTAGACATTAGTATTTATATTAATATAAAAATTATTTTGTGTTATGTACAAATATATTTGTTACTAGCTATTGAATGGAGGTACATAGTTAAATTGCTTTGGAAAGCTTGTTGAAAGAATGTTTTCTGTAATAACTTTCTCTTAACAATCTATTGTGTAAATGTAGAAAATTTTCTTTATCCATTTTTTAGTTGAGGTACAACTAGGTTGTTTCCAGGTTCTGGCTATTATGAACAATGCTGCTATGAACAATTGAGCAACTATCCTTGTGGTAGGATGGAGGATCTTTTGGGTACATGCCTGGGAAGGGTATCACTGGGTCTTGAGGTATATTGAGTCCCAATTGTCTGAGAAACTTCCAAATGATTTCCAAAATGGTTATACAAGTTTGCACTCCCAGAAGCAAAGGAGGAGTGTTACCCTTGCTCCACAACATTGCCAGCATATGCTGTTTTTGAGTTTTTGATCTTAGCCATTCTGATAGGTATAAGATGGAAATTTCAGAGTCATGACTTAGTCTTATGACTAAGGATATTGAGCAGTTATTTAAGAGCTTCTTGGCCATAAGAGATTCCCCTGTCAAGAATTCTATTAAGATCTGTACCCCACTATTAAATTGGGCTATTTGGTTTGTTGATGTCTAGTTTCTTGAGCTCTTTATATATTTTATATATTATATGGAGTTTGGGGAAATTTTCCACAAAGGCTGCCTTTTCATGATATCCTTTGCATTAACAGAAGCTTTTCAATTTCAGGTAACATTTAATTGTTGACCTTAGTGCCTGAACTGTTTGTTGTTCTGTTTAGGAAGTTATCTTCTGTATCAATGTGTTCAAGGTTATTTCACCCTTTCTCTTCTATCAGATTTAGTGTATCCAGTTTTATGTTGAGATCTTTGATCAATTTTGACATGAGTTTTGTGCAGGGTGATAGATATGGAGCCATTTTCATTCTTCTACATGCAGACATCCAGTTAAGCTAGCACCATTTGTTGAATATGCTTTCATTTTTAAAATTTTTTAGTTTTGACTTCCTTGTCAAAATTCATGTATCCACATGGATTTACTTCTGGTTTTTTGATTTGATTCTATTGACCAATCTGTCTGTTCTTATACCATTAACATTCAGGTTTTTTTTTTTAAAAAATTACTGTTGCCCTGTAGTATAGCTTGAAATCAAGGATGGTGGTAACTCTAGAACTCCCTTTGCTATATAGAATTGTTTAAGTTATCCTGGGTTTTTTGTTTTTCTATATTAAGTGAAGCTGAGTGTTGTTCTTTTTAGATCTGTAAAGAACTGTGCTGGAATTTTTATGGGAACTGCATTGAATCTGTAAATTGTGTTTGTAAGATGGTCATTTTTACTGTTAATCCTACCAATCCATGAATATGGGAGATCCTTCATTTTAGACCTCATAATATAAAAAGTTGGGTTTGACTAATTAGAAATACATTTGTTTTTTCAAATCTCTGGCAGCTAATTCTAGCCAGTAAAATGAGATGCAATGTTCAAAAAAGATGGGATACCATTTAATATAAAGAAAACTACAAGAGGAACAAAACAAAAAAATAATTTATAGCCATGAGGCAAAAGATTGACAAGTATAGGGGTGTTCATGTGATCACAATGGTTTATGTATAGACCACTTATTATCTGATGCATTAATCTGTAAGAAAATATTTATACTTGTGTACACATTTGACTAAAATTCCTATAAATATTAGAACTGACTAAAGTTGATATTTTCTATAGGTATAAACAAAATAAATAAATCAGAGGTTTTAACAATGACAAGTTGATTCACATAGTTTTTAAAATTTTACTCAGAAACCATTTATTAGTGATCTGACTTGAAATATATTTGAGGTATCATACTTTGATTAATGTTACATCATATATAAAAAATAACAACAACAACAACAACAAAAACAGCCTAAGACTTGGAGGTCCTTAAGGCATCATAGTAACAAGAAATTGTGAATTCTGAATATGAAAAAATGTAAAGAGTATACTAAAACATGTTCTTAAAATCAAGATAATTGATCATCTGAGATGAGAACTTATGACATTTATTGTGTATTCATTTATATCAGAAGAGAATATTCTTATCATTAAATTCTTACCAGAAGTTAATCTAATGATTTGGTTGAGTGAAGTAGTAATTAAGATCCTATGAAATTTTAACCAGTCACAGAATACTATAATATATTTGGAAAAGAATATTTTATATAATATCCCTGTATAAGGAGATACATCATAATAAAAGCATTAGTTAGCATAAATATAAATAGCTTGGATAGAAGAAAATAAATTATACACTAAATATAATCTTTTGTACCTATAAAGGACTGATTGGTATTCTTGGCTAGGCCTTGAAATAATAAAGGGTTCATTTCAGCTAATATACTATGTGAAAGGAGTAAAATTTCTATTTGACATAAATAATATTATATTAATTCTGGCTTAAACTTCTTATGTAAATTTATAACTTTACATCATCACAGTGCTTCAAAAAATTTGATATCTTTTTTATCTCCTGATGTTGCTGTCCTGTACTGTGATTTTCACTTTGGGGACATCTTTAGTAGTTCTTATCTCTAAGGCTAAATTACCTAGATACTTTGAGCAGCACTTCCAAAGGCCTTCAAATAACCTCCACACAGAGTGTATGCATTTTATTTGCAAGAACACATGGTGGAGATGATAAGCAAAATGAGACTCACAGTGAGTGAAAGTTGTTTTGAAGTACTTATTATCAAGGGAAAGTAGCTTAAACACGAAGGCATATGGTAACTATCACATAACAAAATGATCAAACTCTTAACACCATAGTGGTATAGTGCTGTATTTCCTGGTAAGATGCAATGAAACTGTACCATAGGATGTATGAAGTTCTATTGCAGAAAAGTGTAAACTTCATCTATAGTATTAGAGTAATCAGAGTAGTTAAGAGACTAGCTTTGATTTTTCAAAATTGTGACTATCATAAAGTACCAAAAAAGGTTTGAGAAGTGATCTATTTTAAATGGGACTAATATCAATGGAATAAAATTTGAAACCAACATTGAGAATCTTAGATAAAGACTGTAAATTAGATGCTGTATAATTATCACATTCTTGGCTATTGTCTTAGTTAGGACTTTACTGTTGTGATCAGATAATCAAGGCAACTTTTATAAGGAGGACATTTAATTGGGGCTGGCTTACAGGTTCGAAGGTTCAGTCCCTTACCATCAAGGCAGGAGCATGGCAGGAGGAGCTGAGAGTATTGCATCTTCATCTGAAGGCCTCTATGAGAAGACTTTCTTCCAGGCAGCTACAGTGAGGGTCTTAAAGTCTATGCCCACAGTGATACCCCACATACTCCAACAAGGCCACACCTCCTAATAGTGCCACTTCCTGAGCCAATCATATATAAACCATCACAGCTATAGTGAAAGAATTGTTATATGGTAGAAATTTTATTTTTTATTATTTTATTTACTTACATTCCAAATATTGCTCCTCTTCCTGGTCCCCCCCCCTCGAATTCTTTGCCCCATCCCCCTCTTTTGCTTATGAGAATATAATCCTCTACGCACCCACCTACTTCCTCCTCACCCTGGTACCATCCCTCTTCCCTGGGGCATCAAGTTTCTACAGGATTAAGCTCATCCTTTCCCACTGAGGCCAGACAGGGCAGTCCTCTGCTGCTTATGTAGCAGAGGCCAAGGACATGGTTCTTTGGTTGGCAGCTTAGCCTCTGGGAGATCTGAGGGTTCTGGGTCACTGTTGTTCTTCCTATGGGGTAGCAATCCCCTTCAGCTCCTTCAGTTCTTCCCCTAACTCTTCCATAGGGGTCCTCGACCTCAATCCAATGGTTGTATGTAAGTACTTGCATTTTGTCTCAGTCAGCCGCTGTAGAATTCCTTAGAGAACAATGATACTAGGCACCTACTGAAAGTACAACATGGTATCAGTAAGTAGTGTCATGGGGGAGGTTGGTTGGTTCTTGTGCATGGGATGGATCCCATGTTTGGACTGATATCTAGATGGTGTTTCATTCAGTTTCTGTTCCATTTTTGTCCTTGCATCGTTTTTTAGACAGGAACAATTCTGGGTCAAGAATTTTGAAGACAGGTGGCTGACCCCATTTCTCAAATGGGGACCACGTCTATCTATTGTAGGTGGTCTCTTTAGATTCCATCTCCCTACTGTTGAGCATTTCAGCTAAGGTCATACCCATTGGATCCTGGGAGAGTCCTAATTTCCCTGGTGTCTGGGACTTTCTAAAGGCTTCCCACTCATCCCCCAACCCCCATTGCTACATTTTTCTATTCATTCACCTGACCCTTTGGGCTTCTATCCTGTGTTCCCCAATACATGATCGTGATCTTGCCCCACTCTCCACCCCCCCGCCTCTCCCACACAAATCCCTCCCTCTGCCTCTGGTGATTAGTTTGTTCCCCATCTATGTGGGATTGAAATAGCCACACTTGAGCCTTCCTTCTTGTTAAGCTTTATATGATCTGTGAGTTGTATCATGGGTATTCTGAACTTTTTGGCTTGGTGTGACTATAACCAAGCAAGTGAAAATATTTCTGTGACAAGAACTTCAAGTCACTAAAGAAAGAAATTAAAGAAGACCTCAGAAGATGGAAAGATGTCCCATGCTCATGGATTGGCAGGATTAACAGAGAAAAAAATGGTCATCTTACCAAAAGCAATCTACAGATTCAGTGCAATTCCCATCAAAATTCCAACTCAGTTTTCACAGACTATAGAAAGAGCAATATCACTTTACAGGAACTAACAAAAAGCGCAGAATAGTTGAAAATAATTTTCAACAATAAAAGAACTTCTGAGGGAATCACCATCAATCACCTCAAGCTGTACTACAAAGAAATAGTGAGAAAACTGAATGGTTATTGATATAGAGACAGACAGGTCAATCACAATGAAATAAAACTGAAGACCTAGAAATAAACTCCACCACTTGATCTTTACCAAAGAAGCCAAAATATACAATGGAAACAAAAGAAGGCATTTTTTCAAATGGTGATGGTCTAACGTGGTGGTCCGCATGTAAAGAAATTGTATTTTTAAAAGATGTCAGAATTTAAATATGGATTTTAGATGTCATACATGCATGTGTGTATGGATACACAAAAATACATTACTTTCTATAATTAAACTACAGGTAAAAAAGAAGATGACAGAGGAATAAAAAGTAAACTAATGAAATTTTTTAATTACTTAGGCAATTCTCTAATACATACTGCATATCAAATTAAGTAGTTATTATTTAAACATTATTATTATTTAAAAATAGAAAGCCATTGAGATGATGCAGAGGGTAAAGCCTAATGACCTGATCCACATAGTAGAAAAAGACAGTAATTCCTGAATATTGTTTATAATCTCCATGTGTAGGGATACTATACACCATATAACAAAACATACAATTAAAAAACAAAATAAATACATGTAAAAATTTATTTTAAAACTATGACAGAGTTAATAACTTAATTGATACAAAACAAGAGCTAGATTCATATTCCCCATTCATTTCTTCTTCCGTAGAATTTTAATAAATTTTTTATTTGTTTTATTATAGCATTTTATCCACATTTTGTTTTAGTTGATTTTTTGCACTTTGTTTATCTTCCTGATTTTCCCATTTTCCCTGTACACTTTAACTTTAGTATCCCTATATCTTACAAACTTCAGATTTTAGGAAGTGTGGGATTTCTGGGCCAGTATAAAATAAAAAAATCAGTATGGAATTGCTTCTGAAAAATATTGTGCATCATTTGGTCTTTTTTTACCATGCCTTCATCTTCCATCAATCTCTTAAGCAACTGTCTTCAATAATTAGTTACTCCTAAATTCATAGTCATTATTTCTATGCCCAAATCTAAGTATAGTATAAATTTCTGTCAAATAAGAATTTGCATAGGTATTACAATTATTAGTATAAAGATACATTTTACTTGATGATTAGTCTAGCTTATATAAAAATAAATCATCTAATTTACTGGGTTTAAAAAGAGTTATATTTCTTTCATAGAAAACATCTAGAATCATGAATTAAATAAGACGTTTAGTTTTTCTTAGCATCATAATATCTGTAATTTCACATCTTCTCCCTACCCTGCTTTTCTATTCAAACACATGTGATGTATCATGAAAATATATAAGCATTTTAATTAACAAAATGAGCCTGTAAAATGACAAAATAGCTGCAAACTCCACTTTATTCTCAATAACACAGAATAGTTAAAGTGTACTATGCTTTAACACACACAAAACACATACTGAAATAATTAAATATGTGTAAAAAAAAGTACAAATCATGTGAAACTACTTCTATTTCGTCTTTAACACAACTCCCTGATATATAGCGGCTTTGATGTTGACATTCCATTTAAGACTGAATGCCTCCAAAGGCTTCTCTGCACATTGTATGGTTGTGGTTCTTTGTGTTAGTTCTCATTCACTGTAATAAGAAGTGTCTCTGATGATGGAGAGTAAGGCACTGGCCTATGGGTATAGCAGACTGTCATTAGAAGTCATTTTATTGCAATCTTCCTTTGGCAGAACAAACATATTTGGTTTTGGTTTGTAGGCTCAGGTTCTTAGCCACCATAGCAGTAGTCATAATTAATTAACTAATTAATTAATTAACTTATTATTCCAGAACACTACAAGACAGATGTACATAAGAACTCACATAGAATGGATAGGACATATAGGACCTATACAGGTTCAAGCCAAAAAGGAGTTCTAGTGCTGAGAGAGGAAATTGGACATGGATACAGCCTATAATCAAGAAGCTGTCTGTAATTGATACATGCTTGCAAAGAAAACCTAGGTTATTTTCAAATGAATTTTATTGGGCATATTAACCACAATGCTTCAGGGGAGTTCTCATGCCATGGGGGAGTTAGCCAATAAAAAAAGAACTGAAGAGTATTTTGTGGACATTTTGTATCCTATTGCTTTGTTTAGACATTTTTGTCTTAATTGGCTTTTGATATATATTTTGGTTTCTCTTTTATAGTTTATGTGTGGTGTGTTGTTTTTATTTTGCTTCTTAGAGAGAGAGAAAGGATGTAGAACTGTATATGTAGGGATTGGAGAAGATTTGAAAAGACATTTGAGGAGATGAAAATTATAATAATATGATATATATATATATATATATATATATATATATATATATATATATATAAATTAAAAAGTAAAATGACAAATTATAGTATGAATATTTACAAAGTTCTAAAATATGTGAAAGAACTTTAATTACTTACTCTTTCCCCTATATACCTTGTTGAAGAATAGGTAAGATATTTTAAGCTCAAGGAAATAATGGCATGATTATAGGGTAAATCATTAAGGATAGGTCACAATAAAATTTTTAGTTAGGTTTTAGATTCTTCTTGTACTCCTATCAGGTTTTTTAATTTTTGCCCCTTCCTCCGTATAGTAGTAAACAATATTAACGTTATTTAAAACATATTATAAATATGTGGAAAATTGCATAAATTTTATCAAAAATATAAAAACTATCATTAATTTCTCTTAAGTCAATTATATGCTTTTATGAAGATATAATAAACAATTTGTATAATTAATATTAACTAACTCTATGAAGCTGTTATTATCCTGATCCCATGACTTGACAAAGATTCTCCAGGAGAATCAATATTCTTGTTAGCTGTGGTTATACATGCCTGTCAGTCTCAGAATTTAGAACTGA